>NC_089762.1:33750890-33780890 GCF_040412425.1 Macrobrachium rosenbergii | reverse complement strand
ATCTTGATTTACCGAACCATTATCACATCGAGGCAATACATATTTACCATGCATATTCTCCTCGAAAACAATGCCCTATTTAAACGACTTACAATATATCCCGAGTCATAGCCTCAATCCCGTCTTATGTAATGAGATTGTGAGAAAATATTTATGAGAAGAGAAAGCTCATTCAAGCCTTAAGCTGTGAGGCAACTTATAAAGTACAAATTATCATCAACCGCAATATTCTCAGGCGCATAAACCGAAATGGCTCGGGGAAGGAAGTGGCACCTGTTATTCCTGTAAAGAGAATCCTGCTTCAGTAAAAGTAATTTCTAGCTTAGATATTGTAACTAAGTAGTCAGTTGTCTCAATGGTACTAATGCCTTTCTTTGGCATTACTGGAATAGAATACAAAAATTATCTAATTAATTGTGAAATTGAACATTCAACGAAGAATTATAATAGTTTGAATGCAACTCTAGGGGGAAGGGCTTTATGAGGGGCAAATAACTGAACAAATGAATTATTCGGCCAAGAGAAATATTTCAAAATACTGATATTAGCAAAAGCTTCATAAAAAAAAAATGTATAAGCATAGTAAAAAAAACATGGAGACATAAAGCTGAGAGGGATAAACTATATAATCAGAACAATGATTAAAGGTACAAGCAATACCTTCAATCTGGAAATTATGTACCATAAATACTATACATAGTCTTTGATATATAAAAAGATCTCCCTTATTTTGAGTTGAAATATTTTTCTGTTCAATTTTAAACACTCTATTGACGAACTAAAAGATTTTACTAGACAAACGACAATACTGGGTATTAAGTGTGAGTTTCCTACCTCCACTTTGTTGAACAATAGCTTATGGAGAGCAACGGGCTTCCTCTCCCACAAGTTGGGCGCCACAGACGTCACTGAGATAACTTTCAAGAGCGCTTAGGAATGAAATTAGGCACCGCTTTGTGCTACTCCAAGCAGTAACAGTATCACCGTCAGTGACAGAATATTGGGTAGGAAAGTAATTTTGGTCATTATTGATTAAGTCACTGGTTGCCTTTGCTGCTAGAGTGTCCTCTCGTCTTTTTCTTTGCAATACATTTCTTACCCTTTGAAACGCTATATCCTCGCCCTTGCAATATTTAATGCCACTGTAGGCGCTATCACTATCACTATCACTATCACTATCAGCAGCACTGCCACATGTTGCGCTATTAAAATAAACACGAATTGTTTGCCTTCTTTAATGGTGCAGCTTACCCTATGCTACCTTAACACACACAGTTGTTCGATCATTGAAAACTAATGAAATTTTTGCACCACCCCTTTCATCACCATCACTAGCTTCGTCATCATCACCACTATCGTCGCTACTCCTCCTCTGTGAAGCTTTCTCTTTCCCTTATACGGCACTTTCACCTCCCTTTCTTCCATAATCACGACACACACACACACACACCGATGTTGTTACGCTGCCACTGAAATCTAACAAAGGCAAAGGATCATCGATATGGTTCAATTCGGAACAGATGTGAGAGAGAAAGGACGAGCGAAATTGCATTCCATCGCTGAAAATTTCTTTTTATTTTATTTTCGTTTTCCCACACGATGACTCGACAGAACCGACCCTCCTGATCTATCAAACGATTCAATAGCCTTTTTATTCATTGTTGGATATATTTAGAACGACATACAACACAAATTAATGCCAGTAATCGGTGCATAAGGCACGACACGCAAAGAAATTCTCACGAAATATATCGGGAAAGAGGAAAGAGGCCGTATGGTTGTGACGTCATTGTAAACAAAAGCGGTGATTGGTTCTGCGGTTGAAAGTATTCGCTTGTCTCTTTCCACGAATACTAAAATTTAGACCTTATGAACGAGGCAACCGACCTGTCGATAAGACTGAAAACTTATTCGTATTCAGAGCACTTTTCGACCTTGTCGCGCTTGTCCGATTTTAGTTTTGTTTCTCCCAAATTGTAAAGGACGGGTTAAGGAAAAGTCTAGGTGAAAGGGTTATGTGAAAAGCTGAGCTTTTTAACTCCCTTCTTGAGTGACGGATTGCAGAATAAAACTGTAAGGAAATATCGAGGATAGAACAAGATAGCCTACTGTAGGAGAGTTGCTCATGGAAATATTCTTTTCACGGAGGAAAAATTCACGCGTTAAAACCCTAATAACTCGTGTTCGGGAATGTCAGTTACAGTACTTGGTCAATAAAAAGCACATTAATTCAGAACAAGAGAAAAGCTTTAACACAACAAGCGACTTGCTTATACAACGTTAAAAGGAGACCAGTAAAACATAAGATTGAGACTAGAAAGTATTTATTCACAAACCTTGAAGAAACAGATGCATCTTTCTGAGTATTGACAAAGTTAAAAGAGACTGGTAATGACAATGGCTGTGTAGATCTCAATGACTAGCAATTCTGACATTGTGCATCCTTCTGAAGTATGGAAACATTCACGAATTTAACTGTAGGTATGATGAGCCTCATTATGAGTTAATAATCGCACAGCTGACCAAAATGAAACCATATGTAAATAAAATAAGTACAAACTCAGTATTGTTTTTTCTTATATTGCATAATACCTAATTTTACCCTTTCATCCCTTCTTCGCTAAGTTAATACCGAGAGAGATTCTGCAGTTATTTGGATAACTGAGAACATATTTTTGTTTTGGCTAGATCTAACTTTAATGGATTTTGATATGTTTAGATGTAAGTCACCCACGTTTATAGGGCTTTCATGCTGCACTGAATTGGTGTGCTCTGGAGGCAGTTGTTAATCTACTATCTGAATCACAGTTTGGAATATAGAGTGTGAAACTTCCTTCTGAAATTCTAGCTGAAAATCAGAAGCGTAATATCTAAAACGGAAAAGGCCTTAAAAGTGAAAACACAAAAGTGAATATACACTGCTCACACACATACACACACACACAAACACACACATACACACTATATATATATATATATATATATATATATATATATATATATATATATATATATATACACATATATACTGCATATTCAGACATACTCACACCCATAAACACATATATATATATATATATATATATATATATATATATATATATATATATATATATATATATATATATATATATATATATATATATATATATATATATAGATACATATATATATATATATACACACCGGTAATCATGAGGGAATAAACAGGTGCAATGTTAGGGCTTTTGTTTCCCTTTGTTATATTTATATATTTATTCTTTATTACAATGCATAAATTAATGAGGAGCTGATACGATTTGGTTATGTAAGCCATTATTATTATTATAAACAAAGAGAAAGAGTTAAATTGTGGAGGAAAATAAGGGTACATCTGAGTTCCTATTAAACATTATTTGTCAAATTCACATGAACCAAACAATATCTGTTTAAATTTAACTGTAAACCCTGCAATTAGGCAGTTCTCATAGTTAGTCTGATTTAATTGACACTGATGTTCATGTGCATTAATGTGTTAAGTAGTCTTAATACCGATGCTAATTTTTGTTTTTGTTTATCGCAGTTTCGTTATTTTCATTTTTATCGTTTTTATGTCATTTTATTCTTTATTTTCAGGAGCATCTATCGTCTACAGTCCATCACTTCAGGCCCCTTATAAACGAGATTTAATTTATACTGATGTTCACGTTCATTAGAATGTTAAGCTTTTTTTTTTTAATAATGATTTTTATCTATTTCTTTCTTATCGCAGTTTAGTCAGTTTCTTTCTATCGTTTTTTATTTGTCTTTATCCTGTTTTTCAGGAGCATCCACCGTCTGCAGTCCATCATTTCAGGCCCCTTATAAACGAGATTTAATTTATACTGATGTTCACGTTCATTAGTATGTTAAGCTTTTTTTAATAATGATTTTTATCTATTGCTTTCTTATCGCAGTTTCGTCAGTTTCTTTCTATCGTTTTTTATTTGTCTTTATTCTGTTTTTCAGGAGCATCCATCGTCTACAGTCCATCACTTCTGGCCCCTTATAAATGAGATTGTTAAAAATGATGCTCATTTATGTCTTTTCTCATCACAACTTTGTCAACTTCATTTTCTCTTTTTATTTCTCTTATTATCCTGTTTTTTTAGGAGCATCCATTGTGTACAGTTCATCATTTCAAAACCCATATAAAGGAAATTCTGACTGATATTGGTGTTTAGTTCATTAGTGTGTTAAGTTTTTTTTTTTATATTGATGCTACGTCAGTTTCTTTCCCTCCTTTTCATCCCTCTTATTATCCTGTTTTCAGGAGCATCCATCGTGTACAGTCCATCACTTAAGGCCCAATATAAAACGAGATTTTCGTTGGTATTGATGTTCATGTTCATTAGTGTGTTAATTTTTTTTTTTTTAATAATGCTGCCCATTTATGTTTTTGCTTAGCAAAGCTTCATCAGTTTCTTTCTCTCTTTTTAATGTCTTTTTTTTATTCAGTTTTTCAGGAGAATCTGTCGTCTACAGTCCATCACTTCAGGCCCCTTATAAATGAGATCGTTAAAAATGATGCTCATTTATGTCTTTTCTTATCGCAGCTTCGTCAGTTTCTGTCTCTCTTTTTCATTTCTCTTATTATCCTGTTTTTTAGGAGCAGCCATCGTGTACAGTCCATCGCTTCAAACCCCATATAAAAGATATTCTGATTGGTTTTGGTGTTTATGTTCATTATTCCGTTAAGGTCTTTTGATAATGATGATCCGTTAGTTTCTTTCTCTCTTTTTCATTTCTCTTATTATCCTGTTTTTCAGGAGCCATCATGTACAGTCCATCACTTCAAACCTCATATAAATAAGATTGTTAAAAATGATGCTCATTTATGTCTTTTCTTATCGCAGCTTTGTCAATTTCTTTCTCTCTTTTTCATTTCTCTTATTATCCCGTTTTTCAGGAGCATCCATCGTCTACAGCCCATCGCTTCAAACCCCATATAAACAAGACTCTGATGGCAAGCAACAACAGCAGTTCCACAGAAAGCATCCCCATCACCCAAGCAGCAGAACGAGCAGGAGTAACAGCAACAGCATCGGAGGATCATCTTGGAGACAGCTGGAGGTCAACCTCAGCGGCAGTAGCAGTAGTCCCGTGCAGCCCATCAAACCACTCCTGGATCTAGGCTCAGGGTATGTCGAGGGAGGCCAAGGGAATCCTTCCCATCCTACTTTTGATGCCGCCACTCCCAAGAACGTGTCTTTTTTGGCAGGCCAGTCCGCTTATCTTCACTGCCTCGTTCACAACTTGGCTAACAAAAGTGTGAGTACTGCTTATTTTTCTTGCTTTCTCAAAAACATTCAACTGAATCAAATGTTGGATCTACATAACTAAAAATGCTTTTCCAGCGTTATTGGAGTGATCATTGTAATGCAATATAAAATTTAGGCTAAGTACTATTTATGTTTCTTGCTTTCTCAAAAACATTCAACTAAATCAAATGTTGGGTCTAAATAAATGAAAATACTTTTCCAGCACTGACGGAGTGATAACTGTAATTATAATATAAAATTTAGCCCAAGACCAAGCGCTGGGACATATGAGGTCACTCAGCGCTGAGAATAACGTTGAACCAATTGTAAGGAGGTGGTGGAAAGGAAGAGGGAGGGAAAAAATGAAAAATTTTCCTTACGGTGTTTTTTTGAGAATGCTGGTAGAAGTGACTATTGAAGACGCAAGGAGGTAACAAAATGATTAAATAATAGAAGTGGGCCATGGATTCATGCCACTAAAAATGAAATATTGTGATAAGGTTACCACAAAAGTGCAATATACGCTCTGAAGAGAGAAAAAGATTCTGCGTGAATGCCTAAGATTAAAAACTGCACTTTCTGTTAAGGGGGACAAGTGATATATGTCTTTTCATGATAAAAGAAAAAATAGTAATGATAATGAGAGTCTCCCTTTGCAACATGAAAATACGGTTCACTTTATAAAATAGTTACATTTACACTCTTCCTTTAATGACGATTATTATTATTATTATTATTATTATTATTATTATTATTATTATTATTTTATTATTATTATATACCACTAGGTTTCCTGGATCAGACAGCGAGACCTCCACATCCTGACAGTCGGGAGATACACGTACACAACCGACCAGCGTTACCAGGTCATTCATTCGCAGGGATCCAAAGACTGGATACTGAAAATCAAGTCCGCCCAGGAGCGCGATTCTGGCAACTATGAGTGCCAGGTGTCTACGAAGCCCGTCACGACGTATGTTGTTCATCTCAATGTATACAGTAAGTGAGGAGATCTGATTCACATTCTTAGAAAGCTTTCCATTTTTTTTGCATATCTCATTATTTTAGCTTTGTTTCGAAATTGTATCGTAAGAGGAGAAACGGAATTTGTAAGTACTTGACTTCAATGTGTACAGCAAGTAACGAGATTTGATGGTAATGTTTATGAGCTTTCCAGTTTTTTTTTTGCATTATTTTATTATTTTAGCTTTCTTTCAGAACTATTTGGTAAAAAGAGGAAACTAATTTCTAAGCATATTACTTCATCTTCATCTTGCCTGTGATGAAAGATAATGCAGTTTTTATGCTAATGATTAATTTTTCAAGAGGTTATTGTTTTGCAACTTATATTGTGCACTGAATCGTTCAGTTCGTTGAAACGGAGAAAAAGAAGAATTTATTTGAATTTTGGAAGCGTTTTTCTCATGGAAGATTAAAAACTGAAAGCACACATTCTTATTGGATGTACGATAATCAAGATTTTTATATCTGATTATTAAATCCTACATTCAAGTAACGATAAACGCAAGAATGCACGGAACAAAAAAGAGAACTCAATGAACAAACATTTTGGTCATTAAGCAAGTCGAACCATTAACTTGGAGGCAAATCTAAAAATAGCTCATTAATATGGAATATTAACGATCGAAGGCTCAATTATAACGTTTTTACATGTAAAGCGCCATCAGTGACACAATGAAAGATGAAGATGACCAAATTGCCGTAACATCTGTCTTCTTAATTGCCCATAAAAAGAAACTTTGTCAAGTAATAACAAATCTCATTTTATCTCGACCTTCAAAAATACTGGAGGGAATTCGCAGACATTATTCGAAAGTTAAACCTAGAAGATCTAGGTCCACAAACAAGGTTTCTTCTTGTTTGTATAAAGACACAAAGGCGGAAACATCGATAATTATTCCCATACTTGTCTCAATTACAAGAAATAAAATAAAATAAAATGAGTATCAGAGCACTCTAAACTCTGCGATTTATATCTATCTATCTATCTATCTATCTATCTGTATTCAACATAATGTCCTTTTCTAATATAAGCCTAAAGAAAACTAAACCAGGAAATAAGAAAAAAGGAAATGATTACACCTACCCCTTAAAAGAAACCAGTATACAAAAGACCAGAAAACCAGAAGTGTGATGAGAATTCAAAAGCTCGCCGACAGGAGGGAAGTGACGCACACTCAGTGATGCATGTGGTTCGCGGAACTAGGGAAGGGAGCACATGCAGGGCAGGGAGACAGGGGTCGGCGTGAGAGATCCTAACCTTTCCTGGGATGCCGTGTCCTGACCTAACCAGACCTGACTTTCCTAACCTAACTTAGGGCGCCGTACCCTGACCTGGCAGGTGGGGGGGATGCCCTTCACCCGCCTTGGACACCCCCAAAGTAACTGAATATCCCTGCCTACCCTCTCTGTATACCACCCTAGGGAAGAGTTGACTCGATGCAAAGGAATTCTTTCCCTGAGTTGAATAGAACACTGAGAAATAAGACACCTTGTGGTAGACAGAAAGGGTTTCCAGAGACAAAAGGAGAGTGGGAATTTATCAAACTGATTACCATAGATTTAATATAATCTTTAAGAGATAGGCAAAAGAAGACTAACCCAAACACAAGAGTTATACTCAAAACAGGAACGAATAACCCAATATGAAGCTCTAATAACTGATGTGGAGGAAGTAACTGACATCATGCAAACAATTTTTACCTGCAGATTTAGGTTCTGAGCAATTTGAAGCGACGTAGGCAGCCAACACTGGTAAAAGTGAGATTTTTGAACTGAAATCTCTACAGAAATAAACAATTCGTCCTCTAGTTTGACGAACTGGCGTAAGCCATTTTTTTTAACATTATTCAGAGCTACTAATTAGCTCATCTTTGGTGGAAATTCTGTTGGAAAATCTGACAACGCAGACAGCTGCAATTTTGATATGTTATAAAGTACCAAAAAACTGAGACGCTTTGACTGGAAAACTCAAAACCTTAAAAAAAAAATGGGATACGTAGCTCGTCAAAGCAGGGACGAACTGACCTGGAAGATAGACGAGGTATGGAAAGCATAAATTGTTTCTTAGAAGCATTAATTTGAATATGTTTCTAGATCCCCTTTCCGAGATAACCAATGACAACAAGGCAATATGAGAATGAACGTGATTACCAAAAGAGAGCTGATATAGGAAAATGGAGAGGAAATATGTGGGGTTAAAGTAACAAAAAAAAAAAAAAAATAAAAATAAAAATAAAAGGATGGACAATAGAAGAGTATGAAACCCAACCCACAGTAAAAGGATCAAGTTTCGAATCTCTGGTGATGGCGGAGTGGTAAGAGCAATTTTCATCAATTTCATCAACACTCATTTTGCTTCCGTAGGCCTAAAAACTAAATTAATTATCTGGCAATCTGGTGTACGTACTGTATCACTGCTGGGTGAAGACACACACATACATATATACACACACACACGACTATACATAGACATGCACGCACATACACACACATACACTGTACATGTATATGACAAAAAATCCTAAATAAAAATATGCAACATAATAAACGTAATAATAATTTAAAAATTTACCAAAACAGTAAAACAACAATAGAAAATGAAACACTGAACATAAAAATTAAAAAAAGATAAACCAACTAAAATCATAGACATACTGAATAATAATCTTAATCCAAATAAAATAAAATAGTATCTAAAAAAATGAGGATGCATAGAATGAAAATAATGAAAGAAAAGGTAAAAACAACAATAGAAAGAAATTAAAGACATAAAAAAAGAAAATAAAGATAAGAGAAATAAACTATCAATTAAGGACACTGCAGGCGATACATTCGCAATTATACTGTACCCACTTTTATGCCCCAATTATGACTTCAAGTTTTCAATAGAATTGAATTACATGGTGCAAGTACATAAGAGTTTTAATTGAGTAAAATGAACCGCCTGCCGCCTCCTTCCACCCACGCAATTAAAAAATATTTTGGCTCATAGATCTCGCCTGAGGATAACGTAGCAGTTGCAAAGACGACGATGCAGTTGCAATTATTGGGTAACAGTGCTTTCCATAATACTGATAATCCTTATCTCTTCTCCCCAGCCGTTGCCAGAGCGGAGATCATCGGATCGCCTGACTTGTACGTGGACGTGGGATCCACCATCAACCTCACTTGCGTCATCGCTCACAAAACTGATCCTCCGGAATATGTTAGATGGTTTCACAATAACAAGGTAAATCTTTGTCTTTCCATCTATCTGTTTGTCTATCTGTATATCTATCTATCTATCTATCTATCTATCTACTGTAGAAGAAGGCATCACATGGCCAGGGACATATACTTTGAGGTAAAATACTCATTCATGTTGCTTGAGTCTTAGGAGAAACCAACCAAAAGTGATCCTCCGGAATGTGTCAGCTGGTTTCACAATAACAAGGTAAATCTTTGTCTGTCTATCTATCGATCTATCTATCTATCTATCTAGAGAAAGGCATCACATGGCCAGGGACATATACTTTGAGGCAAAATACCCATTCATGTTGATTGAGTCTTGGGAGAAACAAACCAAAAGTGAGCCTTCGGAATGTGTCAGCTTGTTTCACAATAACAAGGCAAATCTCTAGCTACCTACCTGCCTATCTATCTATCTATCTATCTATCTATCTATCTAGAGGAAGTCATAACAAGGCCAAGGGCATATGCTTTGAGGCAAAATACCCATTCATGCTGCTTAAGTTTTGGGAGAAACAAACCAAGTCTTAGAGTTTTGATCGTACAGAGATGAGGAACAGAAGAGAAGAAATTAATGAACAGTGAAAGATTTCTTTATAAAAAGAGAAAAACGCTGAATGCCCTTATTGGAAGAAATATGAAAAGGGAGGGTGTAGAAAATTGCCAGATGATTAGCGTAAGGAAAGGAGTGGCACTTGTTACGCTAGAAATAGAACAAGGACGAGGAATAAAAATGTATAAGGCAGCTGACTGCGTGGACAGAACTAAGACTCGGAGATCAACTGACAATATTACGTGTATTCAGCTCAAGAATGGAAAAGAATGGAAGTAAAAGAGAAAATTCTTGAGGGAGACTGAGTGTGTAAGTGGCTGGGTTTTAGAAAGGTGAATGAGAGAGTTCGAGCATTTTGTAAATGTTTTCTGAAAGAAGGTTGATTGTTGGGAGTGTGCCTTCAAACAAGAACATAAAGAAGAATATGCGTGATCGTACTTGGGCGAGAAAAATGACGATGAAAAAATTTTGTTTATATTTGTATTATTAAAGAATAGATAGGTCAAGTTGATGGATGTAATGGCGGTTAACTGAGTGGCTGGATGTATAGCTGATCATTATCGCATGACGCAACAATAAGAATAGAGGGTATATACAATTGAAAGGAATGGTTCAGCACGTGGTTCTAGATGAATGACAAAAACGTTAAACAAGGATGAACTTAGACTTTCATTTAAAGTTAAGATGGAAAATATGGGCAAGGGTCAAAATTATCGCAGGGGAACCATTTCATAAATAATAAACAGAAGTAAAAAATTTAGTCACTTTACCAGGAAAGAATATTTACAGGCAAAGTCTGCATGAAGACGACACGTAAGCAGTGAGTGCTAAGAGCATTAAGTCAGATTATTAGTCCAGGTGAAAATGAATGTTTTTGAGGTGCATGAACCTTCAAGGCATAAAACTTCTCAGCATCACTCTAAACAGGAAGTTTATTTTTTTTTAGTTTAATTATTATAATATTTTTCTTAGTTCTAAGGTTAGAACACTCGGGGCAAATCGATTTAGACATGGCTCTTTTAAACCTAGTTTGCCTTAGTTGAAGCAGTGAGTTTGACAAGTACAGTAGTAGTAGTCGACTGTGGTTGGTCGTCTCCAGGGTGGAATAGGGCATGGGGTTAGCAGCCTCAACCTAAAACCTCGTTAATAATCAGCTTCACTCTGAATTCACTCCATGGATAAATTTTTTACCAAAATTATTAAAGAATTTAACCTATGAAAATTACCAACAAAATATCAGAGTTACACAAAGAAGTGAGGAGGGAAGACTAAAATGAAACGAATGTGTAGCGTTCCTCATACAAGCTTAGATGAATCCGTTTTTTTTTTTTTTTTTGAAAACTACTCATATGTAAAGCATATTCCAGTTTAATCGCGATGTATGTGCAATTTATAATTTTGTCAATTACTTCATTGCCAGACACTTGAGTATGACTCACCGAGAGGAGGTATTACTCTACTAACGGAGAGAGGGAAAACTACTACTGGCTATCTCCTCATACAGGTAAGGTGGTGAAGTTTTTTTGACACATGCGCATATGTGCCCATACACACGAACACACACACATACACACATATATATATATATATATACGTGTATATATATATATATATATATATATATATATATATATATATATATATATATATATATATTTATTTATTTATTTATTTATTTATTTATTTATTTATTTATTTATATACACACAAACATTTCTTTAAGCTAAAAATTTCGTTTAATATCCAATTCACTCTGCCTCGGAAATAATACCGAAGGGAAATTATGATTGATAACCGATGAACGCTTATCAGATATAATTCCCCTTCAGTATTATTTCCGAGGCAGAGCGAATTGGGTATCAAACGAAATTTGTAGCTTAATGTTTTTAAATATAATAAAATGACACGGTGATGTGATAAAAATTCATATGCATTTTATATATATATATATATATATATATATATATATATATATATATATATATATATATATATATATATATATATATATATATATATATATATATAATGTGTGTGTGTGTGTGTGTATTTAAACTTGCATTCACACTCTCGCCTCCTGGATGTTAAGGCCTCTTCTTTCCAATACCTCTTTCAAACCATCCATGGCTCTGATATTGCACAGAGCAGACAAGCAAGGAAGTAGGAATATTGTAGTATTCCAATTTATGCTCTCTGCAGCATTCACGATACCTTTCATATATATCTAATAAAGCAATTGTGAATTTTTTCTATGTCCTTGTGCATCGTAGTCAGTTTTCCCCTCTCTCACAAAACTGATTCCTGACACACTTTTCATAGAAATTCTCTTTTGTTTGAGTACAACATTCTGCACATCCATATTCTCTCTTCCTTAAGAAAATAGTTTTCTGTCTCAATCAACCAAACCCTCCATTTGTCGTGCAATGGTTTCACCCATACAAATATAAATGGACAATCTAACATTTCTCTCTTACATTCATAAGAACTTTTCCGCACCGAAATGTGTCTTACTAACCACGGTCAGCTACTCAATTATACCGTTTATTCAATTATACTGTCAGGTCTTTCAATCTCGCTACGAGACACCTCAACTGTAATCCCATCAACTCTATGTGTCCTTTCCTTCTTGAACATTCAATTTATTTCTTTAAATCACCGGCAAACGTTTCTGAACTCTTCCAATTTCAAGTTCAACAATCTTTCAAATTTGTCTTTCCAGCTAAAGAAGATTGAGTACCCTTCAGGCGGCGTCTCGGCATTTTGTCACATATTCTGGTATTCTGTACTGTTCTGTAACTATTCTCTATATTCACCATCCAAAAGAAAATCTGTTTTCTCTCCCTGCAAAGCACATTCGTATTCCAATTGAATGCTTCGGTTTTCATCTTTCTTTTACTGTTACTTTGGCTGTTATTCCATGAATTCTATTCTTTCATCCCTGTTATTATTTGAATGTTCTTTCTTCTTTCGCGTAAATGGATTTCTATGACCCCTTTTCTCCTCCACTAAAACTTATTCCTATCTACACCTTTTCACTCTCAAATAAAAAAAAAATTCATTTTAAAAAAGTTGACTTTCATATTAAAAAAATTGAACTTCATTTTAAAAAAGTTGACTTTCATATTAAAAAAATTGAACTTCATTTTAAAAAGTTAGATTTTTTAATATGATGTTAAATTTTTTTTAATATGAACGTCAACTTTTTTAAAATAAGTTAATTTTTTTGTTAATTTGAGGGTGAAAAAGGTGTAGTAACCAGTGGTCCTTTCATTCACTAATTTCAGTCCTTTGCAACCGTTATAGAATTCTTTTTCTGTAACATCGTCATCTACATAACCACCATTACTATTTTTACCATAACCATCACTATTATTTTGAGCTAAATTATCATTATCAATAATTCCAGAACGCACAGCCATCAGATTCTGGCAACTATTCCTGCGCCCCTTCGAATACGACCGTTGCAACCCTCAGACTTCACGTGCTGGAAGGTAGGTATCATTTAAGGAAATGATCTACTTCTGCAAGTTTACATTTTTTTCTTTTCTAATTCGGTTGGTAAACTGATGTTTTTCTGTACTGACTCGCCTAAAAAAACACTATATTTTCCTCTCAAGTTTCTCTTCAAATTGAACAAATGAATTTTCGTAGAATTTTCTGTCGTAATGTTTGGATATCGTAATGTTTAAAAAATCGCAGTAGATGCACATGGCTTCAGTATATAAGCGAATACCACGGGAAAATGACAGGCCTGCATGAATAAACAACACGTGAAAACGCTTGGTACTGAACTTCTGCCCGTTATTTTCCTGTGGTAAGCGCTATATATATATATATATATATATATATATATATATATATATATATATATATATATATATATATATATATATATATATATATATATATATATATATATATATATATATATATATATATATATATATATATATATATATGTATATATATACAACATATATATAAATAAAAAATATATACATATATGTATATATATACACACACATACACATACATATAAATATCGATGAAATATGATGGCAATATGAGACCTTCATGATAATTCAGTTTTATGTCAAAAGCCTTATGAAAAAGCAGATATTTCTACACACAAATTATTTTTTAAAAATAGGCATAATTATACTCGATGTGCAACTGAATACGTATGTGTTAAAATAATATGATCACTTCTGACGCTTTTAACTAAATTGATCTCTGTTTGAAAGCCTACAGTTCAGTGGGAGTTTAGTAATAATTTTATTTGAAAATATCTGTACATTTCGCAACATACCCAACCATTGAAGTGTAAAGGTGAAGAGATGTTTTTAGATTGAATTTATTTTTCTCATTTTCCTGTGTTTGGAAACCCTAATTTGGTGAAAATATTTGGTTTAAATTGTACTGGTGATATTAGTAATCAATGTGTTAATGCTAACTATAATAGTCCTTCTAACGTCAAGGATATAAACTCCTAACTTTTATAGTCCTAACATTAAGGATACGAACTCCTTACTGTCTCTTCTAAAAGCCTCCATGACCTACGAATAAATCTCTTCTTTTCCAAAATCTTTCTTCCCAAATTCCATCATGTCTCCTGCTGTACCTCCAGCGTTTTTCTTCCCCCCCCCCCCCACAACCCCTCTCCGATTAAATATCACCAGAATCTAGTGTTACCTTTAAGCCATTTTTCGTTTTTGTCATCCATACTTCTGTCTGAGGTTTCTGTGTTGTTTTTTTTTTTTCTTTTCAAAGGGGAGAATCCAGCGGCCATGCAGACGAATGGTACGTCAGGGACAGACCCCCTTTGTCTTCCAAATGTTATTTATCTCGTCGCGTTCGTCTGGTGTCTGGCCTCGAATTTTACAGTCCACGCGAGAGGAACGCTCGAAAGAACTCACGGTGGAAGATGGTGAAGGAAGTGAGTCTCGTGCTGATTAGTGTTTACGTCGCAACCGAAGTGAATTCAACCATATTTCGGCAAGAACCTCATCTCGTCATTATCGTATTATTCCACTTTGAAAGGAGTGTGAATACTGGTCAGAATTCAGCAAGGGGGAATGCTACAATTCCCCTTGAACTGGTTCGGTGTCTAAAAGGTTGATTTTGACAAGCTGAAGAAAGGTGTTCTGACTCATTTTTACTGAATATTTATACAGGGTGTGATTTATAATTCAGTTCCAGAATGCAGTTTTGATTCGCGTAATTCATTTAACTACTTCAGTTAGAAGTTTTAACAAGTTTTTCAAGGTACATTGAAGCAAAGACAGCATTGAAGGAAAATGTGTATTTTGATAAATATATTTTACTATATATATATCATATGTACTTACCACCGCACGTATATTTGTAAATGTGTTATTGAATGTTCACCAGTGAAATGGTGGCGTGTGTTTATACTGTATATCGATAAAATGTGTAAAGTCATCGTATTTTATTTTTCTCCCCTTTCTCATTTGTGTAAAATAAGTGCGAGTCCCAGATTTACTTAGAGAAGAACTAGTGAGAAAATGTAGATTATATTCGTGAATATATCTTACGTGCAAAATATAAACAATTGTCACATGTGTCAGATAAAAATAGATATTCAAACCAATTTTGAGATCAATACGAGAATTATTGAATGGCAGAATTGGAGAATAGAAATGAAATATTGGAAACGATTTAGCAGATACGTTCTCCGAAAGGAAATTTGATTTTAAATATGGGAATAATGACATAATTTTAATAGTTCACAGTTTCCTATTCTTTTTCCATGTTTCAGTTAGGCCTGGACAAGATAAGGCAACATTTTGTCTAGCCCTTCAATTATTTTTTTTATACTTATACTTTTTTTATATTTTACTTTTGACATTAGCTTGAAAATGACTAAAGTAAAACTGTAGTATACTTGTAAACAGAGGTATGTTTTATGACTGCACTCACTCACACACACACACACACACAAACACACAGACACGCATACCTTTATCATATATATATATATATATATATATATATATATATATATATATATATATATATACATACTGTATATATATATATATATATATATATATATATATATATATATATATATATATATATATATATATATATGATAAAGGTTACTTTCAAACTATAATCAAGTACAAATTCAAAACTGTATTTCTGATAATTTTTTTTTTACTGAATTAGGACAAAGCTGACTTTCATTTATGTCAGAAATATTTGACTAAACCATAACACCCACTATGATTGATCATTTTGCTAAGGAAAGGCGGATGGTTGGGACATCTTGTAATCGATCAACCGAACATTTCTGATGAAAATAAATGTTAAATTCATCAAAATTATATCCAAAGCTATTATAAAACCCCAGGTTTGCCTAAGATCCCTTAACCATAAAATTTCTTTTTCACGGGTTGTAGACATCTAAATATGACTTAGTCTTCTGAATACACAGTATATTTAACCTAATGTCAAAATTAAACTGATGATACACCGCAGAACAAACAAGCATACAGAGAAGGCCAAGACGGTGAAGCCCTTACTGAAACGGAAACCATGGAATATCTTCTGGAATGGCAAAATCAAATATTGAGTGGGAAGTTCTGGAGTTTACGTCATCATAAGCATTCACAATATCCCGCTGACGTCACGGCACATGTTGGAGGATTGCTGGAGAAGAGCAGCAAAAAAATATGGTGGCAGAAATATTGTAGAGCAAGAAACACTACAAAATCCACTGAAATCGAAAACTCGGGTGTTGTGAATCTATGGCGATTTATTTAAGAAAAACAATATCTTAAAATGGACATTGTAAACATTGACAATATCATTTACATTATGTTGTATGTTTCAGCTTTATGCTTTTTTCCTTTGAAGAGATTGGCCCTAATGGACGTTAAGCTTCCAGTTTTCTGAAAATTTCGGGGATGAGGTTCCTAGCCTTAAGGCCCTTTTCCACCCTGCTGTGGTCCACCAGAGTCAGTTAACCAACAGATACCTTATACTTTGCTCGTTGACAGAGGTACTGTGGATTAAAAAATTTGTCTAGGGCTCTGGCTTTGGCAAGTAGTTAGAATACAGTTTCTCTTTACTGTTTCTCTGTTTTCTTGATCTGCGAAGACACAGACCGTATGACTGTAACAACATAAACAAGTACCCGCAGCTTTAATTTCATTCATATAACTTACAGGTTTTACACAAGAGAAATATAGATTCTGATTAAGAATTTAAAATTAATAAGCACCCGTAGAGACAAAACAAAATTATTCTTATGGGTCAGCATTTTACACTGTTATTGCAAAAGGGTAGGGAAATCGTTAAATATTCAACAAAATTTCCTCGACAAAAATATACAACGGAAAATTAATTTCAGAGAACAAAGATATCCTGATCCCGGATGACTGGATGCTCATTTGTCATTTATCCTTTTCTCATTTCTCTAACGTAGAAAGTATAGGAAAACTAGCGGATAAGCCCGGATTACTGAGGCTCTTGCAAAGTAAACCAGCCTAGCAAGTATTCAAGATTTCCTAGTAAGGAAACAAAGAAAAGCTAATTCCACAGAGCTTCATTTAACTTAGATGGAAAAGAGTAATTAAAAACAGCGCAGCAGTGCCACACACACACACACGCACAAACATACACACATACGCGCGCGCACGCACAGCTACATGCAAATAATAAACAGTATGTGACAAGAATTCTAGAACTAAAACGTATCTGTACACTTAATTTATCTATTCATTCTCTCATCAAAACTTCTAGCATCTCATTCGGTAAGTCAGTCAAAACAAGAACGTTAAGAGGCCACAAACCTCCGTTTAGACTGACCATTTTCCCCCCATAGGATCCATTTTCCCAAGAAGTTCCACTCCTATCTTTTCCAAAATATAATCCCTTGTTGGCGATCGACAGGCCCACCTTCGGTAAAATTGTCGTAAAAACCCTCACATAACCTTTTGAATAATACGGATGACATATAGAAAAACCTACTGACTAACAAACAAGGTGCCAAACAGACAAGCAAACCAAATAAAACAAAACCTCCTTGTCTAAGTAAATGTCTAACTTTGTGGCAACGTCAAAGATTTAACGGGCAGTTAACTTACCTTCAATGACTTGCTTTCTCATTCTCACCGTCCCACATACACTTACACACTCACTAAAGTTAAGCAAACTCTTCGACAGGCGACAACAGATCTGATGGAAACACGACACCAACCAGGCGTGCCTGACCCTTCTCGTCACCACAGATAGACGGGTCCCTTCGATTACTAAGCAAGAAGGACGGAACTGTCACCGTTGATCTTGAGCCTCACTGCTTAGTGTCGTGGATTCAAAGTGAGGATCCTCACGTCACTCCTGGCAAGAGCTTTCATTAACTGCGGCGGGTTGGAGCTTAGCTATTGTCCCATTCTGCAGTTTGAAGCGTTTTTCTGTTGTTTCGCCACTGTTTTAGAATGACAGAAACGTAGTTATTTCATCTTTGATTCCTGGTTTCACTTCTCTTAGATCTGAAGAAGTGTAACTCTTAACAATAGGCCATGTGCGTAATTATGTTTATGTCTTTGTTGCTTCGGCTGGTAACTTTTCTGCCTTTAGGCATTAAGCCATCACCCGCTAGGGCAGGTCCTGGAGGGTGATGGTTTAATGCCTGCTAACACCCATTGTCCCAGAGTCTAGGACAGTGGGTGTCAGCGATCTTTCCTTATCCATTGCTGTCTGTTTAACTGTGACCTGATCTGAATAGTAAGAGTTCTATTAAGGATATATTTACCATAGTTTACTCTCGCTACTATTATTATGTTTAACAAGTATACAAACGTCATCTTCGCTTTCATACATACATACCCTCTTGTTTTCGGTAATACTACAAGCATACATGTGTTGTTATATGAAGGGTTTTTAAGTGAGGAGGACCGAAGAAACAAAAATGAATGATGTGAGACAGGTATAGGTTAATAATAATAATAATAATAATAATAATAATAATAATAATAATAATAATAATAATAGGATATGACTGTAGGGAATAGAAGAAGGGCCGTCAAAGCAGAAAAACAATAGTGCATCAGAAGTAAATAGGATTACATAAGAGATACTCTGGTGCCATGGATTAGAAAACAAAATATATTTTAGCATTTGATAAAGAAAAGGAGGTCGCATAGGAATAGGTGCAATGAATAATTGTCCTTATCTACAAAGGGAGAGGTTAGAGAGCAATGGCGTATGGAAAACTGTGATTGCTTTCTAACTGGTAACAGAAGGCTTGACTGGGAAGAACTGCGTTGGTTCAAGCAATGAAAAGGACATATGTATTACATGTTTGTTTTATGTGATGGTGGGGAAGTGTGAGATCATAAGCGTGATTTGGAGGTTACAGAGGATGTACATGAACAGTAGTGTAGAATATGATTGGCTAATGATAATTATTCATGACTCTCTCAGAATTAATGAATGATATGTATTTAGAGAGGCGAATGATTCATTTAGTAACACAGATGCACCGCAAAGTGAATATTATGTCTCAAAGGCTGTTAATATTTTCACTGAGGTACTATTACAAGAATGAAAATGGTCTAAAAATGTAAGGATAAACTTGTGGGACAGATAAAGGAAAGGTTATGAGTCTATTACAGTATGACTGATGATCTCCTAATACCGCTTTATATGGTGATACCGAAAAGAAGATTCAGAGAATGGTGAAAATCTTGAAAACGTTTGTTTGGAAAAATATAGCTTCAAGTGAATAGTAGTATGTGCATAATAAAGAACGCCAATAGAAGTCAGTAAGACGGAGCAATGAATATTACTGAAGGAAGGGTGCAAATGACTTGTGCAAGTACTGAAGCTTAAACGTCACAAAACATATGATGATAAAACGGATTGCAGAACAGGTGAGACGAAAAGGTAATTAGTAATACTGCAGAATGTCAGGTATACAAGAACATATTCTAGCGCATAATTATATTGAGCAATTATTGAGTAACTAGGATTGAAACTGTGGGACATGCAGATGTGAGCTGAATTAGTTTAGATGAACAAAAACAAGTAAAAATTGCGCCGAAGTTTTCTGTACAGCGTATAATACTGTATGAAACTCTCAGTCACGGCCCATGAAACTCTCAGCTGCGGCCCCTAAAACTTTCAGCCACGGCTCGGTGGTGGCCTGTGTTGAGGGCACCTACAGCGGTGCCAGACGCACGATCATGGCTAACTTTAACTTTAGATAAGATAAAAAATACTGAGGCTAGAGGGGTGCAGTTTGTTATGTTTGATGATTGGAGGGTGGATGATCAACATACCAATTTGCAGCCCTCTAGCCTCAGTGGTTGTTAAGATCTGAGGGCGGACAGAAAAAGTGCGGACGGCAAATAACCAAATCAGTAATTTTCTTTTACAGAAAACTAAAGGGAATTCTAGTTCTGAGGTCTGATCACGCAGAGAGAGAATGGCAGGAGAATGGGGTGTATAAACCAGCAGGACACACAAGAGTAAGTGCAACAGGAGGTAAGTGGCACAACAGAAGAACCTTAGGCATGGGTATACGTGCCATCTTATGCTTTGGAATTTTTCTGCGCAACGACCTCAGCCTTGATTAAAAAAGCTAAAATGCTGAGCATGACAGTGGCAGCTTTCCCTGCCATTTCCGAGTCCGTCCTGCACCATAAAGGGAAGATATATGTTACATAATCTATTATGTAATTTCTGCATGTACGGAAAACCTTGAAGTAGAAATTGGATAACTCGAACTCATTAAATACGAAGACGAAGGGGCCGGGAAGACGGCTCATAATGAGGAACAAGCGAGTAGTAATTCCTATGCAGAAACACGCTCTCATCAAGATAAAAAAAGATTTGCGCAGTCTTAGCGGCAACATACTTCAGACTATTGAGAACCCGAGAAGACAGCTAATTATGGCGAGGCAAAATTGGGAAAGAATACGATACGGTTACTGATACAGGCTTCTTTTTTTCGGTTGAATCATTGCGTGCATGATGAATTACTGAGAAGACATATATGAAGCTATCTAAGGCAAAATGATAGATGCATATATAGTAAATTTTTCTAATGTCTTGAGAATGTATACATAATTTGACATTGAAGTAAAGCGACTGCTATATGCATAAAAATCCACACAGAGATTCGAAGTTGCACGGGCATGAGTATAGCAGAATATAAAAGTAATCAACACACGATCACGTGTAGAACAGAAATAAATTTCTGACCTACATCGGGATCGAACCCAGGTGTTTCAATTGAAAGGCAAGGGCGCTATCAACCGATCATATAGGTCATGACAGAAATTAGCACCTAAGTACCACTCAGTGGCGTAGCTGGCACTCCATCGGGGGGGGGGAGCCTAGGTGGGGCCAAGATATTTCTGGGGGGACCAAAAAAATTACATAAAACTAATGTACCAATTCTGTAATTATTAGAATATACTATTCTCGAATATGTATTTCCATGTGAATGAAGGAAAATAATAGTATTAGTAATTAGTAAACCTGTATTTGAAATTATAGAACTCCATTTTCAATTAATTTTCACCTCTTATTATATGCAAATGTATCAAATACTGTACGGGTTAAAATTGAACTACAAAGGGAGTTTCAACTAGGGGGGCAGTGGGGGGCGGGTTGCGGACCCCCCTGGGCCACCATAGCGACGCCACTGGTATACCACTGCACCTTAGGCTTTTGCCTGGGCAGTCTAACTACCTAGCGAGTTTTACCTAACATCCCGACCCAGCAGTGACCCAATTGATAGCATTTCATACGAATGATTCCTTCTGAGTGAATGTGATAAAAGAAGTCAACACACAGTCACGTGTGGAACAGAATAATTAAAACCACTTATATTATAAATTCTGTGTACAAAGTGGATTCGAGAAACCCAAGATGTTTGAGTGTTAAGGCAATATTTGCCTGAAGATTGACTGATTGATTATGTCTATTAAAACTGGCGTCACAACATGTAGGTTATTGACGCCGTAAAAAAATTAAATAGAAAATTAAAATACATAAATGTTTAAAAAGAATCTCATATAAAAATATCCAAAAATATATGGGAAAGTTGAACTTATAGACGATACTTCATTATGGTTTATTTAGCTCTTTGCTTATTTCATTCCTAGCTAAGCTGGTAGAGGTTTAAGAAATCAAAAACCAATTTCACATAAAATTTAAGTCAAGTATTGTTTGAATACCAAAGTCTGTTAAATGGGTATTACGGGGTATTAGTAATTTATTAGAATGTCAAAGATACATGAATAGTGTTGTGCTTCTAAATTACACGCAGGCAGGCAAAGTGCATGAGCAATATTGCATAAATATTTTCCAGTTAAAACTGAATTAAGTGTTTTGCTGGTTGACACTTCTTACAGCACACAGGCAAATGTAATGTAATTCTTTGCCGTCTTTTAAAAATGCATTTTTAAATGCACTAATGAACTGTGTTCATACATCTCCTGATGCAACATCCATTATATAATTTAAGATGTTTTTACACGAAAAAGCAATGCGCATTATGCAAAACAGTTTATGCTGTGATATCAATGACGACCGCCATAGAATATGATACTGAGTGTTTTGGTTGTAAAGAAGGCTAAACAAAATAACACGTTAAGGTAAGGAATGAAGTAATTCGAGTATTCATATATGGTTGAACTTATTATACAGAGATGACATCCCTCTCAATTGGGGTATCAGAACTTTCTCTCCAAAACCAGTTGCAATCAGCAAACGTGGATATACGCGAACAAAAAGAATAATATTTTTCACCATTTAAATAATTTTCGTTAGGTACATTTCAGAAATCACACGTACGATAAAGGGGAAAAAGTTTGTCAAAAAAGAAAATTAATAACATGAAAGATATGAAAAGTGAGAAGTAGTAGGCAATCATCACAAGCCTGAAAGATACAATTAACTCGGCGCTGAAGAACACGGTACTAATATTTCTAACGGACTCCTTCACTATCCGTGAAATCGTAGTGGTTATTTCCTCAACTCATCGCAGCTGAATTATGCCCACTACCATATCCATCACAAACACGCGGTGGTTTCCCAAGCCCTCCGTGACATGCTAAGTGGAATACTGAGCTGAAACCTTTTTCTACCTTACTCATTTTCACAAATATGGAATATTTCATCTTTTTCATCTTTTCGGAAGTTATATGAAACCTGGCTTTAATGAACCTGCCACTCGGTGCGGACGGATTTGCAGAAAGTTTTAAATTAGTTTTTTTTTTTTTGCATCTTGCTTTAGATGGAAAAATATTTAATTAGCGCCAGTTAAATAAGAAAGGAAAGTACTGTTAACCTAGAATAGAGAAGACAATAAGAAAAAAGTTGGTTAAAAACGACTGCACTTGTTAAAGAAAACCCTGCATTTCTCAATAAAGGTCCTAAGTCTCGAGAGATGAGCTGCTATAAACAGAATATGGTTTTCCTTGTTATATGAAATGTAAACATTATTTTTTCATATTTTGCAATCCTACATGAAAAAGAATTCAGAAATAAATCAAGGAATAGTTTATGCTATATGTAGAAATATACCTCCATTTATGAAATATGACCCAGTGAAAGATTTATTTCGATTCCTACAGGCATCTAAGGTTAAGAGGGAACGAAATTCAGACGCGAAAGACCAGTGGGCCTCCTAAAAATCTAATAGCTGGCTATAAGAGAGAGAGAGAGAGAGAGAGAGAGAGAGAGAGAGAGAGAGAGAGAGAGAGAGAGAGAGAACAAGAACAAAACGCGCAAGACCAACTGGTAACCTCGCAATCTGAAAGCTAGCTATAAGAGAGAGAGAGAGAGAGAGAGAGAGAGAGAGAGAGAGAGAGAGAGAGAGAGAGAGAGAGAGAGAGCGGAAGAACAAGCACAACCGCGGAAGACCAGCTGGTCTCCTCAAAATCTAAAAGCCGACTACAAGTGAGAGAGAGAGAGAAGAGAGAGAGAGAGAGAGAGAGAGAGAGAGAGAGAGAGATTAAGGCATTTAACCCTTCTTTTTCCCTTCAGGAGACCTCCAGATACCTCGTAATCATTCATTCTTCAAGAGGCTGCTCGTTCCCCTACCCTCCCGCCCCCGCCCCCCAATTAGTTTCTATTCAGGAGTCGGAGTTCTTCATATGGTGACCCCTTCGGCTCTTTTGTCACGAGGGAAAAGGCTGCGGCAGTTTTCTTTAGGACTTTCTTGCCAATTAGTAGTTTTTTTTTTTTTTTTTCTGGTCGGAATTCCATTTTATGAGGCTGGTAAAGTTCGCTGCTATTTTATCGGTAGCTTGTGCAAATATGAGAGTATTTCTATATACTTTTTTTTTCTTATTAGAGCCATATATTTTTTTTTTATCTTATAGAACAATGTAATGATACCAGAAATATGCGTGAAAAAAAGATTAGACATTCAGACAGACAAAGAGGTTAGTGTTATATGAATAAATAGTGCACACACACACAATATATATATATATATATATATATATATATATATATATATATATACATATACATATACATATATATGTATCTATATATATATATATATATATATATATATACATATATATATATATATATATATATATATATATATATATATATATATATATATATATATCAGTGACGAATCATCTTGTAGCTAATGCTGAAATTGCAAGAGAAAAGAACTTGAGAACTTCTTACACACATCCAAAGACGTAGGATACAAATTTTTCCTTATCAATATGTTAATAAGAGAATAGTTCATGAAACCCTGGAAACTCTTAAGAATCTCTTTTAAGAAGTCCTGCTAAACCGAAAGTATCCTATAAGCAGGATATCTCGAGATTGGGTGAACTGAATTTGATGAAGCTTGTCACACATTTTCACCGGATAACTTTCTCGAGAAGCCTGAATTTAGAAAGTTACATGATCAGAAACGAGAGAGTTTCCACGTACAAAATCGTCGACTCGGAGCAGATTTCTCCCGAAAGCAAAAATATTTTGAGAATTGTATAAATAATACATCTGCCAAATCTTGTGATTTTCTATTCACCAGTTTTATAGATACGCGCCTATGCACACATACACACTCACATTAAGCTACAATTGCCGTTTAATATCCAATTCACTCAACCTCGGATTAAACGCCGAAGGGGTATTAGTAAGTGATAAGCGATCCGTCACCAGGTGGGCTCGAACCACCGAATGGCCCGGAAACGACTGTGATTCGAGTCTACCTGGTGACGGATCGCTTACCACCTATAAATTCCCTTTCGATGTTTATTCCGAAGCTGAGTGAATTTGATATTAAACGACACTGTAGCTTAATATTTAGGAATATAAGAAAGTCGCGGGGTACATGACATAAATTCATGCACACGTACACACACAAAGGTGAAAAACAACATCCTACGTTCACAGAAGCAAAACATAATAGAAATATGAGGAGAGAATAAAATGATAAACATAGAATACTAATAGATAAACACCTTAATTCAGAAAATGCCAAATGTCATGATAAGAGGACATTGCCATATAAGAAGAATAATTTTTCCCAAGAAGATTCTTGTACATCAATAAGCACTCACAAGAGCAGATGGATTCATGTGTCGGGATAATGGTCTCATATAGTGTTTATCTATTAAATTAAAGCGTGGAAAACAATTGACAAAATAACTGTTTACCTGCATTACAATATAGAGTATGAAACCAAAATACTTCAGGAAACTCCTCCGGCTACATAACACATTAAGACTAACAACGGATGCGAGTACGTTTATATAGAGAATAATGGAGTCGAGATATAGAATAAGTTATTATTATTATTATTATTATTATTATTATTATTATTATTAGGCATTTCCATGGAACAAGCCAAAAAGGCCATTAACTTGCAAAGCAACTCTTCAAAAGAGCGGAATTTCCATTTGCGATCAAAGAGAAGGCATGGGAAAGAGAAGTAGAATATTGTATCGATAAAGGGTAAGTGTGAAGATATGATATGTATACATATATATATATATATATATATATATATATATATATATATATATATATATATATATATATATATATATATAAATAATCAACACATATAATGATATGTGGAATAAGAAATAAATTTCTGATTCAATTCAGGATCGATCCTGATGCGAGTCAGAAATTCATTTCTGTTCCACACGTCATATTGTGTGTTGATTATTCCTATCATATTCACTCAGAAGGGATAATTCGAATGAAATGCTGTCAACTGGGTCATTGCTGAGTCGGGAAGTTGGGGAAAACTCTCTGGTATGCAAGGCAGTTAGCCTGCCCAGGTAATTCCTTGGGTACAGTGGTACTCAGGTTCCAACTTCTTATATGACTCGTATGGCCTGGTTGGCAGTGGGCTTGCCTTTCAATTGAAGGACCTGGGTTCGATCCTGATGTGAGTCAGAAATTATATATATATATATATATATATATATATATATATATATATATATATATATATATATATATATATATATATATAAAAATATATATATATATATATATATATATATATATATATATATATATATATATAAATATATATATATATATATATATATATATATATATATATATATATATATATATATATATATATATATATATATATATATATATATATATCGCTCCATCATTACAAGACTGTGTAACTCCAAAATCTTGATTTTTCAGGAGAAGCGTTTTAAAGTTTAAAGTCCTATAACTGCACCGAGATTTTGATTTAGACTTAAAAATCTTCCCAGCGCCATCTCTCGGCCAAAAATGCACTTAGACTTACGACTTTTTGCAAAAGACTGAATTAAATGGGCAATCTTATGAGCTATGTAACTCAAAACTTCAAATTTTTGAGTTACGACAGTCTTGTAATGATCGATATATATATATATATATATATATATATATATATATATATATATATATATATATATACATATCCATATATGTATATAGGTGACGAGACGACCCGCTTCACAAGAGATTAAATATGAAGCAACGAGAGAATCACAGAGCTTAACTGAAATGGAAAAGCAACAGACTCGTCGAATTCTGTTGTATTTAACTTCTCTCCAGCCACGACTAGGAGCTGCAACTGTGATCATCTTTCTTTGATAAAAAGCTTTGTATCAGAATGGCTAACAAAACATTCTATTCTTTTGAGGCCTTTTCGTATACTTTACGCTAAGATGTATCCGTGACTATTTTTCCAAGAGTCCGCGCATGTGCAGAAACATAAGACAATCCGTTTTCCATGGTTCTTACAACATTATAATTAAGTGTCAAGTAGAATGCATTTTGATGGTTATAACTATTTCCGATTACGGACAAATATTTACAAACCTTTTTCTTTTGATAAAAACGAAAGATCAGTTTTGGTGCTTTGCCTCTATTTTAGGTCGAAAATGGCTTAGTGTGTTAGAGCCGAAACGTCCCCGTGGAATAAAAATGTTGCTTATAGCGCTTGTTTGGCTGTTACTGATGAAGATCAGTAAGAACGATTATGAATAAGTGCACGCTCAGCCTGCATAGAAGAACCTTTCATACTTAATTTCAAACTCAGATCTCTTTCATAAATACTGTAAAGCACTCTGTAGTTTTGATGAAGGAGTATTAAGCTACATTCCGGATCATATATGACCATATACAATAACTGTAATGCTGTAACTTAAGTCATATTCTCAGTCTTTATCTAAAAACTTATACAGGTAAGACATATTCCTTATCGCCACCACACCTAAAAATAGAATCTTTTTCTCGCGAAAGGGACATTCCAGATCTCGTCCCCCGCCTCCCCTTTGTGGTACTTTTAAAAATCGATATAACCTTTTTAACTTTGATTTGAAGAATGTCACGATACGTATCAGGGAGAGGGTTTCTTGAGATTGAGTTTGGAAGTGGACGAGTCACAGGGGAAGGGACGTTTTCATATCGCGTTGGAAGCAGAAGTTTATATTCCTTTCTTTTTTGTTATTAACTTTTGGGGGTTCTGCTTTTGCACTGATTTTTTTAGGAAATTGTGGAATTCAATAATTTATTTGATCTATAATGACGTTGTACGTGATATATGAAGTCACTGTAATTCATGCATTCGTATATAAAAACTCCCATATGATCGTGTGTGTGTATATATATATATATATATATATATATATATATATATATATATATATATATATATATATATGTGTGTGTGTGTGTGTGTGTGTGTGTGTGTGTGTTTATACATATATATATATGTATATATATATATATATATATATAAATTTATATATATATGTGTATATATATATATATATATATATATATATATATATATATATATATATATATATATATATATATATATATATTTCCTCTTAATTAAAACTAACTGAACCTAGCTAGAAGTCACCGTGGGGCAAATAAAAGTTTTTGCACTTTTAACAGGAAAAACGATAACAATAATTTGAAAATTAAAGAGAAATAACACCTTCACTTTTGGCAAGACAAAGTTCAATTCCTTCGTCTTTAGATCTAATTTATTGTATTTAGCATAACCACTGCCTTTTCACTATATCATCCCCTATTCGGCATTGCTGTGGAACAGGGTTCCTGCGAGTGGCCTTTATACTGAGTCAGTAAAGTTGCTTTAATGACCTTTCACTTTCCCCAACAACTGCTCATGTAAATACATTGTGATTTCTTAATGTTTAATATTTTAATTTTTTTGTTTTTCCATATATGTATTATTTTTTGGAGGAATGCTTAGCTAGTTAATATAGCTTTTGATGAAAAGTAACCATAAAATAATATAAGTGTCATTTATTTCCACACATTACTATAGGCGCTAAATGAACATTATGGCCATCAGCAGAGAGAGAGAGAGAGAGAGAGAGAGAGAGAGAGAGAGAGAGAGAGAGAGAGAGAGAGAAAGCGAATATTGAAGTAAAATAAAAAAAAAAATAAATAAAGGCAGATGAGATAAAGTTAACACTCGTGTCATTAAAAACTGATTTAAAGATACTCTATTGTCTGCGTGTAACACATCTGAGTTAGATTTACAAGGGTTCAGTTTAAATGAAGTATATATTTCAGTTAGACGAAGCTTTAAGAATCTGATATCTGAAATTTGCAAGGAACAAATCTTTCTTTAACCTCTGATGAAACGAACAATAGATGATTTCTTAACTTCTAGGTCAGCAGATAAGAAAGATGGTGATAGCTGGAAGAAAAATATATAATTAGATAGATGAGATTTTCATTAAGGACACTTTTAATGTCGAAAATATCAAGTCAGTGAATGAAAGGACGATGATAAAAATGGTAATAGCTGGAAGAAAATTATATAATTAGATGAGAAATATATTCAGAACAACTGTAATGTCGAAAAATTTAAGTCAATACATGAGATGACGATAATGAAAAAATGATCATAGCTGTAAGAAAAATATATAAAGAAATGAAAATTATATTAAGATCTCTTTTAAACTTAGGAAATTAAGAACCCTTTTAACGTAGGAAATTATAAGGTAGGAAAATATAGAATGAAATGAAAAATATGTTAAGAACCCTTTTAGCGTAGGAAGTTAAGAACCCTTTTAACGTAGGAATTTAGGAACCCTTTTAACGTAGGAAATTAAGAACACTTTTAACGTAGGAAATTATGAACCCTTTTAACGTAAGAGATTAAGAACCCTTTTAACGTAGGAAATTAAGAACACTTTTAACCTAGGAAATTAAGAACCCTTGTAACGTAGGAAATTAAGAACCCTTGTAACGTAGGAAATTAAGAACACTTTTAACTTAGGAAATTAAGAACCCTTGTAACGTAGGAAATTAAGAACCATTTTAACGTAGGAAATTAAGATACATTTTAACGTAGGAGATTAAGAGACATTTTAACGTAGGAAATTAAGA
>NC_089762.1:33720890-33745890 GCF_040412425.1 Macrobrachium rosenbergii | reverse complement strand
AAGTAAAAAAATGAAAATTGAATGGATTCATAGAAGTAAAAATGAAAATTGAATGGATTAATAAAAGTAAAAAAATGAAAATTGAATGGATTAATAAAGTTAAAAAAATGCAAATCGACGGAGCTGAAGAATGGAGAGGAACCAAAATTATAAGAGACATGGTATTTCTTAGAAGGTATACAGTAAGATTTTGATAGAGAAAGTAAAACAGATAGCAGAAAGATTGACAGGGAAGCAGCAGTATGTGACTTAGAGGAGGAAGTAAACGTTTGAACCGCGTATTTTACAGGAAACAAGTGTGCAGGGAATTTTACAGTAAATGGAAAATAGTGAAGGCTTACGTCAGACTGTGAGGTTGGGAAAGGTAGCTGGAGCTCTGCAAAAGGTTTGTAATGGAAAGTATTGTTTATCTAAGCAAATACTGAAGTGTGTGATAGGATCGTTATGTCAACTCTCCTTTACTGGAGCGAAACGGGGATTCCGGAAGCTAATGAAAGATAAAAACGGTGGAAGTTTCTGAAGTGGATTACGAAAGGGTTAGGAAGTAAACACAGAATTTCAAATGGAGTATGAATAGTTGAAAGGACAGGGTTAGAAATAGAAACACAGAAGGAAAACGTGGTAAAACGTAAGCTTAAGTTAAAAGATGGATCTGAACCTTTTGTGGATTCTGATCACATGCAGAAAAAGGATAACGATAGGATGGTGAAATCAATATATAATTCAGAAGTCTAAGGACGATAGAGAGAAAGACCATGAAAGGCCAATGTAGAAAGATGTAAAGACGTGTTAAAAGTTGAAGTTTTTTTTTTTTTTGGGGGGGAATGCTAGTGCAAGAATGTATGTACAAGAACACCGAAAAGATACTCTATCTATATCTCTCTCTGTATCTGTCTGTCTGTCTGTCTGTCTGTCTGTCTGTCTGTCTCTCTCTCTCTCTCTCTCTCTCTCTCTCTCTCTCTCTCTCTCTCTCCAGACACTTTTGAGATGACTCCCTCTTCACCTAAGTGTTCATAGGTTACAATAAGGTTTCTCCCCCACGAAAGGGAGAGTTCATAATTACGGACATGAAAAAATAACTTATAAACTTGAAGTTAATACACTGCCAATTGCGCTACTTCAGCTAGGCATTGCGGTCTGTTAAAAAAAATTCTTTTTTATATTCAGCGAAGAATATCGTAGGAAAGGTCAGAAAAGCAGGTTTTTGGGTTCATTCTTAATTGATAATAGTTAGTTCCACCATTATGGAATGTAAATATCAGAATAAAATGTGGGTTTTGAAGGACAGATAAATTTAATTTAAAATGTCGCAACATTCGGTATAGTCATCGACGCAATAAGGAATAAATTATTTAAATAAACTCCTAATTATCATAATCCTAGAGTGGGAGGTGAGGTAGTTAATGCCTTAATGTTCAGGGGACCTAGAACCAATCATAAAATGGCTCGAAAAGAAATGAATGAGACGAACAGTGTTGAACAAATTACTCGAAATTAATGCATGTTTAAGTAAAATATTATGTTATGAGGTTTTTCAGAATAATTCATTAGGTTTTGCACATATATATATATATATATATATATATATATATATATATATATATATATATATATATATATATATATATATATATATATATATATATATATATATATATATATTCATAAATATATACAAATATATACTGTATATAATATATATAAATATACATGTAAATATATATACGAATATATATATACAGATATATACATATTATATATATATATATATATATATATATATATATATATATATATATATATATATATATATATATGTACATATATATATTTATATATATAAATACACACACACACACACACACACATATATATATATATATATATATATATATATATATATATATATATATAATATATATATATATATATATATATATATATATATATATATATATATATATATATATATATATATATATATATATATATATATATATAGATGATGGATAGACAGATAGATATGATATGTATAGCCAGACATCACGGACAGATTGATAGGCACGCGAACAACTTGCATCAATTATTGTGGCCGGCGGCGTTTCGCAATATTCCATTCCATTTTCAAGGGTGCAATGGCGCAATATTTTTCCATAACACAAAAGAATTTCACTACGTAAAATAAAATAAAAAAAAATATTTCCCTAAAACAAACCTACCCAATATGAGGATAAAAAGTGACTAAACATAAAAAAATGAAACAGCCAGAAAGTAAACAAAACAGGACAGTTCGGAACATATATATACACAAATATATGTATAAATACATATATATGTATATACAAATACATAAATAGATATACATATACATATATATATATGTATTTATATATATACATATATACAAACATATATACATATATATATACATATATAAATATATATATATATATATATATATATATGTATATATATATATATATATATATATATATATATATATATATATATATATATATATATATATATATATATATATATATATATATATATACCACTTTACAAACAACTTGTTATTCTTCTTCACTGTTCGAACCATTCTTCCTGAGTTTCTTTATTGGTAATTGATCTTGTCTTCTGTATTCAAGTTTGTTTTAAATATATCTTCTTGAGGACATATCTATGGTAACGGCACTGTTATATTAAACGGAACTGATTATATCGAAAAGGTGGAAGCTGTACTCTCTGACAATTCAAAATTTATGAAATGTACTTAAGAAGATATACATAAAACAAACTTGAATGCAGAAGACAAGATCAATTACCAATTAAGAAACTCAGGAAGAATGGTTCGATTAGTGAAGAAGAATATAACAATTTGTTTGTAAGTGGGTCTTCACCATCAATATCGTACGGACTACCAAAAGTTCATAAAAATGGAATACCATTGATACATACATATATATATATATATATATATATATATATATATATATATATATATATATATATATGTATATATATATGTTAATATATATATATATATATAAATATATATATATATATATATATATATATATATATATATATATATATATATATATATATAATATATATATGTATATATATATATATGTTATATATATATATGTATGTACAGTATATATAAATATACATGTATATATATTTATATATATACATATATGTATATGTGTATATATATATATATATATATATATATATATATATATATATATATATATATATATATATATATATACATATTTATATACATACATAACATAAAACAAAAGATCAAAAGATTCTCTGATTACTTTCACACACAAAAAAAAAAAAATGGTGAAAAACAAGATTCTGACTTTAAAAGTCTCCCACACATGACTCACATTGAATTTCTTCTAAATAATCCTCTTGTAGTCGACTCCTTAGAAAAAACCTAAGCCTTTCCTTTTAGTAATCTAATAAGGTTAGTGTCCTTAGGGATGAAGAAAAAATACGCTAATAAGTGAGGAAGATTAATATGTCAACATTAAGCTGAAGCAATACTGAGAGCAATATATTTGTAATCTAATTAATATCTTGTGATTACATTTGCAGACAACGAGAATCTAGACAGTTATTGGCAATTAGCGATGATCCGATTCAATTCCTCGTTAATCAAGTTTCATTTCATATTCAAAACTAAACCGTATAATTCTCAGTTGTGAATATAGCGTATCTCCCATACCAACCTCAGTTTCTGTGCTGACATTGGACTTCACACCTCAGTTAGAAGTAAGTTCACTACAACTGAAATTTTGCAATGTTAATGACAGAAAGGATCAGTTTGTTATTAACTGATCAAATTGTTATTAACTGTGGTATTTTACAAGCATTTACTCTGACTTGCATTGCCTGTTGACCACTGAGCTGCTGCACCTCTCTTCACCCATTTGATGACCTGGGGGAATCAGACAGATGGCTAAAGATGTCACAGATCCCTTGTCCCACGGGGGAAAATCCTCGAGATAGTACTCAGCTACTCTGTCCCTAACTAAGCGAGAAAAATCAATAGAGGGTTGAATTATACGCGTTAATTTAATCTTCCATACCAACTTCATCATCATCAAAAGAAAGATGAGATTCTAAAATTATTTTGGTAGCTCATTCTAGCTTGCAGCCAGTAATATAACAAGGATATATTTAGCCAGAAACTTAAAGTTATATGTTTGAAGGTTTACCTGACCTGCTGTTTTTGCCTGCAAAACTGGGCAGGCTGCTGCCGCAAAAAGTGTCATTATTTAGCATCAGGTTCAATACCATTCACTTGCTAGGGGTTTTGTCATGGCTACAGCCAAAATGTGGCGTAGTATGGTTAGTGCAGTTGTGGATTCTTCTGATCTCCAAATGTTTAAGCGAGGAGCAAATTCATTCCTGCTCTCTGCTGACGTCTCCTGAATTTCAGGTGTGTTGGTTTTATTTCGATTTCCTCATATTTGTTTATTTATCACCTTTTCCTATAACTTGCCTCTCTCTGCGGGCTGATTCCCTTTTGGAACCCTGTTGGGTTTCCAGTCTGTTGATCAACTCTCTCCCTACGAGTTTTCAGCTGAAGATTTAAAAAAAAGAAAGAAAGATAAGTCTAAATACTCTCCACTCTCTTGGAAGCTCTTATTCTCCCGACTATTATCTCTTTTTTTCTGGAGTCTAAGCTCCCACGTTAAAGTCTTGTAGTTATGGCAACTCAGGATAATTTCCCCTCTGACAGAATGCTACCATTACGTCACTGTAACAGCACGGCGCAAGACATAGGAATCGGAACGGCTTGGAAAATAACCCAAGACTTTGAAAGACTGCATGAAATCAATGAAGATTTTCAGTTACATCTCTTGTTATTTCCATTTTTCCACATGGCATCGTCTGTTACGTTTATATTCTATATAAAAAAAAGTCCTCTGCTAAAGCTAGAATATTGAAATCAGTTATTTATGTGACAATGGTTTTATATTGCCAAGATGTTATAAAATACCAAGGAAAAACGTACAAAATCTGATTTGTTGTTCTGGTCGAGGTTTCTTGGAGATTTTCCGTTGCCATACCTCCAAAGAGGTTCATGTCAACTTCCGCTTCTCGCTTTCATTCTTATCAGTTATTGTTAGTTGCTGTGAGAGCAACTGTTATCTCCAGAATACAGTCAACAATATCATTATACTGTAGCCACGCGGAACACAGAGAAAAGCAGAAGAAAAATGTTTTCTTTGATGTGTATATATAAGCTTAGGGTCTGAATGTGAAGATCCTTTAATGTATAAGTATCCTCGGTATGTAAGTTTGACACTTTAGGTACCTATCGTATACTCATTACTTTACAAAATCGATTAATCATTACTTGAAAAATTCGGATTTCACGACAATATGGAGTTTCTTATACATATAACGACAAATCACAATTAACAGGATTATGAGCGTAGCGATAAAGATGAATAATAATGACGCTGTACACATCCAGCTAGGATATAACGCACCGATTTCCATCTTCTTTCACATCCTATTCAGTGACTTTCTGTATCAGTTCCATTCAAGCGAGGACACCGGGAAGAGGCCCACGGACCCACGAATGAAGAATGATAATTTAGAGCCTCTCTGGGGGTCTCCGCGAGGTGAGGAAGTTCTTCCACCTGGTCGCGGTCACAATTTGTCTAAAAATATCTAAGCAGAAATTCATTTCTCGCTATAATGCGGTTCGGATTCCACAATAAGCTGTAGGTCCCGTTGCTAGGTAACCAATTGGTTCTTAGCCACGTTCAGTAAGTCTAATCCTTCGGGCCAGCCCTAGGAGAGCTGTTAATCAGCTCAGTGGTCTGGTAAAACTAAGGTATACTTAACTTAATAAAACCAACGTTTACTTTCGGTTAGTAGAGTCGCTGAGTGAGAACGCCAATCAGCAATTCACCTCCACCCTGATGAAACATACGTTCAGAGTTTTTTGAATGTCACTTTTAAAAGCAATGAAGGCACGAAGAGATTCCATTCCTCCAGTCAATACATATACTTGTGCGACACGGGTCGTATCATCCGTTAGTCTTTTAAAAATCATGTCTCTTTGACCCCAGAAACTTTTTACGTTAGATGCGAAGAAACTGTTGACACGAAAAACAGGATGTTTCATGCTCTCAAAAATTCCGTTTGCTGGAGACTGCCGCATGAACTCTGTGATGAATTTATAAGGGGATTTACCGTCACAATTTCTTTAAAGGAATAAATGTGAGAGTTTATTGAAGGAGCCCGCCGTAATTCGATACGGCACAAAGTAACAAGGTCATTTGAATGCATTCTTGCGCATAATTGGTTTTCAGGATAAATTTGAAAGACTCAGAAATTATTCATATATAAAGCGATACGATATCTTTTTAGATTTCTTCTGCATGTGTATTATAATAGCTTAGGTCAAAGTTAACGGGTCAATTCATCGAAAAGATTAAAAATAAAAGAAGATTTTTTATATTTCTCTCTCTCTCTCTCAACCTGTTCTTCTTCTTTAACTTTTCAGCTTACACTCCCAGTGTTATTCTATTATTTTTTATCACAATTCTAAGGTCATGGAATTTTGACTGGGATACCTATTTTCAGTTGTAACATGCGCTCATAAACCCGTAAAGAGATAAAAGATGAGATTCAGGTCTAAAAATTATGAGTGCCTTTGAAAATTAATACGAGCCTCACTGACAAGTGGTGCAATAGGACGTTGGACCTTAATAATGGTAACAGATATATGTAGAATCTACTGGTCACTTCTACCAGACACATATGTAATTCTATTAGCCACAATGCCCTCTTAATTTCTCGAATTCTTCGAGCTTTTTGGATATGCTTGTAACTACGAAGCCGAAAGATCCAAACGGAAGAAATTGAAAGAGCCTGTGATGGCCGGTCGCAGGAAGCGAACCCACGTTGCCTTAATCGCAAACGGGTCAGGATGGCCGGCAAGCGACCCCGTTACCTTAATCGTGGATTCGGCAACGGTAACGTGACGTGGGTTCGCTTCCTGCGACCGGCCATCACAGGCTCTTCAATTTCTTCCGTTTGGATCTTTCGGCTTCGTAGTTACAAGCATATCCAAAAAGCAAGAAGAATTCGAGAAGTTAAGAGGGCATTGGGGCTATTAGAATTACATGGTAATAGATCTTCGTTACAATATTGGTTTTAATCGTAATTGCGATTTACAAATGCATTTAAAGCTTTAATAATGATAATGGCTTGTAACTACGTTGGCGTTTCAACTACATTACAGGTATTTAATTGCAATGGAGTCTTATGGGTGTATGAGACTGATTTCATAGTAATCCTGAACAGATGATTTTAGACGGCTTTGTGATATCATATAGTCTTTCAGTTTTAAGAGGCTTTTTACCCCCTGCATTAACATTTGAATGCTAAACTTTCACTCCTGACATTAAAAATTAAAAAATAACACTTTTTTTTTTCTTCGCATTAAGATTTAAATACGAAACGATTTTAGCTCTAGCAACTATTTGCTTTAATATTTAGATACTAAAGTTTTCACTATTTCCATTAACATTTAGATAATACAACTTTTCCCTTCGCACGAACATTTAAATACGAAACGTTTTTAGCCTTAGCAACTATTTTTGCAACCGCTATACTAACCTTTAACCATGAAAGCGGTTGCAAAATGAATACTGAAGAGCAATTCTTGATAACATCTTCGTATAGAAGTTTTGACACCTACATTTAACTGGAATACTTTTTCCTTTAGGACACCCCGGACGCAACCATCAAACGCTTCTACTCTTTCTGGCACCAGATGAAATCACCGCTACGCCTAGATAACTTTTACTCTCCTCCAAAAGGAGATCCGACGGCCCAGTAATTTAACGGTTACCTTTGATCGCCTGCGAGTCGATGTTTTATTCAATATTCGCGTAGCGTCCGTTCCTGGCACAAGCATCAAATGGAGTTCATCTCCGCAGACTGTCGGCGGAGTCTATTGATTCTGCTTGTGATGCATCGCTCCCTTCTGGGTCAAAGATGCTATCCTCTCGATGTTTCCTTTTCTTTACAAGAAAACCTAGACTGGGCATTAAGTAACAAATTACAATGGATAAAATGCTATGTATTTGCGATGAAGTATTTTCCTCATTCCAAAAGGAAAGAAGTTAAGTATACCTTAGTTTAACCAGACCATTGAGCTGATTAACAGCTCTCCTAGGGCTGGCCCGAAGGATTAGACTTATTTTACGTGGCTAGGAATCAACTGGTTACCTAGCAACGGGACCTACAGCTTATTGTGGAATCCGAACCACATTATAGCGAGAAGTGAATTTCTATCACCAGAAATAAATTCCTCTAATTCTTCATTGGCCAGCCGGAGACTCGAACTCGGGCCTAGCAGAGTGCTAGCCGAGAACTCTCCCGGCTCATCCAACGAGGAACTATTCCAAAAAGGAAATCGACGGTGATTACTTAGTTATGGTGTATGACTTTCTGTGCACACAAAGAGATATACGAAAAACACGGTCGCCATGATGGACATTCCATCCATATGAAAATAATTAAATATAAAAATAATTACATTTTATAGGCCAGAAAACCGTCAACAATGAGAATCAGCACGATGCAGCGGTGAACGGCCAAAGAAGAGTTACAAGACAAATTAATTTTACTGATCCTTTTAAACATTTTTCTTAAAACCCTCATCATCCCTAAAAGTGATAATATTATCCTTTGAAATAAGGATCAGTACCAACCCCACAGACAGAAGGTACAAAACACCAGTACTGTATAATAGTCTACAGAGGATGCTGATTCCCTCAGAGACACGTACTGAGTAGTTTGGTCACACTGTCACGACTCTCTGTAGATGTCTACAGTACTACAGCAACCAAAGGTGTTACATTCCAGTGCTTTTTAGAGATAACAAATTATCCCTGGCAATCCAGCATTTGATCTTGTCATTAGGCTGACTCAACTGCCTTACATAAAGGGAAAGGAAGTGGAGACCATTTTCAATTAACTGTTGCATCTTGAAAGTAAATGTAAACAGTTAAAAGGTCACAAACATCACCATACAACAATGACTTTATTTTACAGTCGCTAATAACTAAGTGCTCTAGGAAAATGAGAACATGAACCACATATTTATTTTGTAAGAACTTGGAAGCAATCCAAAGTTTCAGAAAAATGAATAAAAAAACTCTGCAAACCATTTCCGGTTCCCCTTAGGCCTATCTCATATTCCTACTAAATTACGAATCATAACTTTCGGGAAATTGTCCCCACACCACGGGAAACCTGGCTTAGAAAAGGGAAGAACGTCACGAAGCAACGGGATTAGGTACTGTGAACAATAAAGGTGAAGTATTTGCCAATTAACCTGTCTCTTCAGAGGATTAAAAAACATTTTTCCTAAAGTAAGTAGAATCTTGGGAGGTTGGGAGCCTTGAAAAAGGCAAGAAATCTACGAGCTTAAAGATGTTTGTGGGTTCTTGTTTAATACGAAAGTACCTGGCACCCTCTGTCTTTTCAATCTGAACTTTCCCAGTGGCTTCAGCTAATAAACGAAATCACGCGCTTGCTTTTGTGATTTCTTTTTGTGATTATATATATATTATATATAATATATATGTATATATATATATATATATAAATATATATATATATATATATATAACACAATATAATTTATATATATATACATATATATATATATATATATATATATATATGTGATATTCACATAATGTGTATGTGTGTATATATATAACACAATATAATTTATACGTGTATGCATATTATGTATATATATGTACACATATGTGAATGTGTGTGTGTATGTTTATGTATGTATATGCGTACGTGTGTGTGTGTTTTTGTGTACAAGTGCGTGCTCGGGTGTATGCTAAAAACTTACAGCCCCTCACCATCGGCTCATCCTCAGTTCATTGGATCTTACGTACCCTAACGGTCTGCCCTTTAAAAATACGCTGGTTTATAGATACAACCCAAGAAAACAGTTAAAATTATTGGAAAAGGATAGAGATATCCGAAATGTAACGTTCTCCAGTTTTCCATTCGTACTATTTATATGGGTAAATTCGGCAGGAATATATACGGCAATATCGAAACGAACTAGTATGGCTCTCGATACCGGGATGTATAAGATGCTATCATCTCATATCAATCTCATAAGGTATAGAGTCGAACGCAGGCCGGGGCAGATGCATTAACCGTATAGAATTCCCTTAGAGTGTAAGTTATTCCCAAGGTAAAGTGCGTTCGATAGTAATGGGTGCTTGTGGCTTAATATCTGGGAAGTATACCTAATGTTCTCTATTACTTCAAATGGAAATCCATTATCACTTGTTCCCCATTAAAATACTGGATTTAGGGTTCTTCTCATTACAGGTGTTTATTTCATATGAATTAAACTGAAAGGAATTAAAGCTAGGGGATTATAGTAGCTATCTTTCTGTAGGGTAGTCTGTGACATAGTAGATGTTCCAAGATAGGTAAAGTATTTAATGATTACGTGGAAAAGACTAAAGGAGAGGATCCACTTTGTTCACAAACTTCATCAGAAATTGCGCAGTGGTATGATTCAGCCAAATTAACTTGCTAATCTATTCTAATTCCTCAGCTAAGTCCCTTCCATGCCATTTACATGGCATAATAGAAACAATTATGGCCTGTCAATCTCTCAGTTACCTCTGTCAGCCATTTTATTTTAAGTGGTAACCAATACTCCTAAGTTAGCAACTCAATTATTTTACTGACACCCCATCACTAAATTATTTACACCTCCAACTGTCTCATTCTTTAACCTCTTATTTGTCACTCCAACAAGCATTTATGGATGTCCATTAACCGTTTAACCTCTTGCATCCTACATATCTGACTCTCTTCGAACCCAAACATTTAACGCCTCTTTAAAATCTCATTGTATTGACACAAGACTTCAGCCTATTCTGACATGATTTCCCAATCTATATCCTCTGTTCTAAGATATATTTCTTTACTAAACTTACAAGTTTAAAATCAGGTAAGATATAATTTACGGCATGTTCCATACGAGTTGTTAATTGGTACTCCCTTTCAAAGGCGGATTGTTCATAGCAATCCTTTTGGCAGTCAAGAAATATTGATAATAATAATAAGATACATTAGATGATGATGATGATGTGAAATAATAGAGATAAAGCGCCCTATGCATTCTAACGAAGGGTAGCCGCTACACAGGTTCGCATAAAGGAACACCGACCAATCATCAGGTACTGAGAATATCTCTAATCTCCTATTGATCAGCTGCCTTGGGGAAGATTATTTTGTCACCGAATACGAGGTATTGCTGGAACGAGTGGGTGCCTGCGATAAAAGAGCGCGGAGAATAAACAGCTCATCAACTTGATGTACTCTCGAATTAAATTGACATTAATGAAGCTTTACTGATGAGTAGATCCCAAGAGGGGCAGAGAATCTATAGCTTTGATCGTGATAATACGATTTATTATAATACGGACACTGGGGAAGGAATGGACTGGACGAAATCATATATGTAAATGGGTTACTTTTGAATGTTTGTTAAGAAGATGCAGTGAGGGTGATAAATTTTGCGTTTTATCACAGGGACTGTCAGCTATATAAGGGGTGCTTGAGGCTGAAATTCAATAATTCCTCGGTGTTCGTCCTCTCTAGAAATTCAAAACTTGATATCCTAGAAAGATAATGAAAGAATAACAATACTTGCTCAAAAAAAAAAAAATTACTCTTTACCACGTGACCATAAAACAGGGAAGAATTAGAAGCGTCATTTTAAAGCTAGATTAAAGGATGGTTTCCAAGGTGGTTTTTTAAAAGCAGTCGATGTTAAGATTCTATTGATACAATTCATTAAAATGCAAAGGTCAAATGAAAAAAATGAGAGATTTTCCAGTGGGATTTCACATCTACTTAGTAATTGGAAATCGTTCACTCTTATTATTATTATTATTATTATTATTATTATTATTATTATTATTATTATTATTATTATTATTATTATTATTATTATTATTATTATTATTATTATTTGATGTAAAGGAGTTTCACACTGTAAACAATGAAATTATATTTCACAAGGTACCACAGAAATAACAAGTGTGCTCTTATAGTTTTTATATACTGTATATATGTGTTTATTTGTTGATATTGATCATCTATTGTTCATTGTTGAATTATCATCTGAATTTGACAGTTCCATATTTCGTCATCATGGAATCGATGACTGATGCTGAAAGAGGTATTCTTCCATAAGAACTTTAAAAAGTAGATTGTTACCACTGAAGAACATTTAGCATCCCAAATTTTAGATATAAATATTATTTTTTAGAAAACTTGTAAAACTACTGCAAAAAATGTTTCATTCAGTTAACATGTCGTATAACGTATGTATCACAGAAACACAAACGCATTATCACTTAACGTGAGAAACTTTGATTTAGTACGAAACACAAATTCGGAAAAGAAGTGAACGAGTTCTTTCATCCGAAAAATTTGATCACCTCCTGATTTCATGCAAAATTAATAAGATTATACTGTCTAGCTGCAGACATAATCACTTAATAAACCGTCCTCATAATCAGCTTTGATGAAGGTTTTCCATTTTTAACTCGTTTATTTCCGACGTCGATGGTTAGCGTCGTCACGAAGTCAGCTTGCATCAGTCAGTCAGGGAGTATTTTCTCCACCTGAGTTGGCTGCGTTTGCACTTAACAACATGATATATATATATATATATATATATATATATATATATATATATATATATATATATATATATATATATATATATGTATATATATATATATATATATATATATATATATATATATATATATATATATATATATATATATACACACACACTCACAAACCTTAAGCTACAAACGTCGTTTAATATCAGATTCACTCAACCTCAGCATAAATACCGAGGTTAACAAAAATTCACACACACACACACCCACATATATATATACATATGTATATATATATATTATACATATATCAGTGATTAATAGCAACATGACAATCTATTTCTGCCTGTACTATCGAGGAAAGACTAGATCGTGAAATGTTTCTTTCTTTAAAAAATGATATGGAAATCCGTCCTGGTCTCAGGTTGCGCGACGCTTCATCAGAAGATTGGATCTCACTCTTTTCATTCTGTTATTTCTCTCTCCCTTACTTTACCACTTGTTTCTCTCTCGGACGAGAATTCTTTGGATTCAGTCTCCTTCTTCTTCACACAAAAGAATGACATAATAATTATGGATGATAAGTTTTTTTTTGTGTGGTGGGTGGGGAATGTATAGATAAAGAGCCTCATTGATTTACCAATGAGGCAGAAGAGATTCACTGAGTCCAGCCAAAGGAGAGGGACCGAAGGAATACTGTAAATAGAGAGGCTGAAAGGAAAGGAATGAATAGAGAGGCTGAGGGGAAAAGAATCAATAAAAAGGCTGAGGGGAAAAGAATCAGTAAAAACGCTGAGGGGAAAAGAACCAATAAAATGGCTGAGGGGAAAAGAATCAGTAAAAAGGCTGAGTGGAAAAGAATCAGTAAAAAGGCTGATGGGAAAAGAATCAGTAAAAAGGCTGAGGGGAAAAGAATCAATAAAAAGGCTGAGGAGAAAAGAAGCAATAAAAGGGGAAAAGAATAAATAAAAAATGCTGAGGGGAAATGAATCAGTAAAAAGGCTGAGGGGAAAAGAATTCAGTAAAAAGGCTGAGGGGAAAGAAACCAGTAAAAAGGCTGAGGGGAAAAGAATAAATAAAAAGGCTAAGGGGAAAAGAATCAATAAAAAGGCTGAGGAGAACAGAATCAATAGAGAGGCTGAGGGGAAAAGAATCAGTAAAAAGGCCGAGGGGAAAAGAATTGCAACTTAATGTGACACAATTTGAGTAGACACAGTAGCTCCATTGTTGAAAGCGTCTGGGGATGGAGAGAGATAGAGGGGGGAGAAAGATATAATACCTTATATATCTTAATATAAATGTAATTGGGGAAGAAGAGAGAGAGAGAGAGAGAGAGAGAGAGAGAGAGAGAGAGAGAGAGAGATTATTTTAAAGAAACTTGTCTAAGACTTTTAAAACTTATTTAATTAATCCAGAAGTCCTTTGACTACTTTTGGTCTGACTTGACTACCTATTTCATCTTAATTTATTTTCTTTACCAAAATACTTCACAGTGGTCTCTCTCTCTCTCTCTCTCTCTCTCTCTCTCTCTCTCTCTCTCCTAAACGAATGTATTCTCTGTCGCTCTTCTTTTCGAAACCAACAAAAATTGAAATTCACGGACACTGAATAACCAAACCTTTCTTTTCTATCCTCAATGTTATGCACCGAATGTAAATGCAAATCCTGAACGATTGCAACATTTCGCAAGTGTATTCTGACTTTTTTCTTTATTTGGAAATTTGAAAGATGAAATGCAATTATCTGACTACTGAAAAATGATGCATTTCTCTTTGAATGTCAAAAACAATGTGTTTTTTTCCTATTGTATTCATGCTATGTTTGGAATACGGCGGAAAAGAATGATTCGATATTGATAGCGAAGGGATTGTTGAAAATATCAAGAATGAGCAATAAAAGATATTGCAAGCACCACCCAAATGCACATAGGCACACAAACACACACACACACTCACATACACAAAAATAATGTTAAGACGAAGCCATGTCAAGAGATCTGTGTTTCTTGAATATAGTTATTTACATCTGATATGAGCAAACCATATAAAATGATCATCTGATTTTTATTATCTTCACAATTCACTCTGACGAATCAAGCAGTATGTCATTCAGTTAATTTTCCACTTCGGCTTAACAAATGATATCTATATCAGTCAATGATCAATAGTAATGGGCCAAGCAATGAATTTTTACTTTTTAGCGTCGAGGAAAGACTAGTTCGTTAAATGTATTTCTTTAAAAAATGATATGGAAATCCGTCCTGGTCTCAGGTTGCACGAGGCTTCTTCAAAAGATCGCATCTCACTCTTGTCATCCCCTTATCTCTCTCTCTCTCTCTCTCTCTCTCTCTCTCTCTCTCTCTCTCTCTCTCTCCTACTTTATCATATATTCCTCTCTCGGAAGAAAATTCGTCGGATTCCGTCTCCATGTTCTTCACACAAAAGAATGAAATAATAATCATAGATGGTGACTTTTTTTTTGTATGAGGGGAAAATATAGATAAAGAGACTCATTGATTTATCAGTGAGGCAGAAGAGATCCACTGAGTCCAGCCAAAAGAGAGGGACCAAAAGAATAAATGGAGAGGCTGCGGCGAAAAGAATAAATAGAGGGGCTGAAGGGAAAAGAATTGCAACTTAATATGACAAATTTTGAGGGGGCACAGTAGCTCCATTGTTGAAGGTGTCTGGGGATGGAGAGAGGCAGAGGGGAGAAAGATATAGTGACCTTATATATCTTAATATAAATGTAATTGGGGAGGGGGAGAGAGAGAGAGAGAGAGAGAGAGAGAGAGAGAGAGAGAGAGAGAGAGAGAGAGAGAGAGAGAGAGAGAGTCTACTTTAGAGAAACTTGTCTCTAAAACTTTTAAAGCTTATTCGATTAATCCAGGAGTCCTTGGATTTTTTTGGTCATACTTGACTGCTTATTTCAGGCTAATCTATTTCCCTAACCAAATTATTTTACACTGACCCGCCCCCTCCCCCGCAACTCTCTCTCTCTCTCTCTCTCTCTCTACCATTTCCTTTTCTAAAAGAATGCATTCTCTGTTGCTCTTCTTTTCGAAACCAACAGAAAATTGAACTTCAAGGACACTCAGTAACCAGCCTTTCTTTTCTATCCTCAATGTCATGTACTGAATGTAAAGGCAAATCCTGAACGATTGCAACATTTCGCAAACGTATTTGGACTTTTTTTCTTTATTTGGAAATTTGAAAGATCGAAATGCAATTATCCGACAATTGAAAAATGATGTCTTTCGCTTTGAATGTCAAAAGCAGTGTATTTTTTGCTATGTTATTTATGCTGCGCTTGGAATACAGAGGAAAAGAATTATTCGAAATTAATAGGGAAAGGATAGTTGAAAATATAAAGGAGAAACAATCAAGGATATTCCAAACACACACATACATACAAATACAAACTCATGCACATACACAAACATACACTCACATACGCACACAGAATGTTGAGACGAAGTCATGTCATGAGATTTGTGTTTCTTGAATATAGTTATTCACATCCGATTTGAACAAATATATAAGATAAATATTGTTGAAGACTATCTTGTGAGTTTTATGATCTTTATTGACCATCCACTCTGACAGAGAAATTCACTAACTATATTGCGCGGAACAGCTGTGATTTCATAAATAATAAACTACACATCACACTCACATGCATATAAATATATGATAGTTTTGTCACTAATTCACACATGACGTTTTTCCCACTCTTCAATGTAAGTGGCATTCGTGGCTTAATGTTTGAAACATGCATTTTGATGTTTGAATATGTTGGTTGATTTTTCTTTGTATACTCATTATATATTGGTTATTCTCTTCACTGCTTTGCATGCTTGAATAATACTCAAACTATTTATGCATACGTGCATGCATATTTGCTTGTTTACACATTCTGGCAAAGAAACTAAGATCAATAAAAGTGTCAAAATATTCCCAAAACATTAATCATGTAAAGCAGCTTTTATATTTCCACACGCTTTCATTAATTTGTCATTTTTTCAATGCATGAAAGCTGACTGACGGCTTGCACAGGATAAGGATCGTTTCAGGAAAATTATCCTTTATACTTTTGGAACGGATTTCTTCTCTTCTTCTCTGAGAGCTCATGCAGAGCGAAAGTTGTAAACAACCAGACCCTTTTAAAACTTCTTCTTTCACGGGACGTAGGTGTGTAACGAAATTTCTACTTTTTTTTAAAAAAGATGCATATTCTGGATTTTCTGTCAATTACTTGAAATTCATTCGTTTCATAATTCAGTGGATTTCAGGAGGTATTCTGGATTTTCTGTCAGTTACTTGAAATTCATTTGTTTCAGAATTCAATGGATTTGAGCTGACATACTTTAGGTGTCAGTTTTCCATGCGTATGCTACTGAATATTATGAATTTTGTCGAATTCGGTGAAAAATGAAGTGGAGCATTGGCGAGTTTTTTTTTTTAGTCGTTAAATTCATTCGTAACGATAGTATTTCTTTCTCCCATATGAGTTTTATAGAAAATATACGTAGTTTGTAACATAAAGTACTGTGTATAATATAAGATAATATATAACATGAAATGCATATATGATGTACTGTATATGATAGCTAATTATATTTTAAATTATAATACAAAACATGTATAACATTTAAAATCTACATCAAAATCTCAGAGATATGGTGATTTTTTCTATTACAAAGATCTATTTTCACCACCTAATTATGCATATCAAATTATACAATGATACCTTTGGAATTTTTTACGATGAAAAATGTATTTTAATTTCTTTTAACGTATTATTGGTTGAGGACGTTATTTTTATTTGAGAGAATTGATAATGGAGTATATGCTTTATCGTCTTGTTGTTTAAAAAGCCACAGTCCAGAATTAATTAACCGCAATCACTTGCTCTGGTTATCTAGTTATCATGAATTTTTTCTTATATATTTCAGCGTCAGTTACCAAGCTATGTGAATGCTAATGCAAACAAATAAATTCATATGTATATATATATATATATATATATATATATATATATATATATATATATATATATATATATATATATATATATATATATATATATATATATATATATATATATATATATATATATATATATATAATATATATATATATATATATATAAATATATATATATATATATATATTAATGAATCAATTCACATCTGATTCTACAAGCAGTAATACAAACGTCCTTTAATTTCATAGATGCTTACTCGAAGTAATATACTTTCATATTTTAGTAGGGGATTTTTAGTTGATAAAGTTCGTCGTCCCGTGGGCTCAGAAACCAACGAAAGACAAGAACCCAGGACTTCACGGGACGACGAACTTATTATCAACTAAAAATTCCTTCGGTAACATATATGAAAATATATTACTTCTGGAGGTAGAGCGAATTGATATTAAAGGACGTTTGTAGCTTAATGCTTGCATATGAATCACGGTGATGTGATAAAAATTCATTCATAATATATATATATATATATATATATATATATATATATATATATATATATATATATATATACACACACATATATATACATACATACATACATACAAATAAATACATACACACATACATAAACACATAAATGCAAACATACATGCATACATTAATAACGAGGCGCTGTCTATTACTCCTCCCAAAAAACAACGAACACGGAAAATGTAAATATTGTATTCAGTCTCTTCAAAATGTGATATAGTGATACGTATCTACTTAATGTTAGATGTTAAAATATATAGCAGATATACCAAATAAACAAACGATGACGTCAAAAAAACAAATCCGTCTTCATCGTAAAACAACGTGAATAATAACTTCATTCATTGAGGTCTCTCGTCCAGTGAGTTTTATTAACATAGTAAATCCAGTAAATAAGCAACTTAGTGCCCTCATGAAGCCACAACATTAAATCATAAGGGCATAAAAGCTCCCATTAAAAAATGTGAAAACCAATCTCCCCCCTCAAAAAATTAGGCACCCGCCTTATGAAAGAGGAAAATATGAAATGGCTCACGAAAAACAAATTAGCGAGAAGCATTGCAAGTTCTCAACACTTTAATCGAGGCATGGGCAACTCATAACACTGTAACTGATAATTGAAACATGAATTTGGACACAAGACTTCTAAAAAGCCGTCAGTCCCATTGTCAACAGCACTTAAAAAAGGAGACCTTTGAATAGCATTTCATTGTGTGATTTTGGAGCCCACTCAAATATCTAATTAATAATGACGGCAACTTTGTATGTTGGTCATTATAACTAATTTTGGGAACAAAACCCTGTGTCTTTTTCTTTTGTTGAGAAAGAATCAATTCGGGTCAATAAAACTGACGCTGGATATAGCAGCACTAGGGGTTACGTTCATAAGGTTTGATCTCATTGACGGATTGGTGTTTTGTGTTTGTTCTTAGCTTCCCTTTCTCACTAACTTTAATCTACAATAAGTCCCAGATTACTACACTGAAATTGAAATGATAATTTTAAGAGTACATTTTGATATTTATTATTTTTCATGGCGGCATCGAAAGAGTCACTGAAGAAGGACGGTATGGCTTAGGGAAAAGAAATTTTCTGATCTAAAAGAAAACGAATACGGGGAAATTAGATTTCCCTAGCTGAATAGAGTTTCCGGTAGGTTTGCGTGGTGCTCAGTGAAGCGATTAACTTGGCTGTTAAAAGCACGTTTCTAGATCTTTCGATTTGTGACTGTGTCTCAAATATCTTTATCGAATTACAATGGACCGCCATTCATATGGTCAGGATATGTATCTGTCATCTGTTCGTTCTTCCGTACTGCTGTACATCTTGTTTTGGTTTTAGAATATTCCCAAAGAAACTGATGAAATGCCCTCATTATGTGCCCGATATGCGTAGTTTACCTCATTTTTAGTTTCCTGAAAAGAAAACTATTGTGCCGGCTTTGTCTGTCCGTCCGCACTTTTTTCTGTCCGTACATTTTTCTGTCCGCATATTTTTCTGTCCGCACTTTTTCTGTCCGCCCTCAGATCTTAAAACTAACGAGGCTAGAGGGCTGCAAATTGGTATGTTGATCATCCACCCTCCAATCATCAAACATACTAAATTGCAGCCCTCTAGCCTCAGTAGTTTTTATTTATGTAAGGCTCAAGTTACCCATAATCGTGCTTCTGGCAACGATGTAGGGTACGCCACCAACGGGCCGTGGTTAAAGTTTCATGGGCCGCGGCTCATACAGCATTATACCGAGACCACCGAAGATGGATGGATCTCTTTTCGGTGGCCTTGATTATGAGCTGTTCCGAAAACTCGATTGCTCCAAAGAAACATCGGTGCATTTTTTACTTGTTTATCATAGCGAAGGACACATTCATTTAAGAGCATACACGTCAAATGAAGGCATGAAAGCTTTCAATATGACGAAGTTTGATGACCTTACTGGGTCAAGCTCACTTTCTGGAACACCATGAATGAAATTTTGCCATAGCTCATATGCAGCATCTCTTATCACAGACACTTTCAGTAGGCCAAAATTTGATGACCTTGACTTCCCACGTGACCTTGATCTCACATTTCTCAATTTCGCATGTAGCACCTTTTCTTGAAGGTCGGTGTTGTAAATACTAATATCAATATAAAATTATAATTTCATAAAGAGATAACAGTGCCTTTCTAGGAGACTGGCAAGCTGAAGGAATTCCATTTTTGATACAGAAAGAGCCAGAGAATAAACTGAATGCAATCTGAAGTTTATCACCATTTCTTTGTTTTAGTTTTCTGAGAAAAAAACTATTGGGCAGGCTTTGTCTGTCCGTCCGCACTTTTTCTGTCCGCCCTCAGATCTTAAAAAATACTGAGGCTAGAGGGCTGCAAATTGGTATGTTGATCATCCACCCTTCAATCATCAAACATACCAAATTGCAGCTCTCTAGCCTCAGTGATTTTGATCTTATTTAAGGTTAAAGTTAGCCATAATTGTGTTTCTGCCAACAATATAGGATAGGCCACCACCGGACCGTAGTTAAAGTTTCATGGGCCGCGGTTCATACAGCATTATAATGAGACCACCGAAAGATAGATCTATTTTCGGTGGCCTTGATTATATGCTGTAGCGGCTGTACAGAAAACTCGATTGCGCCGAAGGAACTTCGGCGCATTTTTTACTTGTTTACTGTTGTATCCGATTTTCGGATAATATGCTGTTGCTTTCTTTATTACATTTAATATGTAGATAAATCTTATTTGCAATTTACAAAATGAAATGAAAGGCATAACTGTCAGAACCAGAAATTGAAAACCAGAGGAGAAAATGCGAGGTAACTTTAGACTGAATTCAGCTTCTCTGCTTCTGCTGTGTCTTTTATAATGTCATTGTTTAGTTTCCCCAATGCATGAAATCCCACAGGCAACTTTTTTTTTTTTGCAGGAGTTGCATTGTTTTCGGTAAGTTTTTTTTTTTTTTTTTTATAGCCGCTTGGAGGGATTTCGTATTTCGAAAGTTCTTACACAAAAGGAAGTGATAAACACAAAACGCTTTTAAAACTTTGGGACGTGTTTGACATGCTCTTGGATTTTTAAAAGTCCTCGTTTTTTTTGTCTTCTTTAAAAGAGAACCATTGAGATGGCTATTTGTCTGTCCGTCCGTGCTTTTTCTGTCCGCCCTCAGATCTTAACAATTACTGAGGCTAGAGGGCTGCAAATTGGTATGCTGATCATCCACCCACAAATCGTAAAATATACCAAATTGCAGCCCTCTACCCTCAGTAGCTTTTATTTTATGTAAGGTTAAAGTTAGCCATAATCGTGTGTCTGGCACCGCTATAGGCGCCAACAACTCAGGGCCGTGGGTGAAAGCTTTCATGGGCAGCGGCTGAGAGACTCATGGGCCGTGGCTGAGAGTTTCATACAGCATTATGCGCTGTACAGAAAACTCGATTGCGCCGAAGAAACTTCGGCGCATTTTTTACTTGTTTTTAATTATGCTAATGGATACATTTGTTTTTTCGAATATAAGAGATAATAAGAACGACGATAATGGCTGTTTGTTTCTCACTGCGATTTACAATGAACGGTGAACTTTTATGACAGAACGAAATGGTCTTAGTCTTCTTCGACGGCTAGTGAATGATTATTTTCCGTGCATTATAATGGTTCTTTGTATTTTATCAATGTTTAATATATTCTAGATATTATTCATTAAGTCTCAAATAAAATAAGCATGTGTGAAGTATTAGGTAAATAATGCTCATGTGGTATACGACAAAAAGACCGAAAGTGATCGACCATTTCCAATGTATAAATTTGAAGAGTTCTGTAATTTACTTCGTTATTTTTGGATGAATTTCCTCAGCAGTCTTTTTTTTCTGCTGCTGTCAGATCCGTGTCCACCTGTGTTTTGAATGTAAATTTAGTGGCACGTTAATTGGTTTTACTCTGGTATTATTATTATTATTATTATTATTATTATTATTATTATTATTATTATTATTATTATTATTATTATTATTATTATTAATTAAAAATACGGGGCGTATGTACAGTTGTTTGTACGGGGGGATTAAGAGCTTGCTTGGATTGTAAGCACACTGGGTGTTCCAAGTAGTGATCTTCTATTATTATTATTATTATTATTATTATTATTATTATTATTATTATTATTATTATTATTAAAAATAAGGGGTGTATGTACAGCTGTTTGAACGGGAGGGTTGCGAGCTTGCTTAAATTGTAAGCACATTGGGTGTTTTAAAAGTGATCTTCTATTATTATTATTATTATTATTATTATTATTATTATTATTATTATTATTATTATTATTACATGAAACCACTACATACAGGAAACGTAAATCGAATTTACATTTTTATCTAAAAAAAAAAAAAAAAAAATTAGCTACGCTACGGGCAATTCACGAAGTCTGAATTGTACGTCTGTCTGTCTGACTGCGTGCAATAGAAAGGATCCGATAGCACACTGCTTTTATTCAGGGGCATTTAAACTTTGAACGTTTCTCCATCTTTTGTAATCTTACACTTGGCTGTTGCTATCTTTCTTCCCATTGATTGATGCGTTGCAAGTTCGTGCAGTATATCTCTGAACAGAGGAGGAAGTAGTCATAAACTTTCCTTACAATAAATAATGTCTTTTTGACGGAAATTGGGGAGTCTTGGTTCACTGTGGATAGTTTTCGTTTCTGGCACAAATTGCTCCTCTTAAGGTTGTGTGTTGTCTTTGTAAAGTGTTCAAAGAAGGTACCTTGCTTTCTGTGGTATCATGGGGGTCTCCAAAGAGTGGTATTAATGTATAAAACCTAATTGGCTTTTCTTTTGAAAATATAAGTGTTTAAACCAAAACCTATCTGTTTCATTGATTTTGTTAGGAAAACTGCCATTCCACATTTAAGCAGATGATAATCAGTCAAGGTACTGCCGAAAAAAAGTAGCTGAGAGAAGTCGATTATCTTGAAAGCAGCAAGTGTTTTTCATTGTCAACAAATAAAAACGTTTGGATACGTTTTCACTGAAAACCTTGATATTTTGATACAATAATAAAACGAAGAAACGTCTTCCAAAACAGGGTTCGAAATAGCGTCCGTTGAAATGAATCGATCGCTGTAATCACTACGGTACCGTATAGCAAAAGAAATATTTTCAGCTCATAATATCAAGAACTGAAATTGATTCATCCTCAAACTGGCTATCAAGCATCCAACATTTTTTGTTTAATTTTTCTGGTTTTGCGTTTTGTAGAATAACATGCAAATTGTAAGGAGAGTTTAAGCATCTTTCGTTTCTGATTTAGGCTTCAAAGTTCTACGATTATTGTGTTGAACGCTCCCTCTCTCTCTCTCTCTCTCTCTCTCTCTCTCTCTCTCTCTCTCTCTCTCTCTCTCTCTCTCTATACATGTACATTGTACAGAAATATATAAGTATATAATATATATATATGTATATATATTATACATATATACATATGTTCATATATATATATATTTATATATAAAATATATATATTTAATTTATATATATTTATATATATGTATATATATGTATATGTATATATACACTTATCATTTTAAAAATTCACATATACGCAAAAGATTACAGGCATTCCCTTACTAAGTAACACTAAAATAACCTGAAGCAGATACTGTTACCACAATGGGCAATGGCACTCGCCAGGACCAAATCAGTTGGGACATGCTCATGCAAGGTGTCACTAAGCCGTACAATTACTCAGGTGAGCTTCGAATAAATGGGTCGTTGGCGCTATTCTATATTCCAAACGGTAAACAGGGAGTAAAACGGGTTCACTCCGCAGAAATTCCTCAGAATTTTCACGCGTCGCGTCTCATGAATTGCAAAACGCGGGGGAGATTTTGCTTCATGAATTTCCCCCTCTTCTCTGCTATTTGGTTCTCGAACTGAAGTCTTCAAAATACGATACTGTTCGTGATTCAGCAAAGATGTGAAAATGTTTTAGAGTATTTTGCAGTATATCATTCTATGTTCATTCTAAGTTCATTGCCGCCTTGTTTAGTAATCGGTAAATAGTATATCCCTTTGAAGTGTCTTATACTTGATAAAAAGTGGATCTCTTCTACTTAAAAAAAGTAGACTCTAAGGTTAAAAGCAAAATTATTTGTAAATGAAGTAACTTGTAGACACCTTTCATTTAAAAACATGAAAAAATACCTGCTGTAACTCCCTTATTCTAGATAACCCCTTTTTTATCTACCACGAGCAAATGCGAATGTTCGGTTACTTACGCCCTTGTTACCTAACCTATCGCAGGACTGGGGAGGCTGACGGCTGCCATGGAATAAATTAAACGCCAGACTTACTAATTAGTAGAAATTTCAAATGACGGCTTCAAGTTCACCAGACCAGAAAGTTTCAGGCTAAGGGCGACAACACAATCATCACTCATGCTGAGGTACAGTCGGATAACAGCAGTTCGCAGACAGTCAGCGGCCATTACTTTCCTACTGTCAAGAGCACGTTTTACCTTCACCTGCGCGAGTGAGTGCCTACGGGCTTGAATTTAATTGCAAATTAACTTTTCAAGGAATGAATTTGTTGAATGTTACAGGTATTTCGTAGGGGGGTAATGTTGTAAGCGCGCCTCTCGCGGTCACTGTAGACATTACTAAACGGTGTTTACAGTATCCATTAGGCTTCTAGTTGCATCCTTTTAATCTATCTCCTTTACCGCTTCATTTCATCAGTCTTGATGTC
>NC_089762.1:33668390-33715890 GCF_040412425.1 Macrobrachium rosenbergii | reverse complement strand
CCGAAGCCAGCCTTTTGCTGGCTTAGACCAATACACAACAGAGATTCGTTATGTTAAAGTATTAAAGTGAATAAAAGGACTGCTGTGGACTTTTGGACTCGGCTAAAAACTGAGACACGAAAAACAAAGCTAGCTAAAATCTTACGAAAAAGGTTTTAAGCTTTCTCGTGAATCTGAATGGGAGTTGATTATTGATATCATGTTATTGCTGCATTAATCAATTTAATTCCGTCACCTTCAAGAAAATGAATCAGTACATGCTCTTAAGACAGGTCAAGAGCAAAGCCTGATTCACCATTAAAATCTTAAGCTAAAGAAAATTTTCGACCTTCTAACATTTATGTTTTATTCTCGTGAATCTGAACGGGAGTTTTATTCATATGATTAACATTGCATAAATTAATTTACTTATGTCTCCGTGAAGAGATTATTCACTGCGTGCTCTTAACGTAAGTCACTGAGTAAAGTCTAATTCTCCAGTTGCATCTTACGCTGAAGAAAATTTTGGACCTTCTGAACTATGTTTTAGTTTTCTGTAAAAAAAATGTTGAGATGGCTATTTGTCTGTCCGTCCGCACTTTTTCTGTCCTCCCTCAATTCTTAAAAATTATTGAGGCTAGAAGGCTGCAAATTGGTATGTTGATAATCCATCCCCCAATCGTCAAACGTACTAAATTGCAGCCCTCTAGCCTCAGTAGTTTTTGTTTTATGTAAGGTTAAAGTTAGCCATAATCGTGCTTCTGGCAACGATATAGGATAAGCCACCACCAGGCCGTGGTTAAATTTTCATGGGCAGCAGCTCATACAGCATTATACCAAGACCACCAAAAGACAGACCTGCTTTCGGTGGCCTTGATTATACACTGTAGCGGCAGTACAGAAAACCCGATTGCGCCGAAGAAACATCGGCGCATTTTTTACTTTTTTTTTACAGCATGTCAGAGACTTATCTGCATAATGTCTTTACGTATAATTCTATGTTATGTTATATATATATATATATATATATATATATATATATATATATATATATATACATATGTATATGTATATATACATATATAGATTATATGTATGTATATATATATATATATATGTTATGGCATGCATATTTGTATAGATTATATATATATATATATATATATATATATGTATGGCATGCATATGTGTATAGATTATATGTATATATATATATATGTATGTATATATATAGTTTTTTTTTTTAATCTGGGCAATTTTCTTTTTCGATATAAGTCCTCAGTAAAGTAAAGCAAGATTAATCATAGTATTCACCCCTAGAGTAACTTGAAAGTTTTTCATTCTCATTAAATATCCATCGAAAATTCGTCTTTCCATTTGGTTTAAACAACGATTTCGACTTCAGGCTCGCCACTCGAGAAAATTAATGGGTTGTTGACTTTCCCCGCGGTTGGAATTGCCATTAACTAACCAAACACCTTTGGTCTTAAATAGCATTTGCATATCTACGAGACACAGTGACTAGGACGCCACTGAAAGCATTGCATGGGAATATTGATTCAGGAAACTATTCATTTGTGGTTATGAACTGCCTATTGGAAAAGGATATCAAAGGCTTGTTTTTATGTACTGGAATGGATATTTAAAGGTGTATATTTTTAAAGGATATGTAGGAAGGGCTTTGTGAGGCTAAATGATGGAAAGATAAAGAGAATGCAAGTGAGGTTGTCGTAGAAATAAAATTCTTTTAGCTCTGTGTAGTAATGTAACTCAGATTAAGCTGAAGGAATGCGTGTCAAGTGGGGTTAGTAACTTACAGAAAAATCAAAGAACATAAAACTTATTAAATATAATATCTATTTAATATGAAAGTTACGACGTGGAGAGTCTGATTTTAGATGTCTTACTTCGTTTTAGATATTTACAGAAAAAAAACTGAAAGAAACAAACTTCATCTAAAGTGACGGAAGATAACAGATTCAGTGGTTGACAAAAGATTAACAGCAAATCTCACGAACCCTTCAGAGATACACCCGAGTCTCTCTGACCAACCATGATAATCTGTACTTGAACACCCCATACAGTCAGCCTGCTTCAAGCAATGTTTTTATTTACTGCCTGCTTCAAGCAATGTTTTTATTTACTGCCTCCTTCAAGCAATGTTTTTATTTACTGCCTGCTTCATGCAATGTTTTTATTTACTGCCTGCTTCAAGCAATGTTTTTATTTACTGCCTGCTTCAAGCAATGTTTTTATTTACTGCCTGCTTCATGCAATGTTTTTATTTACTGCCTGCTTCAAGCAATGTTTTTTTTACAGCCTGCTTCAAGCAGTGTTTTTATTTACTGCCTCCTTCAAGCAATGTTTTTATTTACTGTCTGGTCCAAGCAATGTTTTTATTTACTGTCTGCTTCAAGCAATGTTTTTATTTACTTCAGCTTCAAGCAATGTTTTTATTTACTTCCTGCTTCAAGCAATGTTTTTATTTACTGCCTCCTTCAAGCAATGTTTTTATTTACTGTCAGCTTCAAGCAATGTTTTTATTTACTTCCTGCTTCAAGCAATGTTTTTATTTACTTCCTGCTTCAAGCAATGTTTTTATTTACTGTCTGCTTCAAGCAATGTTTTTATTTACTGCCTGCTCCAAGCAATGTTTTTATTTACTGCCTGCTTCAAGCAATGTTTTTATTTACTGCCTGCATCAAGTAATGTTTTTATTTACTGACTGCTTCAAGCTATGGTTTATTTACTGACCTAACGTTACACAAAGCATGAATAAGCTTTTAACTGTGCAACCAAAGGCCTTTAGTAATGAAGCGTGGGCGTATCAGTAGTCCTCGAATTTGCTAGAGGAAATTGCGTGGCTAGTCTGGGCAGAAATATGGAAGAAATTTTGGGGAACCATAACCTTGATCTTATCAAGACGAACTTTGAATGGATCACTGATCAGGAACTGAACATTTAATATCAACGAAAGACAGTCCGTTGAAACTAATTCTCCGAATCTCTCTCCTTCTCTTTCTCTATCTCTCTCCCCCCCTCTCCAGTAAAGCAACGTTATCTAAAATAGCGCTAGAGATGAGCTGAAAATTGAAAACGAAAGAAGCGGAGCGCTTCCTTTCACCTTTTATTTGGGAAGGCTGATCTGGTCGATAGGGTGTTACTTGATATGGCGCAGCATTTGTCGCCTTTAAAAATTACATCATCAGACACAAATCCGAATTTCAGCCAAAAGAAACAAATCTTTATCAAATGTCATCGTAATATATGTCTATATATACATATATATATTCATATGTATATATATATACATATAAATAAATAAATAAATAAATAAATAATATATATATATATATATATATATATATATATATATATATATATATATATATATATATATATATATATATATATATATATATATATCTGGATTCAGGAACCTATGCCCCATTTGTACATAAATATATATATCAGGATATAAATAAGTTTCTTTTAAACGGCTTCCCTTCCTAGAGTAACAAAACGAGGGTCAGAATTTCTTCAGTATAATAACTCCGTAGAGAGTTTATGGAATTTTTTCCCCCGATTTCTCTCCTGCTCTAATTTTATTTATTTTTTGTATTTCTTTTTCTTATTGGCCATCTTTGACTCGCTATGTCGTCTTTATCTCCTACTGACGAGTACTTTAAGACTTAAATTTTCTAAATTCTTTCAGCGTTGCCTGTTAATTTTTTTTTTTTTTTTTTTAATGACTTTCGATATGTTATTCACATCATTACCATCACTTATGGACTGCCGTATTAGTAAAGTCTTGTACCAGCTGAGTGTAGCTTCATTTTTTACACATCCAGTAAGTGGAGGGTGTTAGTAAGATACGCCAAGGTTCAAAATAATTAAGTACTTAAATCGACTAGACAAATAATGAACAATTAGGTTAATGAGGAAAATTTAGTCACTTGAAAGAGCCAACTTCAGCATCATTCTTGTAACGCAACTAACTTTTTATTTTTGGAGAAAATATAGCAAAGATAGGAAATTCATAATACACCATGCAATTTACTTTTAACCCACAGACAAACACAAATGAAAAGTAAATGGGAAACTATTCATGATTACGTTTACTGTAAACAGGCAAGACGGCCTGGTGAGTTGCCACCTTTATTTAAAAAAGATGAAAAACATTTCACTGAACAAACCATCTCAAACTGTAGAAAACGCCGTGATTCCGTTCTGCTTGATATGTATAAGTTTTGAGGAAAGTTTTATCTTCTTGTCCCCTGGAGCGTGGGAAAGTTTTGTAAACTTTCCCCGAAAGAGGAAAAATAAGAGGAGTGTTCGTCGCTATCAGTCCAAGATACGAATATTGAAGTGATGGAGTTGTACCCCGGTTTGGTAAATGATTGAAAAGATATGCCGTACGTCTTATTTTTTACCTGGGTTGCCTGAAGGAACAATGGTCCTTTAAAAAAAATGGGTACGACTGTTTTCTTTTTATATATATATATATATATATCATTAATATTCACTTGCACAGGAAAATAACTATTACAACTGACAGAGGGGAGATATATGGCAAAATCATTTATCTGCAAAACTGGAATATATGATCTGCTCTGAAATGTGCATTTAGTTAATTTCTTGATCATCTTCGCGATTACATACTCAACCATCTGGAGTTAAATTTTATTATATATATACATTATTGGTCAAATTTTATTATATATATATATATATATATATATATATATATATATATATATATATATATATATATATATATTATTGGTCAATCCTGCAGTTGCATTCTATGCAAGAAATATTTTTAATCCTGTTCCCCAGATTCACCGAACAGCAGCACCTGTTATGCAGTAAACGTGCCTCGCTGTCGAACTTCTCAGTTCCAGAGGTCCTTCATTCCTCACACCGTTGGACTGTGGAACAGGCTCCTAGATGTCGTGCAATGGCAACTTCAGAATTTCAAGCGAAGGTGCAATGCATTACTACCCTAATACTATTCTTGAATTTTAAATCATTTGTATTAGTTAATTTATTAATTTTCTTTAATAAGTGGGATCTCTTATTTTTGTATTTCCCTTTACTTCCTCTTAATTCGCCCTAATAAACGCCATACTCTTTGGAAGCTTGAATTTCGAGTCAATGGCAACTGTGGGCTTGTTCCATATGAATAGGTTTCATTTTCTGAATGATAATACTAACAACTTAGCTCAAAAAACTTCCAAGGTACATAGGACATTCCCGTTTTCATTTCTTTCACCCTTTTCGTGGCATTTTGTATACCAATATAACTTGTATCAGCTTTGCTTGCAAAGACTCTTAAAATATGCAAAGAAAAGTTTTCTCGAAATTGAGTTTGGAAGTGAAGGAACCACGGAGGGCAGAGCTTTTTGTAGAGTCTCTTGAAAACCAGTAACTGGGCTCACATCAGTATTGAAGATAATTTAAAAATTTCAATTTTTATTAATAATAAAAGTTAAGGCACACCATTTATCTGACGCTAACTTTTTCCTATGAACTACATTTAACAGCTATCAGCGTTTAGACACATAAACACAAGTATTTTGGGGAAAGATTATTAACGCTCTGCCTATCGAAATTCAAAGTGCTTCCGTGCGGTAGGGCTTGGTATCTAGAATTGACTCCCATCCCAGTACAGAGAGAGAGAGAGAGAGAGAGAGAGAGAGAGAGAGAGAGAGAGAGAGAGAGAGAGAGAGAGAGAGAGAGAGGTTAAAGTGACATAATTGTTTTGTTTGATGAGTAAGAATAAAAATACCCTAGTGTTGCAAATATGTTATATTACACAGATTTAATTCCCTCAGTATCACGCTTACAACACACACTGTCATGTTTGTTGAAGTGATAATGATACAGAACAAGCAAAAATGCGAAGTTTTCTGTGCAGCGTATAACACTGTATTGAACTCTTAGCCACGGCCCATGAAACTTTCAGCCACGGCCCGGTGGTGGCCTGTGTTGTTGGTACCTGTAGGGCTGCCAGAAGTATGACTGTGGCTAACTTTAACCTTAAGTAAAATGAAAACTACAGAGGCTAGAGGGCTGCAATTTGGAATGTTTGATGACTGGAGGGTGGATGATCAACATAGCAATTTGCAGCCCTCTAGCCTCAGGAGTTTTTAAGATCTGAGGACGGACAGAAAAAGTGCGGACAGGCAGACAAATACCCATCTCAATAGTTTTTTTTTTACAGAAAACTAAAATACCAGAATAATAACCAGTTATCTGATACCGGGATTAAATAGTCATGTTTATTTATGTCCCTCCCACCTCCACAAAAGTGTTTGAAAAATAAATGTTTTGTTGCCAACAGGAATCCTGATGTTCGAGAGCTATTCCTGGGAATATTGGGGAGTATATTCAGGTGATGATGTATGATCGACATAAATTTCAGACATTTATAGATTTATGCTTTATGGCAGTAGAGTTAACTTACATTTCGAGAACTATCTATACTGGGATATGATAGATGACATTTATCCTCAAACATATATTTCAGTCCATTCAAGATATCCGCTACTGCATTCGCGAGAGAGAGAGAGAGAGAGAGAGAGAGAGAGAGAGAGAGAGAGAGAGAGAGAGAGAGACAGAGAGAGAGAGAGAGAGAGAGAGAGAGTACAGTTTTCAGATAATGCCTCCCGGTGTTTAGTGAGGCTTAATTTTAAAAAATGGTAAAAGAAACTAAACAAAGGAGTATCTAGGAGCTGAGAGAACGTGTAATATACATGATTATTTTTTGTTCATTACACATTATGGAATTTTGTTCTTAAAATGTGAAAACCGGCTTGAATTTTGGATAAAACCACATTTTAAGCCCTAAAAAAGGGCCTTGGAAAAGTCATCTTGCTGTGGAATTCAGAACTAGTCGGTGAAGACATGTGTTTCAGGAAGAAACAAATTCTGGACGAATAGCAGTGGTTACTTGTCACTAAAGTATCAAATATTTATTCAGAAGCTTGAAAATGAGAGTAAATATACAGCTGGAAATTCAGAATTTGAGGTTATCGATTCGTTAAACGTGCCTTCTTTTCCTGGAATTTTGACATCTCTCCACATACACACAAATACATGTGGATGTACTGTATATGTACATTTATATGAAACGAATCTTCACTGGTCGATGGAAAACTCCCCAAATATAACTTAAATTAATCAATATAATTTTCTAATATATGCCAGGCAAACATATAACTATATATGACACTAACAAAATGCACGATTAAACATGAAAAACATTCCACGAACTTCCATTATAGAGAAACGATTACCAATAACTAGTATCAAAAGACACGAATGGCAACCTTGCCACGCAGTTATTCGATAAAAAGTAGGCAACCCATCCGTCTAACATATTTCATAGTTTATGGAAGTAAGGACAACAAACAAGATACTGAACAGTTCAAATGGCAGCTGGAAAAGCAAAGGAAAATGTTCTTGGGGCAAAAGATGTCTGAAATAGTCGAGATGGCTTCAAATCCTTCATTTAGTTTAGAGATATTGTTCGACTTCATATTGAAATTATTCGATAATATATAAACTAAATGGCTCTGGACTCAGTTATCGTCTGACTCTTGAGAATGGCTTCTAGCGTATATATTCAACGTTTCTGTTCCCTTCTCACTATCCTTCAAATAATAAAAAAAATCTTTTATGTCGTTCCTCAGAACTTTTTCGTCCTTTATTGCACAATTTTTTTTGCGTTAACCTGACAGGGGCCTTCTGTTTACAGGTGGCTTCAAAATAAAATTAGCCAGAAAATGCGATCAAAGTTCAACAACCTATTTTGAACAATATTTTGAAAGTCATTGCATGTAGTTTATGAATCTCATTTTACGTTGCCAGTAAAAGCAATAGTTTTGTTATGGTCTTAATGTTTTACTTTTTTGTTGTTAAACATTAAAAGCGTTTTCTAGCACAATTTGTTTTCAATAACATGCAGGAATTAGCAAAGCAACATAAGCTGGAGCCTATGGAAGTAATAATTAATAAACATTGCCTCCCAGTATTGACCGGCTCCAAAAGCAGACTGATGTTCTGATCTAAAAGTCTCAAAAAATAGGGCCAAAGTTTAACACTCATTGTTGGCAAATTTTCAGCTAGTACGACAATAATATTTGGTTTCATCACTAAGAGCTTTAGGTTTTTATACTGCCAAATTAATATAGTTTGATTTTGTAATGATTATTTTCTGTTACTGAACTTTGACTGGATGACTTGATATTAAAACGTTATGTGGTACACTCACCAAACTCCACGCGTATTAATTCCTCAGGGTGGGCATTCGGTGCTCCGCACTGCCCTAAAATGGAAAACTGAGGTATCTGCAAAATTTTCTAAATTAAGATATGACGCCTACTGGGCTCGTGAAACACTAATACACAAGTTACTGCAGTTTCAAAATGATTCTTCAATCTTTATTTAGGAGGTCCTATGGGCAGTATCTGCAAAATCAGTAGTAAGACAAGGGAAAATTGCAGTATCTACCATTTTTCTCTGTTTTGTAATTTTGCAGATACTGCAGTCTTCCATTTTAGGGCAGAGCAGCTGCCAAATGTCCTGAAATGAGCAAAATCTTGTTTGTAGCTTTGCCTAATTTTGTAAAACATCCATCATAGCAAGATGGTCACACCTTCCGTGCTTCCACAAATTTCATCGTTTCATACATAATAACCAAATTTTTTTTTTATCTAAACTTCGTCTTATGTTGATTTTATTTTGAACTTTTCTGGTTGGCACACACATAAAGGCCCTTCTTTCAAAACTTTAGTACACAAAATGCGCATTCGATGCCGAGTTATTTTAATATCGACTGTTGATTTTCCATTGCCACTACCACTCACAGTCTCAGCACTATCATCAGAGTCACTAGCACTACCATTACTGTGACCGGAAGCACAAACGGTAATAAAATCACGGTCGTCTACTCAACACCATTATCGGAGCCTATCTCAAAATCAGACCCACTTTCGCTAAAGCTGCTATGAACAGCATATTTCTTTTGTCTCGAAATTTCATAAACTGTACTTTTTTTGATATCAAGATTATCACAATTATTATCATACTGGCAGCACTAATAATAGATTTTTTCTTTGTTTGCGCCCTGAATATTCACCAACAAGTACTTTCACTGCAATCAAGGCGATCGCAATTATCACAAAACATATTTGAACGGCAATAATAATACCGTGATATCGTATAATAACAGGCAATAATGAAACAAAGCGATTATTTCTAACAACTTGTTAACAACCGCGTTTGTCAAAAGAACTACTCAATTAAGACTGGCAAGTAGGAAGCATAAGTTGGGAAACTTCCACACTCATAGCAAGCCAATCACAACGCAGCTTATTTAGAAGATATGTTGCCATTGGTCGGTTTCCACCACGATCTCGCCCATCACGTTTAAGAAAATGTTCACGTTTTAGCGTGATAATTACAAATAGTTTATAAAGATTGTTCCCAGTGGGTTGGAAATTATCTGGATGGTATTAAACAATTTTCATGGAGATGGGAATATTCAGTTAAATTACTATTAAGAACAGGGAAAAGAACAAAAAGGGGAAAAAACATAAAATATTCTCAGAAAACCTTTAATTCATGCACGCGTTTTTGTATGAACCTTGTAAAAGTATATCTTAGTTTAACCAGACCACTGAGCTGATTAACAGCTCTCCTAGGGCTGGCCCGAAGGATTAGATTTTATTTTACATGGCTAAGAACCAATTGGTTACCCAGCAACGGGACCTACAGTTTATTGTGGAATCCGAACCACATTATAGCGAGAAATGAATTTCTATCACCAGAAATAAATTCCTTTTATTCCTCATTGGCCGGTTGGAGATTCGAACTCGCGGCCAACAGAGTGGTAGCTGAGAACGGAACCCGCTCGCCCAACGAAGAACTATGAACCTTGTAATATAATGTCTGGGGCTGTTCTTTAATAGCTTAATAAAGCAGGTAAAGTATAAGGTGCTTAGGCGTTTATCAACATAATTTATTTCATAAACCGAAAGATGTTTCTTCATCTGGTTGTGATAGGAACAGGAGAACGACTAAACTAAAGCTGCAAATGCTCAAAGTGAAAAACTTGAATGGTCGTACAAAAGGAAATTTCTGTTACTTTATATACCAGAGTTTTCAGATTAGGCAACAATATTCCATTTTTATCGAACCCTCACTCTATCCTATCAGTCCCCCCTGACAGTTACAGTTACATATGTGATTTCTAATTATATTAATTTCTACATAGTTACACTAAGTGACAATTTCATCAATTAAAACTTTAATAGTTAAAATGGATATTAGGATTATGATGTCTATAACTAAACAAACAAACAAAAAAAAAGGTTAATTCAGAAGATGAAAAAAATATAATTTCCTGATAAAACTAAAAACATTTCCAAACATTATCGCGACGCCTTCTTAATTAAATGTAATATCAATAATTGGAGGATAGCGAAATGGCTAAGCGAATGTGACTTGACATCTACCACGAAATTCTGGCGCAGGGAATTTGTTAGGCCCCCCTCTCGCCGGAACATTAAGGAAATTTGATTCAGTTGGATAAACGCTGCTAACAAGCGCAGCGCCAGTTAATGATGTCAGATCCCGAACAATATATTTCCGTGATGATATACAATATAGCATTAAAGTACGGAATCAGTGCAGCGTTCCTTAATTGAGAATGCTCTCGCGTTCTCTACTGTTAACTGTGACAAGAGCTTTTACAAAGGCTGGGATATCTTAGCATGAATAAGCTTCAAATGCAGGGAACAATTAGAGCTACTAAATTCTATTGCATTTTGTCATGAAACAGAGACACAAAGACGCACAGACACGCTCACACACACACACACACACACACACACATATATATATATATATATATATATATATATATATATATATATATATATATATGTGTGTGTGTGTGTATATGTGTGTGTGTGTGTGTGTGTGTATGTGTATAATATATTCAGTTGTATTCCACATTGGAAAATGAAATATGAAAATGGTCTGAGTATGCCAACAGTTTCGTTCTCCAATGGACCCCTGCTTGGAGCCCCAAGAAGAGGTCCATTGAGGACGAAATATTGGGCATATTCTAACCATTCACATTATTTCATTTTCCTATGTGGAATACAACGTAATAATATATCTTCGTGTCTAAGAAGATTACATATATATATATATATATATATATATATATATATATATATATATATATATATATATATATATATATATATATATATATATATATATATATATATATACTTGAGATGGAAAACACTGGAAATTCCTCATTAAATAGTATGAGTTACTTTGGTGCTACCATTTGCTTGAAAAATAAGAATGTTATTAATAAAATAAAAAAAAATATTTTTGATCTGTCTTATGCAAAATTTGCTTTCTTATTCAATATTAGTGTCTAGGACACTTGAATATCTAAGAAGGTTTAAAAAAAAATTACTCAGGGCACCAGCTTATTATTCAGGATTGTAGAGTTTTAGTAAAATCACAAGAGATGATAATAGGACCATAAGATTTTTTGGGGCTCATAATGTTAGATCTATCACCTCTATGTTATCAGCAAACCAACACATTCTATAATTCAGTCGGCTTAGTATTACAACCGATAGGCCATTGATAAAAGATTACATTTTTATGGCATTCAGTAATCACAAAGGTCTTTACGTCCTTGTCCGTTGAAGCGGTGATTGAAATGTCAGTGATTAGGTCTTTTTACTACTAAAAATTAATATTGAAAATTTTCAGTTCAGTGCGTTAGGGACAAATCTTAATTTGGAGATTAGTCAGGGGAAACTCAATCAAGGTCTCATTTAAGCGCAAGAACGAGGTTGAAGCCCCTAACTCTTCCTGAAACTGAAGAATAATAGAAGGAGTGTTTACCAAACTGAAGAAGTGTTTAAGTGTTTACCAAAGATCCCAGCCACACTTGGTTCTGGGACTCAGAGCTGTAATAACTGCATGCATAAACGTTTTCACGAAGTATCGTTTAGAGCCAAACTCAAGCCTCTGACAATCAGAGACAGAAATACAATTAATATGTTCATGGGCGCCCGCACGTAGGGGCAAGGGGGCCCACTTGCCCTGCGGCCCCCCCCGGAAATCCTGGAAAAAATTATATATATATATATGTATGTATATATATATATATATATATATATATATATATATATATATATATATATATATATATATATATATAATCTTCATACCATGAAGATGAGATATGTCAATATTAGTCCACAAGAGAAAAGAGAATAAAACACACTGTTTATGATTTTTATTTATGTACTTATTCTGTTTAGTTGTAATAAAGCTCTTGAAGAGGCCTAGTGGAAGGTGAAATTATAGAGCTATTAGAGTGTTTTATTTCCTTTTCCCCTGTGGACTGTATTTGATATATATATATATATATATATATATATATATATATATATATATATATATATATATATATATATTTGCTTTATTCATTAAAGAAATGCAGGCGCTGATGCCGTTTTTGGAATTAACCTGCTAGTTCAAAAGGTCAAAAGTGTCTGTCTGCTTGATACCGGAAACTATCCATGTATGTATTAAGATTCCTCCCCCCCGCCTTGGGAAATATGCTGCGGGAGCCCATGAATACTTTAAAAGTTTATAGGACATTTGGGGAACCTTTAAGGAGTTTTAATTCTGTAACATATTGAGTAAATATGCGCTGCTAAGTACTTCTGAAGATTATCTATTTTATGGTTATAGAGAAATAAGCTAAAACTAATATGCTAGTCAGAGACAGATTCGTGCCCCAGAAAGCCTATTTTTGGCTTATTCAGCAAACTTCACCTTTTTCCTAATTACTGTACTGGTTTATATGCGCAAATATTTTTTGAAAAATCTTCCGACGTTTCCTTCTGTAGGCACAGGCACGTGCTGCTAGTGGGCAGCAAGCATTATATAAATATTGTAATTGCAATGAAATTAAACCTTTTTACATCACTGGTTAAAAACAAAATCTGATGATGAGAAATGGGTTGGCCTTAGTGATGTGTCCCTGTAACAACACCAATATTGAATGTTTTTCTGTTTTATCCCTACATAAAAAATGATACATTCATTTTAAAAACGGCTATTTCCATACCTATGATTTTAGGCTTTGTCTGAACTGTTTGCAAGAGGCATAAATAACAATGGAATACTTATTTACTAATGTAAATACTTCTCTGTCTCCTCCTCTTTCTATAGAAAACAAAAATGATTAAGCATTTCAGAATTAGGAAGTCTGCGGAGGCTGTTACTTACCCTATGCTGGTGCTGAGAAATTGTAACATTCTAGACAGCACAGCTTTGATTATAATTATTTAGTCACCTCTTTGTTGGAATAACACCGCATTAACCACGTTTATCTCATTAACCGGAAACTTTCCCATCAGCGAATACCACAAACTAATTTATTATCACAAAGCAAACAAGTTAATAAGCGGGATTAAAATTGGATCTTTCCTAGCCTGGAGAGCGTATTAGCATAGAAATGTATAATACATTTACTAATTAGGTGTAAGATTATATAGATTAATGACAAACTTGCATTCTTAATTGTTAAAATTATTATAAGAATAAAAATTACTTACAGATTTGCTAAGGAAGAAATACAAGGAAATATTTTGAAGGATATTCTCTGCACCTCTCTACTCTTAATAATTTCCACATCAAAATTTAAATTCCCCTTAACAACTTACAAACAATATTTAGTAATTTCCACGGAACAAAATAATTTTAACCAAAATTCGTGAAGCACAGATGGAAAAGATAACCTGGTAAAATAGTCTCTTAATTAATTCCATTTTCAGTGTTTTAAATATCGAGCCCATGCCCTGGTATTCCCCCAGACTGAAAAATTCCCTTCAATTTCAGGAAAAAATATTTAGTCAAGGGGCAACAGTCGCGCAACCAGTTTCCTTTATCTTCCTAGGTCAGAAGGAAGAGAGAAAACAAGGGAAAATGGAAAAAGCTTTAGCCTTTTCCCTGAGGAAAGCGATAATAACATCTGAACAAACGAGGGGTATAGGACTCGGGAGTTGTAGGGCTTTCTTTACTGAGGGGAAAAATCCAAATACAAGTAGCAATTACGCGTCCGATGCCATGGCTGTATTGCACTGACGCTTGAATTAATAATGAATTAGCTTATCTGATTAGCTTATTTCATTAGTTGCTTTTTAGAATACAATTTAGGCCGAAGGCCAAACGCTGGAACCTATGCGGTCATTCAACGCTGCAAGGGAAACTGAGAGTAGGAGGTTTAAAGGTGTAACAGGAGGAAAACCTCACAGTTGGACTACGAAACTTTGTTATAAAAAGGTGAAAAGTAAGATGGAAGAAAGAATATGAAAGGAGGAACAGAAAAAGGAATGAAAAGGGGTTGCAGCTAAGGGCCGAAGGGACGCTGCATAGAACGTAAGTAATGCCTACAGTGCACCGCGCGTGAGGTGCACTGACGTCACTACCCTTCTACGGGGATTAGTTGCTTTTTTTAAACCATTCGGAAATTATGAATATTTTCGCCATTGAATAAGCAGCCTGAAATATAAGAAGGACTGGATTCCTCAAGTGATACCTTATGGTGTGGGTTTGTTCTCTTCATTAAGAGAACCTTAAAAATGTTGGACCTTCTCCTCTCATATTACATTCGTTTCTCTTTTGATGAACAAGAGCATTTCCAACTGTTGGGCTGAGCGGAAGCCAAGTTAAAACGAAGATCTTTAGATAAACAAACCTGTTAATTTTTTCTAAATAAAATATTGCAGTACTTTCTCCTATACCGAATAATTTATTATGGCATGCATTGTCCGTTGCTTACATTTTTTTTAAGTGGACTAATAACGATATTGATAGATCAAGGAGCCTATATTCACGTTTTCCTTGTTGATAAATCTATTTTTCTTTCTCTCGGAACTGGTGGCCGTTTCTCTTGAGCATCTAATCTTATTGCCTCAGTACTTTATGAACGTCATAAAATATCTGAAAATATTACGGAATAATGTAAAAGGTTTTATTGTTAAGAAACTGGGGCGGGTTACTGAACCCAAAGCAAGACTTAACCACTGCAGAAAAAACAAGAACACTCAGTAGCTAGCATACCTCTGCCAAGGAAGCTCAACAATAAATAAAGCAAATAAATAAGGATGGATTTTCGATCCTTATTAAGAAAAAATACTATTAAAAATCCACCTTCATTATATATATATATAAAAGTAACATATATAGCTTTACATTAAAGTGGAATTAACCAAATATTCACTGGAATGCACCGAAGCCTAATATATGCAATTACTGTACATAATATATACATTTATACGGATTCATCAATATTCGTTCGCCCGTTACTGACATTTTTTTAAAATGCAATTACACACAAGAAAAACAAGTAAAAAATGCGCCAAAGTTTCTTCGGCGCAATCGAGTTTTCTGTCCGGTGGTGACCTCAGCCACGGCCCATAAAACTCTTAGCCGCACACCATGAAACTCAGCCACGGTCCGGTGGTGGCCTATGTTGTTGGTACCTACAGCGGTGCCAGAAATACGATTATGGCTAACTTTAACCTTAAATAAAATAAAAACTACTGAGGCTAGAGGGCTGCAATTTGGTATGTTTGATGACTGGAGGGTGGATGATCAACATATCAATTTGCAGCCCTCTAGCCTCAGCAGATTTTAAGATTTGATGGCGGACGGACAGACAAAGCCTGCACAATAGTTTTCATTTGCAGAAAAGTAAAGGGCATTTCCGTTTCTCAGCTTTATAAACGAAAGTTATGAATGTCTTGACCATCTCGTGAAGACAAGAACTAATAAAAAAGTCGAAAGTGCCAAATTCCACGAGCGAATGACGTCAGTGACCACTTAACCTTTAAGACTCGTGCGTAAGTAATTCAGACTGAGTTGCTACGGAAATATACAACCACAAAACGTGCTGTAGTACATTTGGTTTCCTCCCACATGGCTGTCGTCAAACTTCTTTGCCTATATATACATTGCTCCAAGAGGCATCGTTATTCAAGAACAAGCTTCTGGGCCAGCCATTTGAGAGGCAAGAAATACAACTCAGTAGTCTCGTTAGACTATTTTATAATAGCTGTAAAAGTAATGGCTACTTTTCTCTTCCACTGAGCGGTTGTAAGGAGTGTAAGTGGTCCTTTTCCTCTTTCGCCAACGAATATTTCCTTGTTAAATCTCTCGGTTCGTTTCGCTTCTATGAACACAACGCGTATCGTCGCATTTGGTTCCACGTCATGTGTAATGGGAGGCGGGGGGGGTGCCATAAAACCTTGGAATAACTCTTCTGTTAACTATTAAAGAGTCCTGTAATGGAAGGATTCGAAGAGGAGGGGATGCGGAAGCAACAGCAGCAGCAGCAGAAGCAGCAGCTGGATTCCCACAGATATGAGCTTAATTAGAGGTACGGCGCCTGAATGGCGTTGCTCATATATAACGGAAGGTACATAACGGGAAGGAAAGAGAGAAAAGAAGGGGGAGGAACGAAGGGGAAATTGAGAAAAACTGGATTACTGATACACCGCACCGGAATGACAGTAATAAAACCAGAGGGAGTGACATGCGGCGAAGTAGGAATATAGAAATCTACGAATGCAGGATTCGAGGGGAAAGTTTTGTTGAGGTAAAAAAACAAGTATTATACTGGCAGTGTGGTTTTCGAATCTAAGTTGTCCACTGGGTTTCAACATTAATATCATCACGAGTAAATAAAAAAATATTATGATTCCAAAATTGCCATGGAATGTTTACTGAAATGAAAGATAAATCATGAAGTAATCAATCATGCATCAACTTATTGTAAAAAGATTGCGGAGAAGACCCTGTTTCTAATCTGTTATCTCAGAGACTTAATTGCCCTTATATATATTATTTATTTCGATGAGAGCTCTTGAATTTTCATTTTCATAATTTGACGATCAGTTCTTAGGCTTTTCGGCTTGCACAGTAGATGTCCCTTTAAGTAAATTACCTTTTTACTCCTAAACTTACAAAGTAAGTATATTTTGGTTTCTGTCAGAGGAAAAACTACTGTGGAGTTTTAAATGACCGGCCATCTCAAACAAGGTAAGAGCACTCACGAATGCACAAAAAAAAAAAAAATCAAAGTTAATGGATTCAGTAACTGGAAATTTACTATGAGATTTCAACTGAAGTCCTATTGGAACTCTTTGATCTAACTCTTCCCTTTCTCATAAAAGTGGAGTTATTAATTACCATCAGTGAAGATGAAACCCGGGTTCGTTTCCCACTACCGGACATCATAATTTCATCATATTTCTTACACTTGGATCTTAAGGCTTTATAGTGACAAGCATATCCAAATATCCAAAAAGCGAAGAATTCGAGAAGTTTTGAGGGCATTGTGGCAATTACAATTAAAAAATTATAATTAAATATATATATATATATATATATATATATATATATATATATATATATATATATATATATATATATATATATATATATATATAATTATATGTAGAATCTACTGGTCATAATCACAAGGAGGTCACGTTGCCGACCTTCTCGTGGTCAGGTCGGCAACGTGACCTCCTTGTGATTATGGTGACGCGGGTGCGTTTCCCGTGACCGGGCATCACAGTCTCCTCAATTTCTTGGACTTGGATATTACGGCTTTTTAGTGACAAGCATATCCAAAAAAGCGCGAAGAATTCGAGAAGTTAAGAGGGCATTGTGGCTATTACAATTACATATACACACATATATATATATATATATATATATATATATATATATATATATATATATATATATATATATATATATATATATATATATATATATATATATATATATATATATATATATCACTAAAACGTTTTATACAGTCTGTCTGCCTCCCACAAAGATATATTAACGTACGTAAACCATATAAAGCTATCTTACCGTCTACTTCAAGCGCCATCCATTAACGAGCCCATTTGAGTGATGCTCTGCTGTACGCTATCACGGTAGAAAAATAACGATCCGGGTTGTCGGTTTTTGGTCTGGATTCCACAGTCCCCCTTGAAATGCCTGTCGGAAGATTAATGAACTTGAGATTTATAGTCGTAATGGACCAACTTGTTCTATAAAAGACTTCAGTAGTGAAAACTGTCAAATTTTGTTCTTTTTTTATCAGGTAAAACCATTACTAATGGACTAAAAAGGTACAGACATTTAAGGAGATGATGATGATGATGATGATGACTTTAAAGGGATGATGATAATGACTCTAAAGGGATGATGATAAAGACTAGGATATACAGACATGAATGAGAAACTGTCTTTGCTTTATTATGTTTTATCAGTCAGTACTGCAACCTCGTAACTTACTTCTGAAAAAAACTTACGCATATGAACTTACTAGTAGTAGATTTTCGCCTTCAGATATTAGCCTGACGCAAAATACTTCCGACTGTGAAAATGAGTATAAACAAATAAATTGCCTTAACCTATTCAAATGCTGGTACTATGGATCCATGTAGCCGAGGTAAGAAACGATGTAGTTACTGAGTACAGCCTCAGAATATGAGATCCATATTGTGATTTAATATGAAAGTATTTTTGTCTGTTCTAAAGGCATTCTGTGTATTTACTGCGCCAATATCTCTTTTAATTTCTTGAACAACACAACCAGAGCTTAGTTTTGGCGTTGAGTATGGAAATTAAAGTTATTTCTCATCGTTTCATGTTAACAAGTCCTCCAATCTTTGTAGTGAACTGCTTTTTTACTTATCTCTTTACCATCTACTGTACACACTATTCGTTGCTCCCATTAGCATGTTTTAAGTGGAAAGCAACGGAGATTATGCAAAATAACCAGTTATTATCTGAAAATATTACCAACTTTAACATAAGTTTGGACGTTGGAAGGCTGATGCTCATTGCATAACTCCACAGACTATCAAAAAGAAAACAGCAGAGGGAAATTTGGTAAGCTTGCCAAATTCCGGAACTTTTTGGTTTTTTAGTTTTCTGTAAAAGAAAACTATTGCGCCGGCTTTGTCTGTCCGTCCGTCCGCACTTTATTCTGTCCGCACTTTTTCTGTCTGCCCTCAGATCTTAAAAACTACTGAGGTTAGAGGGCTGCAAATTGATATGTTGATCATCCACCCTCTAGTCATCTAGCATACCAAATGGCAGCCCTCTAGCCTCTGTATTTTTAATTTTATTTAAGGTTAAAATTAGCCGTAATCGTGCATCTGGCATATAGGCCAGGCCACCATCGGGCCGTGGTTAAAGTTGCATGGGCCGCGGTTCATACAGCAATATACCGAGACCATCGAAAGATAACTCTATTTTTGGTGGCCTTGATTATACGATGTACTGAAAACTCGATGGCATTTTTTACTCGTTTTTTCCGAAACCTATCGTTCCAGATTCATGATGCTATAGGGGAACGAAAGTCTCATCTGCAACTTTGATATAACTATTTTCTTAAAACAGGGCACTCAATAGATGACATGATTTCTCAAGGTAAATAATTAATTAATTAAACTGTGTTGATTGAAAGCCTACTTTGCTCTGACTTAATGCTTTAACTTCCAAAAATCATATTAACCAATAATGACGTAGCTAAATTTTTTTATACAAAGATATGAAGGGCACATACCCGTCTTCGAGTTCTAATGAACTTGATACGAAATTTCTACCCGTTTCATAGTTTGATTATTATGAATATTCTAAGGGTTGAATATAGTAATTGAGATTATCCGTTCGGAAGAAAGAAATGAGTCAATGACGGAGGTGTTATTACACTAGCTTCTGCAAATAAAAATTTCCATTGCTATTAATAATAATAATAATAATAATAATAATAATAATAATAATAATAATAATAATAATAATAATAATAATAATAATAATACCTTGGAACACCAGAGTAGATGAGAAAGAAAGAGAAAAAACTGATAAGAATCAAGACCTGAAAATCGAAATAAGAAGGATATGGGATATGCCAGTGGAAATTGTACCCATAATCATAGGAACACTAGGCACGATCCCAAGATCCCTGAAAAGGAATCTGGAAAAACTAGAAGCCGAAGTAGCTCCAGGACTCATGCAAAAGAGTGTGCTACTAGAAAAAGATACACACACACACACACACACATATATATATATATATATATATATATATATATATATATATATATATATATATATATATATATATATATATATATATATATATATATAATATATATATATATATATATATGTGTGTGTGTGTGTGTGTTATCTTTCTTGTTTCTATATATTATATATATATATATATATATATATATATATATATATATATATATATATAATTGAACACAATGTACTTATTACATTGGATACAATTTGCATCCACCATGAAAGATGGAAAGTTATTACTAATTTTTCCAAATATCTTCATAATAACTTCATTCCAATTGTTTAGAATACGCTCATTGTCCTTCATTCGCTCTTGTAATTTCTAAACGTTTAGAGTCCATTTTTTTACTCTTTAATCTTTCTTTTGTGCCACAAAGTATCATCGACATCTTTCGAAAGGAGTAATTTATAGCTGGCCTAGAAATTTCTATCAATTTGTTTTCAAGCTTATTTGTTCTTCAAATCTCATACCATTTTCCTAAATTAACCTCCGTCAAGGACGATAGTTTTTTATTTAGATTCGATAGTTTGTTAGTTTGCTTGTCTGTCTGTCTACTTTATGTTGTTTAGCAAGGTTACACAAAAAGATATATGTTGATTTTTAAGAAAGCTTTACCAAAAGATGGACCTCGAGTGAGTAGAATATTGGATAGATTTGGGAGTGACTGTTGAGGAAAAAATATTTTTTGCGTAGGAATAGTCACACACACACACGCGCACATAAATATACATACAAACACACACACATATACATAAATGTGCGTGTGTGTGTGTGTGTGTGTGTTTTATGTTGTATCATTAATCTGGACTTTAGTACCCTGCAATTTACTACATTTTTTTCATTTCTGTACATAACTCAGAGGCCCTTATGGTCCGTTTTTTCCAATTTTGATGAAGACCAATTGCATTTAACAAATGTTTTGGACGAACTCTGGCGCAGATAACGCCACTTCAATATACTACGGCGAATTTAAAGCCTGTCTTACGTAATATACAATGAACTGTAAAATAAAAAACTTCCCCTCATAAACATAAGTCTGTGTTAAAGTGCTACTAATTTAGGTTTTTTTATGTTACGGCTTATGAGAGGACGATGGAAAACAAGGAAGAAATGGTCGAATATTTCAGGAAGGTCGATGGACGTAAAGAAGGAAATTTGAACTAGCTTTTACGGAAGGGTATCTAGAATTTTGATTACTGCTTCTCTAAAAGATGCATAGCAAATCCATACATACATACAGACACACACGCACATATATATATGCATGTATATATATGTAGTAAATCCATACACACACATACACACACACATATATATTTTATGTGTATGTGTGTGTGTATGGATTTACTATATATATATAAATATTATATATATATATATATATATATATATATATATATATATATATATATATTTGTATATATAATACTGAAAAGTATGATAGTTTAACAGTGAATAATGTGACAGACAAACGGTTTGGAGATAAGTATCTCCAAAACGTTGGTCTGTTACATTATACAGCATTAAACCATCACATTTTTTCAATATTATATATATATATATATATATATATATATATATATATATATATATATATTTATATATACATACATATATGTATATCTAATATATATATATTTATGTACATATATATATCTACACACACATATATATTATATATATATAAATATATAATATATACAGTAAATGTACAGACACACATACGTATCAAACCATAAATGACCTGTTTATATCGAATTCACCTAACCACAGCTAAGGTTAGAGTCCTGGTCAGAGTTAATGTGAAAATCTTAATGACTCCCCTTAGAGGATCATGTTAAGATTAGCGAACCCATCTCCATGTCAAGAACAACGAACCCAGTGATCCCCATGTAAAGAATGACCAACCCTTTCCGGTCCGAAGCCCAATTCCGCATGAGGGCTAGTACTAAACACGGCGAAACAGTGATTCATCTACACTGTTTCGCCGTGTTTAGCAATAGCTGTGGGGGGGGCGGCGTTCAAATGTATTTCTCCTTGTTTAGTACTAGCCCCTGGGGGATCAAATGTCTGGTACCGAAGTGTTCATATCTAGAACAGCGAACCCGATCATTCCCATGTAAAGAATAACGAACCCAATAATCTTGTAAAGAATAGCGAACCCTGCTGTGAGTGGGTTCGCTAATCTTGACATGATCCCCCTTAGGTATACTGTAAGTGATTCTTAAGTTAGCCTAAGTGAATTTGTTATTAACAGTTTATTCTCCACTTAGCGTCTGATTGTGGTATTGTGTAATATGAGCAAAGTTCACCAGCTTATTTCAAAGAAAATTACATAAGATAAATATATTGTTAATTATATTAACATCACATACGGGAACCTGAAATTAGGCTAACTCATCATGTCCGTTTCTTATTTGATATGGGATAATTATATTAGTATACCAAATTTTATTTTTGTCTATTCTTTAAAAGCCTGTTATTCCGTTTACTTTAGTATCACTTTGTATATCGAAACTTCTTCTTCTTCTTCGTTTAACGTGCTTTTTCCCATTTTTTATATGGGGTAAGCACGATGCCTTCTTTTGAAGGACTTTGATTTGGCGTTGGGGTAGATCGTAGCCTCGATCGGCTGCCCTGCCTGACATCGCTTAGACCCCGGTAACGAATGTGCTCTTATTTTCATAACATTCAGTTTGATAAGAACAGTCCTCGTATAGCCTACTCGCTTATGTACAACGATAATGTTAAGAGCATACTCTTGGGATCATTGCAATATAAATAATTAAGAAAAATTGCCACATACTAAATATGAAAAAGATAGTTATGACTAAAGAACATTTGGCAACACTCAGTCCTCCACTGTTAGCACCTCACTTCAAGATTACGAGGCTTTTAACCCTGCATTTGTGACACCGCTAGTCGATTATTATTATTATAATAAAATATAATTCGTGTGCTTAGTATCATTATCAGCATTACAACCTTAAATTGTAAGTATTTTCATAACAAATAAGCAATCAATGAACAAATACATCTACCGTACTTATTTCATAAACCAAGCCCTAGGCCTATATCAGTTGTCTTACCTCATTCTTTAGGAGTGTAGATGGTAAAACACATCTCTGGAATCATTCATGATAAACTCTGATTGAATTTTACACTGTTTTGAAGGGAGATTTGACAACATCCACTTGCTAAAGGCGTTATAGTGTTTCTGAGACGAGTGGCTTCCTTGATGGTGAATAACAGCATACGTACAGTTAGTTAACACTCTAAGTATTTGTGGAAGCCCGCTTTATTTGTCAATGTTAACCTGAAATTTTCAACAGTAGCCGCTGACTTCTTTAATGGCCAATCCTTAGACGAACGCTTTTTCTTGAATTTGATTTTAGCACTTGCTGCAATGGCGCTTCAGAACAGCGCATTCAAATATGTTCGGGAGGAGCAACAACAGTAGCCCTTTCCCTCTTGCTGGTGGGTTGCTACTAGGGGAGGGATGGTGGGGACCCAGGCCCTTCCCATGGATCCGCACTTCCGTTTTCTACACGACGACACAACGGCCAAGCCTTACCCTCCCATGAAATCATAGGTTCTGATTTTTGTATTTTGTAAATGCTTTTGCCCGTTATCATATACATTATCATCATAATCATCACGAGAACCCAAATGTCATCGTACTCGGCTATGCTATGGAACATAGGCCTATCTTTACAGCTATTTCGGATGGCGTTTATTTGCTGATTTGTTTTGAATTTCATTATTCTCATTCTTTTTTTCTGTTTCTGCTTACAGAGTATAGCCTACAACGATAAGTCTTTAGAGGGTTCTTAGCTTCTGTCTCATACTGATTTTAGTCTAGCTTTTGTTTAACTTTAAAAAACAAGAGCTCTGCTGCAACCCTAGGCGCTATACCATACGTGGTGTAAAACATTTGAATTTCTCCCGGGTTCTTCAGGTTATCATCAAATTATTTACCCCTGCTTTCAGTGTATCTCTGCCTTTAGTGTATAATTCAATACATACTTCATTTACTGAACAATTACCTCTATATGATTCTTCACTGTTAAAGGGAATTTTTTTAATGTAACCTTTTATTAAAAAACACTCATTAAGTAAAGTCTGTCTCGTGCTATATTGAATATTCATTTCATATTGAAAGATGAAGCCCAGACTGGACTATTGTATGTGCACTTGAAAGACTATTCATTATCAGACTATGTGATATAATCAAGAATTCGAAAGTAAATGGTAAGCAATGCAGTGATATATTATTCCTTTCCAAGAATTGCTAATGAAATAGTAATTTGTTTTATCAGAACTGTAAAGAAAGAGAAATAATGAGACAGCATTCTAAGGAAAAGTGTTTTTATTTGTGACTGAAACGCATAAAAGCTAAAAGAAAAAACTGTAATTGAATATATAAGTTCGGTTTTTAGTTTTCTGTAGAAGAAAACAATTGTGCCGGATTTGTCTGTCCGTCCGCATTTTTTATGTCCACCCTCAGAAGCTAGAGGGCTGCAAATTGACACGTTGATCATCCACCCTCCAATCATCAAAAATACCAAATTATAGCCCTCTAGCCTCAGTAGTTTTTATTTGATTTAAGGTTAAAGTTAACCATAATCGTGCGTCTGGCAACGATATATGACAAGCCACCACCGGGCCGTGGTTACAGTTTCATGGGCAGCGGCTCGTGCAGCATTATACCGAGACCACCGAAAGAGAGATATATTTTCGGTGGCGTTGATTATACGCTGCACAGAAAACTCGATTGCGCCGAGGAAAATTGGGCGCATTTTTTACTTGTTTTTATTCGATTCTTATGTTACATCAGTCATTTAATTGACTTCGAACTATTCACTGCTATGTGAGCATCAGTGTTCTAAAAAATATTTGGAGTTTGAGATGATTCTTGTTTCCGTTGACTATTGATCGAAATTACGTGCATATTTGAATCAGCACAAAGAGTTGAGAGAAATAATATTATTTCCTCTAGATAGAAATAAGTAACTTTCTGTGATATACATATTTTCGAAGCAAACGCATTTACACACTCACTGTAAAATTATGTCTATAAATATTCACGAAAAACCAATACTCAACACAACAAAGTATTTTGGTTCATGGTATTTATGTGAGACTACATCTACGTTAGAAAAAATATAGACAAAAAGACAAATAAAATAATAGCTTTAGCAGATTTTTGCTGAAATATTTTAATTAATACTAATATTATCAACAGGAGCACCCGTTTCTATGAGATGAGGATAGTAAGATTCCACAAGATGGAACCGAGACTAAAAATTGCTCATTATCTGAGAACATAGGTCTAACAAAGCAATGTTGAATATCAGTTGATATACTTTGAAGTTTGTCTAAGTTATACGGAGTCGTAATCACTCATTCCCCGTAGGGGAGTGGTGCCGTCACTGCGCCTCACGGGGTGCACTGTAAGCATTACTAAAGGTTCTTTGCAGCGTCCCCTAGGCCCCTAGCTGCAATCCCTTTCACTCCTTTTACTGTACCTCCTTTCATATTATCTTTCTTCCATCTTGCTATCCACCCTCTCTTAACAATTATTTCAATGTGCAACTGCGGTGTTTTCCTCCTGTTACACCTTGGGAACATACTGTACCTACTCACAACATTTTTCCAGCGCTGAATGACCTCATAGGTCCCTAGGTCCCAGTGCTTGGCCTTTGGCCTAAACTCTATATTCCATTCCATTCCATTCCATTCCGCAATCACTCATCTCCCGATAGGAAAAAAGAAATGAAAGCTCCTGAAATGAATACGAAAAAGATGAAATGCAATAATCACTCATTGATTACCGTAGATAAGCACAAACAACGCACCGAACGTCACGTCACCACCCAGAGCAGGAGTGATGAGAAACCTACGCATCAAACCTACGCATCATTTGCGGAAACTCATGCCGCGATGGCTCGGCATACATGAGTAATAAGAGATATCAAAATGAAAATCTATCTTCAGAGGGAAAGGAGACGACGCTGAAGAAATACGGCAAGGTTTCATTAAAGGCCTTTGCAGAGTTGACTTCCGGAGGATGGCAATGTCAATACAGGCGCAGCCTTTGCGGAGCCAGCTTTCGGGCTGTTTCATCGAGTACAGCATATGAATACGCTCACGATATAAAAAAAAATTGACACGAGAGAGAGAGAGAGAGAGAGAGAGAGAGAGAGAGAGAGAGAGAGAGAGAGAGAGAGATTGGGAGCAATGAACTGATGGAGGATGAGACTATTTTTTTTAGTAGCACAAAGGGTTGAATTGGAATAAAATCATTGAAGCTAATTGGCCATGCATAAAAATACGAACTGTTCTGAAAACAGAGAGAGAGAGAGAGAGAGAGAGAGAGAGAGAGAGAGAGATCGGGAGCAATGAACTGACATGGAGGATGAGACTAAAATTTTTTTAGTAGCACAAAGGGTTAAATTGGAATAAAATCATTGAAGCTAATTGGCCATGCATAAAATACGAACTGTTCTGAAAACAGAGAGAGAGAGAGAGAGAGAGAGAGAGAGAGAGAGAGAGAGAGATCGGGAGCAATGAACTGATGGAGGATGAGACTATTTTTTTTAGTAGCACAAAGGGTTAAATTGGAATAAAATCATTGAAGCTAATTGGCCATGCATTAAAATACGAACTATTCTGAAAATAGAGAGAGAGAGAGAGAGAGAGAGAGAGAGAGATTGGGAGCAATGAACTGATGGAGGATGAGACTATTTTTTTTAGTAGCACAAAGGGTTAAATTGGAATAAAATCATTGAAGCTAATTGGCCATGCATAAAAATACGAACTATTCTGAAAACAGAGAGAGAGAGAGAGAGAGAGAGAGAGAGAGAGAGAGAGAGAGAGAGAGAGAGAGAGAGAGAGAGAGAGAGATTTTTTTAGAGCACAAAGGGTTAAATTGAGTTAATGGAAGATGAGACTAGTATAAGGGGATAAATTCAAATAAATAATTGAAGCTAACTGGCCTTGCTTTTAAAAAAAATAAGATATTCTTAATACAAAGAGAGAGAGAGAGAGAGAGAGAGAGAGAGAGAGAGAGAGAGAGAGAGAGAGAGAGAGAGAGAGAGAGAGAGCAATGAGCTGATGGGAGGTAAGACTAGTATAAAGGGTTAAATTCAAATAAAACCGTTAGAACTAATTGGCTATGTATAAAAAATTATATATCTTTAATATATATATATATATATATATATATATATATATATATATATATATGTATGTATAAAGAGAGAGAGAGAGAGAGAGAGAGAGAGAGAGAGAGAGTCTGCTGGGACATTCGGAATAGTGAGTTGATGGAAGATGAGGTTGTTATAAAGAGTTAAATTCAAATAATCATTAACCCTAGTTGGCCATGGATAAAAAACCGAGATATTATTAATATATTAATATAAAGTAAGAGAGAGAGAGAGAGAGAGAGAGAGAGAGAGAGAGAGAGAGAGAGAGAGAGAGAGAGAGAGCATCTGAGGTCTGTAGTGACTTGACAGATGAGATTATTATATAGAGTTAAATTCAAATAAAATCATTAAACCTAATTGGCCGTGGATAAAAACGAGATATTTTTAATGTGAAGTAGAGAGAGAGAGAGAGAGAGAGAGAGAGAGAGAGAGAGAGAGAGAGAGAGAGAGAGAGAGAGAATCAAGACTTCAATCTCATGGAAGCAGTAATATCTCCGTAAATTCATAAAGTAACTTCTATTTGTCTGAAATATTATTATTATATTCTATAAAACTATTTAAGTACCCATTTGTGAGTCGACATTTTAGGCTGCACCTGTGATGGAGAGAGAGAGAGAGAGAGAGAGAGAGAGAGAGAGAGAGAGAGAGAGAGAGAATAGACGTGGGTGTTCATTACACCGTCCAAATGTATAACATCAAAACGGAAGGGTCTAACGAGATCTTCATTACTCCACCAAGGTTCAACTGTTCATATGATTCTCATAAGATCCGTAATATCGTCTGACTGTCTGTCTGTCTGTCTGTCTCTCTGCCTGATGTCTCTCTTCTAAGTGTCTGTCTGAACAGCTCTTTAAATAGTAAACAGAATGTCTGTCTGTCTCTCAGCCTGCCTGTCTCTTTTCTGTGTGTCTGTCTGAATAGCTTTTAAACAATAAACAGAATCCGAGATACTTGCACAGGGAACAATAATATATCAGTCATAATTTAACACCCCATTATTGAATTAACCTGTCGTTTACTTGGGATCAATTCCCCAAGAACCAATTCTTCTGGGGAACTCTGCATCAGGCGATTTCCCCAAGGGTAGACGCAATCTTTAAGGTGTTCTTGTTTAGTATACACTTAGGCCTCGTGGGCTGTCTTTATTGCAGCGTGGGTTTTTCCTTTTCTTTTAACCTTTTCTTCGAAATAGGCCACTGGTTTTTATCGAATATTGAAAGAGATACTGAAAAGAGTAATGGGCAATTAAGGAGAATAATGACCAACTCTTAACAAAGGGATAAAACAGAAACAATAGCAATCAGGAGTAAAGAAAAAAAAAAGCAAAAGCTGGTTATAAATTCTGCCTGGATTTTGTCGTAGCAATTGGAAATTATCTGAATTTCAGGAGCGTTTTTTTTAAGGTCTGAAGGGAATGAGACTTTCTGGGACATTTAACTAAAGAAATTTCAGCTGAACGTTTTTTTTCTTACTGAAATCACCAGAAAAACTCTCATGATCTCTTCCCATCAGCTGGAATAAATGTAATTCTGAAATTCCTGAAGAATGTCAAAATTAATATATATTCGACTAAATCGACACTAAAATATATCTAACCTGCTTCGGATTGACTACTCTAGTTATGTCGTACTAAAAAAAAAAAGCTCATTAAATTTCTAAAAAAGCTAAGACAAAACAAATCTTGATAGTTACTATACAAGTATGATTTATATTTGTTAACAATTAACGGATGAAAATACAATCAACTTTAAATCCTCGTATTTCCTTCTCTGCGTTTAGGCTTACCTCTAATGATGCTGGACACTTACACGTCTGCAGAAGTATGGTTACCCACACACACACACACACAATATGTATACATATATATATATATATATATATATATATATATATATATATATATATATATATATAATATATACATATAATATATATATATATAAACATATAAATATATATATGTATTATATATATATATATATATATATTTATATATATATATATATATATATATATATATATACAGTATATATATGGATGGATGTCAGTCTTTCAAAGCCCGTCATCAGCCAAGGAAAACAATTTGTTTTTGCCTTAATCAAAGGGGAAGTAATATAGAGCACAAACTGGGAGCAATATCACCAACTAAATGAAAGCATCAAAATGAAATGCCCACTGCACTGACGTAAATTGTGCCACTAAAAGTTCTCTCTCTCTCTCTCTCTCTCTCTCTCTCTCTCCCAAAGCATTAATGTAAAATTCTCACCCATATAGCGCAGTCCTACGTTTGTGAAAGACTGCAAAGACGGGCTTTATACGACACTGTTCCCTTTGATATACAGTAAAATAGGTGTAATTTGCAAATGGCTTTACATTCAGTCTTTGACCATTTTTTGTCAGCTGGTGAACACTGACCCATCCATCAGTTGAAGAGATGTCCAACAAGTATTATATATATATATATATATATATATATATATATATATATATATATATATATTATATATATATATATATATATATATATATATATATATATATATATATATATATATATATATATATATATAATGATGTGCGACATACTTGGGAAGGTAAATCATACTCAGCTGTTTAAAATGTTTTTATATCCACCAAACTATCCGGATAACTAAGCTAATTAGCAAGAATAACATGTTATTATTCAATCTCGGTTTATTATTCATCTATTTAATTTCAGGGACAACAAAAGTTAGGAATATTATGGAAATCGTTTACAGCATTAATTAAAAACAGCTCTCAAATGTGAGAAACAAGAGTGAGAGGCCATATTGGACATATATGGGGAGAGGCTGTAGAAAACGGAGGTGTGACAACCTGGCATCACTACCCAGGGTGAGACAGACCCTCCCACTCCCCCCTCCCTCCCCAGTCTTCACCAGCCAGTGGAAAGTGAAAGTCGTGCAGTGTTTCGGCTCCTCCTGATCATATTTGAATTTCTTCTTGTGAAGTGCTATTGCTGAAAGTGCTAAAATCAATTTAAGGAAACGTGAGAGGCGACACTGGCCTAAGGATTAGCTTTGCAAAAGTGGGAAGCTCCAGTTGCATTTTCCAGAAAGATGTACATGTGCTGGTTGATGTTATTTCATGTAATCCATTCCACTAAGTCAACCGTCAAGGATTGCTCCATCTCAGACAATATAACTTCTTTAGCAAATGGATGTTGTTACAGCACCTTCAGTATAGTGTATATGCAAGCAACATAATTATCTTCTACGATTCACGAGATGTGTTTTGCCATCTAGTCCTTGGAGGTAAGAAACCCGTTGTAGGCCCAGAATTTGTCTTGTAACTGGTATAGGTCTAGAGTCCGGCTTTTTGCAGTAAGTAGATGTAGGGTATACGCTCATATATTATTACTACCTTAAATGAAATTTGAGGTAGTAATGATAATAAGAATACTGAGAATAAGAATAATGATAATCGACTGTAGGTGTCAGAAACGGAAGGTTAATGGCGGGATAGAGAGTTGACAAATGCCAAGTAGGGCCTAACTATAGTACAATCACTTTTTTTTATTATTTATTGCAATTTTCTAAATTATCCACATCATCTTGATCTCAGTTATGCGTACATAACATTAATAATTTAAGTGAGTTAAGTAAAAATATTGTAAGACGGGAAGAAAGCGGATTAGGCCTATGTCAACCGGGAGGGACAGTAACCGTTTTTATTTTAGCCTTTAAACTTTCGGTGGAAGAATATGTGAGGGCTAGTTCTTATCAGCCTCTGGATATTATGATAGCAATAATAAATTCATGCCGATATATGAAATGATGAAATTAAAGTAATATATATATATATATATATATATATATATATATATATATATATATATATATATATATATATAATGCAAAACTTTATATTCTGACAATCTTAGCTTTGTTTCATAGTCTGACAAATTTAGCTTCCCGAGTTCAATACAGTAGTTAACACTTCATGTGTATTTTAAAATTTCTTTTGACACTCACAGATGAATGTTGTTCATTTTCCATAATTCATCTTCAGCGCTTTAGCCTTTCATGGGACCCCAACTTCGAATATCGGTCTATTTTTGTTGTTATAGCTTCTCATAGTAAACTTTCCTCGGTGTCACCGTTACCCATCGTCTTTTGACACCTAGAGTTATTTTAGATTAAAAGATCTTTTCAGCAGTTGTATCATCTAGGAGCTGGTGTTAAGGATTTTTTTTTATTGTTATATTAGCTTTTCACCTACAATAAGCAGGAATTATCACGATATAAAACTATTAACTTTAGCGTGACGCTGCGCATCTACCGAATAATAATTAGCCTTAGTGCCGGATGATTCATGTGCGAGTGCCGGGGTGGAGAGAGAGAGAGAGAGAGAGAGAGAGAGAGAGAGAGAGAGAGAGAGAGAGAGTTCAATTAATGATCGAGAGGAGAGAAATTTGCCCCCATTTAAGCGTGGTCCACTGTTTGAAATTGCGAGCGGACGGGGCCTGGTTCGTGGCTTGACTGGCCGTTTGCCATTACTTATGTTTCCAGTCACGATGCTATTGGAGAGAACCTTCAGACGTGTTTGCACCAAGGCAGATTTTGTGTCTGGCATTACACGTCCATCAGACATGAATGATAGTGTGGGGGTCCTTGGGATTTTGCCGTCAGATTACACCTACACTTCTAGCTTTATGTGCCGGATTACTGATTATATGTCTAGAAACAAAGGAGTGCGTTTCAAGATTAAGTTAAATGGATTAGCGTAACCAAGGCAGTTCAAATGTTGTTAATGAGTCTTATAGATGTGATTTGTAAGTTTTCTGCGCAAATGGGTTGTTCCTTGACTCAACACGTAAAGGGTAAGATAATGAAGTCTCTGGCAAGTACTTTTAGCTGGTAGTACCATCATGTAAATAGATTGTGTACAGTATATACGTTGTATGTATGTATGCGTAATTATTTTATTTTATCTCTATTTTTATGGTGTACAGAAACAGTACTTTCATGTGTGTTTCAGAGTCTTATGCTGTTATGAATTTGTGTGAGTTTTTCTATCTGTAAGAATAAATAAAATAACATAACACCAAGATATTTCAACCAAACTGGAGACATTCAGGTCCATCTAGAATTTAACGAGTCTCGTTTTCTAGAGTGGAGATGGGAAACAAGATCTGGCTCGCGTCCACTCGACGGTACAATGCCACTGAAAAATAAAATGCTGTACTTTTTCACAAAAGGAGGTTTTGGGAAGATTGGGAGCTTGGGCTAGACCTATGGCTCACTTCACTCTAGACGGGAGCTTATTTGTCATCATTGCGCGTTTGTTGGATCTGTTGAACTGATGTATTAAATAATGCAATAATTTCCTCTTGGTATTGAGATGTTGAAATGTTGTATTAAATGATGCAGTAATTTCCTGTTGGTATTTATTAGAGCATATATTACGCGCGAAATGGAAAAGTCAAAGAGTGTATCAATTCAGCTCAGTGTCTAATTAAACTATTATATATATAATAATAATAATAATAATAATAATAATAATAATAATACACATACACCCATGCACGCGTATCTCTCTCTCTCTCTCTCTCTCTCTCTCTCTCTCTCTCTCTCTCTCTCTCTCTCTCTCTCTCTCAATCACCACAGAAACGCTCGCACAGTTATACAGAAAATTAAGTATTTGTTTAAATGAGCACACTGATTATATTAAATAGATGAAAAATTCATATATGATTGTATGTATGTTTGTTTGTAAGCAAGCATTATTCACTGGTATCTATACGCTGATGTAGGTGTAAATGAAAATCTTTCGTTTCCAGAAGGAAATCATCACAACAAGCAAACAAAATGACCCTTATGGAAAAAGAACAATGGCAGAAACTAAAGTGTCTATCATCCTTGTAACAATCCATTTTCTAAAACTTCCAAACACCGAGGATCTGGTGTTCCTTCTCCCGACGAGGGAAGAAGAAAGCAAAAAGGGAGGCGAAAAAAGTAGTCGAGAAAAATTGCCGGCCTCCGTGAGCGCTTTACAAATGGCGGCTTTACGACGGCTAAAGGATGGGGCGAGATATATGACTCACTCCTCTTAGACAGGAGGTAATTTACGCTGAAAACCTTTCAATCTTTGCTTGTTAGTTGGGGGTCTGAGGAGAATTTCCTGGGAAGTAGTTTATCAGAAAGACGTATTCGGTGGGTCTTATGATGACTTCAAATTTGGTGACGGGTTCCGGAGAATACAGGAAAGAGAGATCCACCGGTTTGCTTCGGAAATACCAGTGTATTAGTGTTGAATTTGGAGAAACGGCGACATTATCGTCCCTTTGCAAACAAGTCTATCTGAATGTGTGCCTGTTCACACAATTAGGCTAAGTAGTTCCTATTGATCAGTGTGGATAGATATTAACATAAACACGCTCATACACACATGCGTATGTAATTTTTCTAAATTATACATTTTTAGTAAATCGTTTTTGGGATGCGTTGGGTAAACCATTGCGATGTTCCAACCAGGCTGCGACCCACCACAGCCGAATAACCTCGTGGTATATAAGTTCACTACTCAAGTCAACCAGGGCAAGTCTGATTTTCAAGAATCGGGCTCACAATCTCCCTCTTCCACCCACCTTGGGATCGAAATCTTGTCTCTCGTTGGTGAGGCCATTTTTCTCATCCAAAGGTCTGATCATCACCTACGGGCTGTTCTAGATTAAGAGCCAAGCCAGCGAGAAGTTGAAAAGCATCTTCAAAATCTGGCTGTTGAGGCGGGGTCATTTATCACTGAGCTGTGGGATGTTATGAGTGAGGAGTAGATCAGTAAGGTTTGCCATAATGTATATATATATATATATATACACATATAAAATTTTTTTATACATATATGTATATTGTATATATAGTATACACACACACACACATATATATATATATATATATATATATATATATATATATATATATATATATATATATATATATATATATATATATATATATATATATATATATATATATATATATATATATATATATGTTGTGTGTGCGTGTGTGGCTGAAGTGCATCATCGAACGTTTTATCTTGATATATATATATATATATATATATATATATATATATATATATATATATATATATATATATGTGTGTGTGTGTGTGTGTGTGTGTGCGTGTGTGGCTGAATTGCATCATCGAACGTTAGTGGCCATCTTGGATATAAAACAGTTGTTTCAGCATAATCCGTCGTTAGTCAGTGGGTAACACGACTGCTTGATTGAGTGAATTCCTGTAACTCATTGCGATCGTCGTAATTTCGTCATTGTCAGGGTTTAATTAGACATGTTAGTGGTCCCTCGATGAGGCTCTCACTGAGAAGCCCTATTCGGATGTCGTGATATTAATAACATTCTTTGATAATGATAACCTTATCCTCATAAAGAGCTGCTGTTGGTGACAAAAGTTTTCTATCGTTGCATTCCGCGTGTGTTGTTAATGTCTAAGCATTTTCTTTTGATGTGTATTGTTTACATAAGTTTCGATTGGATAGTCGCCATTATAAACTAAGTACCTGTCAAGCTTTGACTGGGAACAAATGAGTCATCATTAATGAACCGTTAACTGCTGCGCTCATTCTGTTGTATGACAGAACCAACCCATTGATCACTGCTGCACATTTCCTGTCCTAGATGCATCACAGCGCAATTGCATGTTGTATGAGCAGGCACTGTGATGTTATTGTCGTTTTTGAATGGGTTCTTCATTATGTTTTGTTCGTGGAGAGTATTTGCCATGGCAATTTATATTTCTTTCTGGTTTAGGGATTGCCTGTTCTTGTCTGTTTTCCTATTTTGCATTTTTGCTCTGGCAAGGGATGGAAGTGTGAGTTGAGTTTTTCGTCATATTAGACCTTATATTCTTCCAAAAATTTCACTTCATCATAGGCCTTTCATAATTTTGGGTACTGTTTAAAGGCTAAGTCTCTTTATCATTCACATACAACCAAAGAATGTCTGTGCTGGTAATTTAATTTGATAAAAGTTGACTACGTAGCTTTCACCGAGGTCTAAACAGATAAAAAGTTATTTTAATTCGGAAAGAGAATACTTGTTTCCCCCATTTTCTTTATGAGAATATCTCTCTTGACGGTTTTTCAAAAAAGAGCTTACATCTCTATTCCAGCACTTGGCTCGTTGTTGAAAGAAGTGACATTTACAGTATTCCGAATAAGGGAAATGAACTGACCTTCCTTTTCAAAATGGAATGATACTTTGTATAGAAACAGTCTCATGTTCCTCGCATTTGGCTAGTCAATAACGATCAGGAATTGATATTAGAGAAAAAAAATTTACTTGTGATACATTTTCGAAAACCAGTCAGTATAGAATTTGTTATGAAAAAGGATTTAAAAGATATAGTTGAGTTTATATAACTGAAGTATTCTGAGTAATTATATAATTTTTATATATATATATATATATATATATATATATATATATATATATATATATATATATATATATATATATATATATATATATATATATGATAGAAATTAGTATTATTTTCTCGTTATATTTTCGGAGAAAAGAGAGGTTCAGGAAGATTTTAAGCCTAGTAATCTTTTTATTGGGATTCATGCAAAGTGACAATAAATGTATTCGTTAACAGAGTTTAACTACCTGCAATATTTCAACTTTACACCGTAGATGAAATGTAGTATAAAGATTGGTAAAGTTTTGTATGCTTTAATAACAATTAGAATGTAGAATGGCATAATAAGTTGTCATTATTATTATTATTATTATTATTATTATTATTATTATTATTATTATTATTATTATTAAATAGTATAACCTGGCAAATGAATTAAATGTCTTTATTCATTACGCTGCTGACCAAAGTAATAATTCGTATATAATAAATCCCTTCTTCAAATTTTATAATTAAAAAAGCTGAAAACGTTAGTGACTGACAAAGCTTATGTAAAGGATTTATATTCAAGACTTATCATTCAGTTTTAGCTTAAATCAGGATAGCCGCATTCAACATATTTTATAGTTAATACTTAGTGTAACACTACGTATGGCGAATCAAAGAAGTGAGTATTTCATAATAAACAGTGAGACGAAAATTTTAAATAAATAAATATGCCCTTTTGCCAGTTTTTAATTTGAATCTGACGAGTTTGTCATTCATTACAGTCGGAAATGTTTGGTTCATTCATTCATTACCTAATTGATATACGTATTTTTAAGGTCAGGTTCGGCAGGGGGCTCACGGGTGGGTTGACTTCCGTCATGTTAGGACCCGCTGACTAGGTTAGGTGATCATGCATCCCTGATTTTCATTCGTTTTCGTTTGATACCCGTCCTAATTCCCCTTGAACCTCTTCGTTATCGTTATGTATAGGGAGTGTTGTAATGAATCAAACAAGTGTTTCAAACGGGAACAATTGTCACATTCGTCAGAAACACATCGAAAACCGTCGGCTTGAGAATTTCCGTTGTAACTGGAATTATTCAGCGAATAAATATTATATCAGTGGTTCTTAACCTTTTTATTACCACGCCCCCTCTAAGAGCTGGTCCTTCCCTCCACACCCCCCTTGCATCTATGAGTAAAATTCCATTCCAGATTTAAAGGAAAATGAAAAAAAGGGAAAGAGAAGTGGTGTTTTTATTCTTTTGGGAATGAATTAGTGAGATATTTGAAGCTGCTTCTTAGCTACTACATCTTGAATGCGTGGTTGAATATTAAGAGAATAATGAATATAATTGGAGAAATTTTAATTTTTCCCTAGGGCTTTGCGACCCCCCCTGGAAATTTCTGAAGTCTCCTAGGGTGTCGCGTCCCCCAGGTTGAGAACCACTGCATTATATAATTGAATCAAACAGAAATAAATGAAGCTGTATAAATGCAGCTGACAACAAGCGATTAATACCTGAGAAAAATGTATAAATGTATGAATAAAAAAAACAGAATAGATTATGAGTGAGAAGTCTGAATAAGTGTATAACAACCCTTTTACTGTGGTCACAAAAGATATTTTAATCCTTATCTAAAATTACAAATAGGTAGCTGGATTAATAGATAAATAGACAAATAGGCTGACAGGTATGTAGGTAGCTAGATGGATAGATAGATTCATGGAGGTCCCTGAACTCTGTGTTAAAGTATTCTATTGTTAGACGAAGAAAGAAAACGCTTACTGTTAAGAATGCTAAACAGTTTGTCTTTATCCTTCCACCTACAACAAGTCTGAGAATGGAAAAGAATTAAGGCAATTTAAAATCACAGTATCTCTAAACAATGTCAGGTCCCATTTTCATTTCTTATTTAAATCAAGTTAGCTGAGTTTTCAACTAAGAAATGTTTATGGAGGGCAGCACTATAAATGTTGGAAATCTTCTTACAAGTAAACTCTTCTAAATGCTAATTGGATTAAAGTTGCTTATTCATTCTTAGGAACTAGCGGGTGTTTTGAAACACTGGGAAAAATATTGCACCATTGTCGGAACTAAGTCGCAAGAGGTCTTGTCTTCAATGGATAGAAAATTAGAATTTTATTACTGTTTCTGAATAAGCGCATAATGCTGGCAGACACTAACTGAATCAAGTTAAATTTCTTTTCTCTGTGCCACAAGCGTTTATGAAATTTTTATTCACTCACAGCAATTAAATGGAGACAGAATGCAGCGAAAGTGAGAGATTTCATTATGAAAAATGGAGAAGAAAACACAATGAGCAGTTTGATGTGACAGTGAATTTATGACAAGGAGTTGTATAATGCCTCCATGATTGTCTGAGAAGGGACTGATTGTGAAAAAAAAGGAACAGAAGATGAAAAGGTTATTATGGGGGATAAGAAACCGGTTTGTTAATGGCGCAGATATTTGCAAATGATAAGGTAATCTATAGTGATTTTTATAATTATTATTTTCTAAAAAGACCTTTTATCCATAGCTTCAATAGAATAGATTGCCAGTCTGTAAACGAGAGAGAGAGAGAGAGAGAGAGAGAGAGAGAGAGAGAGAGAGAGAGAGAGAGAGAGAGAGAAATGAATATATATTTCCTCTATAAAAACAGCATTGCAAGTCAGAGTTCATTAGGAAATTGCATGATGCTTCAAAGTAGTATGCAAGAGTTTTATTCCTGAACATTGCCAGGAGGAACACCACAAAGTTTGGTCATGAAAGGAATGAATGTCTTTTGGTACTGTGCGGTATGTCATCTCGGTTGTGGTAAATTTCTGCAAGACAAGTCGCGCGCGCTGGTGATGGAAGGAAAAGATGATGAATGCCCTGAAGGCGTTTGCGAGAAGGAAAAGTTTTAAAGTGAATGCAAGTAAGGAAGGGCAAGAAGGATAAAACACTGTTAATTCTGATGGTTTTAAGAACGGAAGTAACTGATTGTTTCAGGTAAATTGAGGTGATATGGGCGATAAGGGAATAGATGAATAATAAAAAGATACAGCAAGAAATGCATAACTTCTGTAAATGGTTTGGAGGAAATTAGGATTAAGTTTCTATGGAAGTCAAAGGTTGAATATTAGGAGGTATTCTTCAATACAGATTGAAAGAAGTTGAATCTTGTTTTGTTGAGAACTTGCAAAGACAAAAAACAAAATTGTGTAGTAATAATTAAGTATAAAAGTGCAGGAAATGTAGAAATAGGACGGAATTATGAAAGATTTAACAAAGTAACAAGCAAGACACCAGTGCTTTATGGTGCTGGAGGATGATGCAGAAATGAAGTAAAATTCAAAATTCAACTCTGGGAGGAAGGAGAAAGAAAACGAGCAACTTGCTGGGGGAAGTCTGGGTTGGGGTGGAAGGTCTAGGGGGGCCTGTTAGTCGCGCTTGAGTCAAGAGGATCTTAACTTTATATACTTATAGCCTACTATATATTTTTTAGAACACCACTATAAAACTGTTATTCTTATTGAAAGCTTAAATGGATTCTAAGCACATATCAAAAAGGAGAAGAGAAATCCTAAAATGTATGTACAGAAGCGTACATTGTAAATAGGCTATATTTCAATCATGGTTTTTCATCATTCCATGGCTTGTCAACAGATAGCGATATGTTATCACAGAATATACACATATATGTAGGGCAATAATTTATGACTGATTTTGCTCCTGTATATACTTGATAATAACAGTCAGCTGTGCACACTCCCGTAGGGGGGTACTGCCGTCAGTGCACCTCAAGGGGTGCACTGTAGGCATTACTAAAGGTTCTTTGCGGCGTCCCTTCGGCTCCTAGCTGCAACCCCTTTCATTCCTTATACTGTACCTCCGTTCCTATTCTTTCTTCCATCTTACTGTCCACCCTCTCCTAACAACTGTTTCATAGTGCAACTGCGAGGTTTTCCTTCTGTTATACCTTTCAAACCTACCTACTCGCAATTTACCTTCTAACGCTGATTGACCTCATAGGTCCCAGCGCTTGGACTTTGGCCTAAACTATATTCTGTTCCATTCCGAAACGCACACACACACACACACACACACACACATATATATATATATATATATATATATATATATATATATATATATATATATATATATATATATATATATATATATATATATATATATATATATATATATATATATATAATTTTGTCACATCCTGACTTTTTTTGTAGTCACAGTATTTATCCACAAATATCATTTAATTTCCTGTTCACTATACATCGGGAATAACTTACACCAAAGGGGGATTATAAGTGATGAGTGCTTCGTTACCAGTGGAATTCGAACCGCTGCTTGGTTTAGAAACAACGATGTACAGTGAATTTTGGTATAGTTGTTTATAAACCAGGAGGCGGTTCGAATTCCTCTGGTGACGAAGCACTTATCACTTATAATTCCCCTTGGTTGTGAGTTATTACTGAGGTATAGTCACTGGGATATTTAACGATATTTTTGGCATAATATTTGTAAACACACACACACATATACTGTATATATATATATAAAACAGAGGGGCAGATTATTTCATTTTAGTTTATTTGATTAGTTTCACCCGTCATCTGTATGTGCTACGAAACCTTTTACGTTTCGCGGCATTTCATTTCCATCATAGTGACAAAGCCTCTCTCTCTCTCTCTCTCTCTCTCTCTCTCTCTCTCTCTCTCTCTCTCTCTCTCTCTCTCTCTCTCTCTCTCACTGAGAATAGACAACAGGTATTGCGGACTATTTTTAGAGGGTGGAAATTCATATTTTTCTTCTCTTTATTGTGGATTTATAACAGCATTATTACTATTGATTATTGTTTTAGGACTAACTCGGTGATTTCTCTTTTGTAATGAACGTCTTGATGTGAAAACATTAAGTAAATAATTCTGATATTAGGAATACTGTAAAGTCGTTAAGGAAAGGATGTTTCATAAAATGTCTCATAACTAGCTTCATGGGCTGTGGCATCTTAAGGGAAGTAAGTTAATTAGCAGATGTTGTAATTCTGCTAAACTGTGTTTATGCTTTAGAAGATATTATTTGTAATGGTTTTAATGATGTCGTGAAATCCACGACACAGGGACGGCGATGATACATATATTCAATTTATATAAATAATATTTGCTGAATAATAACCTGCTGAAATTTATATGCATCATTTATGTAAAGCGGAGACGTAACTTCCTGATTTATTAGCAACTGAAGCCTCTTTATAATTGCTGAAATAATTTTAGGTTTATCAAGAAAATCGAGGAGTAGGAGGATTAATTTCAATTCCCTCTGTGAGATAGAGGTCGAACTAATTCTGAAAAGAACTGATGTGGTACGATTGCGGTCCAGGATTACTGGGGGATTTAGAAGAAAGGTTCCTGCAATTATCGTCTAATGGCTGAGATGGAATGTTTACTTTGGGAGTGCTATTGAAGGGTAAATGGACCTGCGTTGGTGTCTTTCATATATAGTGCATGCCTACTCTTAGTCCATTTGGTTGTTATGCATATTCGTTCCCTCGAAAGGTGTGTTTCATAGTTTCGCCCGTTTGTTCTTGGAAACTGTGTGTGTGTTTGACTTAGAATATGTAAGAGTGTTTTCTTATTTCTTTGCTGCTTCTTCTTGGTCCTGAGCCTGCGTATTTGTGTATTTCGAAAAACCAAACTGACCCCTCTTGATTAAAAAGCCAGGAGAGATCTCGCCTTTCAGAATAGACATAAGTGAACAATAAAAAAATGACAGGAAACTGTAGCACGTTTAAGCGAGGAAATATTAAAATCAGCTTGAAGATAACCAGAATGAAGAGTGTTCATAAGCGAAGCAAAGTTTCAGTTTATGAAGAAAGCAACTAGATTGTATTTAATGATTATTGCGAATTTTATTTGGTGATGAAAATGACCCGTTCAAAGTTTTGCCGGGACTGTTCTAAACAATTTGAGTCATGAACACTCATAACCTAATGGTGGTTGTTTTATGTATTTACAGTTTCACATCATAATCATTCTATTCAAGAGGTTCGAAAAGTTTATTAATCATTGTTATGGAAAACAAAAAATTTCGTATTTATTACCATGTAAGAACTACCTCGTTTTACGAGACCTTTTGCGAAATAGCACCCATTCTGGTGCCATTTAGCTCTGCGCTTTAGTTGCAATTCCTAGGCCATGAGGTCATTTTTCACCGAGTTCCACCCTTCCATGAATCAGTTTGCTTTGCGCTTTAAAGGCGGTCTGTGAGCCTGAATGTTTTATTTTTAAGCTATCCCAGGCCTCAAAAGGCTATGGTAATTTGTAAACGCATTCACATTTATGTCGAAATGTAGAAAGGGCTTTCTCAACAAAAATGTTCTTCACCAGAATCTAATAATTTATTGCTTTTTGATAACATGAAATAAAATAAATAGTATATCCGTGAAGGGGCCAGCTCCCATTGAAATACAATCGAGAGAATTATATGACCCTTATAGGACTGGTATATACAATGTAATGTGCACAATCACTTTGTTTTCAAACAGGATGTAACACACTTTTCATTGTCATAGTATTTCTTTTAATTTCTGCTTTTCTAAGAAATTCTTTGCATAAGGCCCACAGTACCTAATATTATGAGGATTTTACAATCTGTAGGGGCTGGGGGTCGGGATGAGGTGCGGTTTAGACCCTACTAATGGGGAGAGGGTGGATATTACTGTTAGTAGCAAAATTTGCTCTCATTACCTTTAGTCAGCATTAATTTTCCCAACATTCGAATCTCCCTTCCTTTGGTCACCATTTAACCTTTACTTCTTATAAACTCTGATGTATCGCAATGCTTCTCCTGACGCTTTTCCAGTATTTCACTTCAATATTTAATTTAGTTTTCACTTCAAAACTATGATTTATTAACTATAACACCAAATGAACTGGCACTAGACTTACTGATTTTGAATTTCCACTATTCGATGGTGTATAGCACAGAATTCTTTTTGCATTTTCCATACACCAAATTCTATAAATACATATTCTTTCTCCAACCTCTTGACTGCTTGCCACAAGTTTTCTTTTATTATTTTACCTATAATCCAAGTTTTATTACGTTGTATACATCAGTTTACACTGCCTTTCCCTTTGATTTTCGTTTTGATCGTATTCATCTCCACCACTAATGAGGTTTCTATCTCTTTTTCTACAGGTATTACTTCGGTCGCTGTTCCGCTGAGGTAAGTGAGAGAGGCCCTCCTTGCATGCTGTCTCGTAAAATCCACCACACCACGTCTTCCAGCACGAATTATACTCTTGTAGTCGACTCTCACGACCTTTTATCATTGTTTACGTAGGGTAAATTCATTTTCCAGCGTTAGATCTCAGTCTTTTTCTTTCCCATTCTTCTTCTCAGCTTAAACCCTAGTCGGGGTCGTTGTTTTTAATGCTCCTCCATAGTTGTTTCTGTCTTGAACGGCTCATTTCATAATTGGGAGATGTTTTACAAATACAGTAGAGGGACCTTAGAATTCCCACCTCCCCCTCCCCTATTTATCCAAGCTTGGGACCGGTTCTGAGTTGGGCTGGCTTGTAATCCCAATCTCCCCAGTGGCTAGGTTTTTTCTTTCTCATTACATTCCTTATTTTTAGAAGGGACGCGGCAGATTGGCGTTTTCATTGAAAATTAACGTATGAAACAAGTAAAACTTTTAGATTTCGACAGAAAAGAAAAGTGTGCACTGCGAAATAGAAATTTGTTCCATTGTAGGCAAGGGATCATTCATATTTAAAAGGGAATTGGCCTCACGTTCTCTTATGTTTGCCAACGGGATATCTGTGTTCGACGTATTTTCGTCCTGCACTTGTGACTAGTTCGTGTTGGTTTGTTTATTTTTTACGTTACGTATTACATAAAAATGAACGTATAAATCTTTATAAAGAACAAAATATGACTATCGTACAAAAAGAAAATTCTAGATAAGGATTTCATAGGAGGGGGTTTCAAAACTATATTCTCTTTTATTGGGAAAGAACTGGCAAAAGTATTAAAAATCCAAAAACCGAAAATCTTTTAGTCGGGTTTCAAAAGGCCCAGATCACTTATGCATTCTTTTGACGGAAGTTTCATACCTTCAGCTTTGATGAAGGTTATATATATATATATATATATATATATATATATATATATATATATATATATACATACATATACATATATATATATGTGTGTATATATATACGCATACATATATACATACATACTTATACATATATATATATCTATATTCATAAAGTCAAAAAAGACCATGGATGTGCTAACGTATTTATTATATACACGGTATAATAATATAAGCATGTACGTATTTTCTTTTGTGCTTATGAAGTCTCACATACAACATGGAACAAGGTATTCACACTAAGAAGTAAACTATTTTTTTTTTTGGGGTATTTTCGTAATATTCTTCTCCTAGCCCACGTAAAACGAGCCTTATGTATTCCTTTGATTGTGAGTACCCGTGTTTGCGTTTGTTCATTTATAAGAGAGAGAGAGAGAGAGAGAGAGAGAGAGAGAGAGAGAGAGAGAGAGAGAGAGAGAGAGAGAGAGAGGTCAGTGAACAAAGGATTCAGGTATTGGTAAGACCAGACATCGTTCGCCTATACCTAAATATAAGTTGGCCAAGCGGACACTGTGTGGGTATTCCATAAACAGGGCACACTTTGTAGAAAGAGAGAGAGAGAGAGAGAGGTCAGTGAACAAAGTATTCAGGTATTGGAAAGTACAGACATTGTTCTCCGATACTTAAATATAAGTTGGCAGAGCGGACGCTGTGTGGGGATTCCATAAACAGGACACACTTTGTGCAGAACACGAAAAGGAACCTAAGTTCGACAGTTTCATTAACTCGTGCATTTATAAACAAGGACTCAGCACCGAGGGCAAAATAATCTCACCATTTGTGAGCGACCCTCATTCAGTTTTGCGTGATCAGCCAAATTAAAGATTTTATACAAGTAATCATTAAGAAATGTAGTGCAACGAATAATTGTCCATACCTTCAAAAAGACAGAAAAATGCCCTTTGATTAATGAACATTGAGTATCCTATTCTTTTTTTTTTGAATTTTCATCCTCTGTTATCTGCCTTCTCCACAGGAGAGAATAATTAGTGATTTTCTTTTATCAACAACACTCACCCCCTTTGCACTCTGCTGCAACGGGAGTTCATTGTCTCTTTTTTGCATATTCACTTTTTCGTCCACTGTCTCATCAACCGCAAGAAAATCCCTTCTTTCTTAAGGTGACCTCGTAACACCCGTCAGGCTACCTGTTCCCACAAATATTCTCTACTTACTTTTCAGTTAGTAAATACTTGCTGTGGGAACTGCTTCTTTTACTTGTTTAGCCCTAAATGATGGACCATTCCTTTATTATATAAGTTTTCCTTCCAGATTATTTGATAATCGTTAGCGATTATACCTTATCAGTGCAATGGTAATACTTCAGAGTGCAGTATTTCGAATGGATATATATATATATATATATATATATATATATATATATATATATATATATATATATATATATATATATATATATATATATATATATATGTATGTATGTATGTATATATGCAATATATTTATGTATGTATCTGTATAAAAAGCATATATTTAACAAATTTATCCAAAACGTCCTTGTTAAAATCACTTATCTCACTGTTCGATTTATTAGACGGCATATTTGCACTGGCATTCATATTTGATAAATGTGTTTTTTAATCAGTGAAATGTAAGGATTAAGTAAAAATGACGCAGTTACAAAAAACTGATAATGTTAGATAATACTAACGAACAACGGTAAATAAGCTGATGTAGAAAACGGGTGAAATTATTCTCCTTTAAAGTTACACAGAATGCCAGCTCAGCACATTCGTTACATAATAAGTACCCCAAAAAGTTATAAAATCATAGCAGAAAGGAACATGTAGTCATTCATATCCAAAAAAATAAGCAGCTGACATAGCCCGATTCCCGCTGAGGTAGAGAACAACCCCCCGCACCCTCCCCCCAAAAAAAAATATTCAGCGGGGAAAATTCGTAAAATCCTCCCTTAACGATATAACCACCCGTAATAGTATCTTAGGCAAGACAAGCAATGTGCTTAGGGGCCATAGACTCCGGCAGGAAGAAAGCCATTAGATAAATCTAAGAGGAACGGAATTTGTATAAAAAGTCGTTTAATGCTTCGAACTGACTGGAATAGCAGTCTTTCCTTTACAGGGTTTTAATGTGTCTGTTCGTTAATTTATACGCCATATTTCACTTGCTATATTGGAGCTATTAATCAACCGGTCAGGATTTGTATTAACTTAGAAAAAAGTTTAAGGAATAGTATTCAACTATACTTCGAAGAACCAAGTCTTTGATTTGTGTAAAGGGAAGTACAAATGATGACTTTTTTCTTTCTGGAAGTAGCTCCTTGTAGTAAAAAATGGTCTTGAAACTGTACCACTTCTTATTTTAATTCTTTATGAATTATATCGTTAGCCTCAACCGTTCCGGTTGTTAATTTTTACCGCAGAGAAAATTAATGGTAACGAGATTCTAGAAACTGGATTCTAGAATTTAGATGCAATCTAGTACGTGAAAAGTAATCTTATCCTATTCCCCTTGCTCTTCTCCTTATTTTATTATGAATTATTAGTTTTATAATTTCCCTCTGCTCCAAATAATTCCTTTGAATTGTACTCTTACCCTCCCTTCTCTGTATTTTTCTCGAAATAGAAAATTATTTGTTTTCGAATATCTCTCTGTTCCCATTAGTTCCTTTAAGTTGTACTCTCTCTCTCTCTGTCTCTCTCTCTCTCTGTCTGTCTGTCTCTCTCTCTCTCGAACAGAATGGGAATCTTTTAACCTCTTCGAACTACCCATCCATGACTCTGGTTCAAAAGTTCTCGGGTATTTTTTTCCTCCAAACAGCTTAGTTGACGCTTATGACCCAAGTTCGTCGCAAGTTTCCCTTTTTTCCTTACAGAAAGAAATGTTAGGATTAATTCCAGCTTTTATACGCAGCCTAACGTTTTCCGTACACAGGACTTTTGAATATAACGATTTCCTCCCCGTGTTAATGAATTTTATGCTGTAAAAAGAAAAGTTTTGTTTTTCAACATAGCGCTCATGAATAATCACACTTGCAGGATGTATTCTATATAAAACTGAGCATTGGAGAAAACTGATGGGTGGAAAAGATCTTATCATGCAATCGTACTTCTCTCTCTCTCTCTCTCTCTCTCTCTCTCTCTCTAATATATAATATATAAATATAAATGTATATATTATATAAATATATGTATATGTCTGTTTATCTACCTGTATATATGTATATATATATATATATATATATATATATATATATATATATATATATATATATATATATATCTTTATCTACCTGTTTTTCTATCAGTCTATATGTATTATACACATATATATATATATACTGTATATATATATGTATATTTTTAATCACACACACACACACACACACACGTGTGTTTATGTAGCCCTACCTATATTATCTTAAAGTTGGTCGCTATCGTATAGAGTCTTATACTCTATGGCAGTCCCTTAACTTTTCTTTTAAAAAAGAAATGTT
>NC_089762.1:33660890-33663390 GCF_040412425.1 Macrobrachium rosenbergii | reverse complement strand
ATGGTATTTCTTTGCGTTGCCTAATACGTCAATGTCTTTTGCAATTCTTTCAGAATCTTGCACCTTTCATAACGACTGAGGCAATCATCTGATATTTTGCGAAATGCTGGAAGCAGTCACTTAATGATGTATCTTTCAACACAATAGTTTAGGATAAATGTAAAAAAAAAACAAAGAGCCTTTATAAAGGTTTTGTTTAATTTCATGAAATTTAGGCTTTCAAGTCTAGCAGAATCCAATACTTCACACCAGCATGACCTTTAGGTCATAAAAGTCACTTGAGATTAAAATAATTGCAAAAACAACTTTAGACATACTGTTCATTTCTAAAAACACGGCACAGAACTCGGCTCCAACTCCCCCAACACCCCAAAAATAAACATAAATAAATAAAAGAGATAAGAAAGCGTTTAAATGATATCTCCGGTCGGTAATTTGTTGGCAAATCCGTTTGCTTATATGAAGCCAAGAATAAATATAGATTAAAACATATTTACCGTTAATAGTTTTTGTTTTAAATATGATTGACAGACTGTATACGGTAATATTATACCCATAGTTTTCCAGTTTGTAAAATTGTTATCGCTGCTTTTATGATAACAGATAACAGTTCATTAATAAACCTAAAACAACTGAATGCTTGCTGTGCACTACCAAACCAGTCAGGCATATGAGGAAAAAGAGACGCCTGATTACATAACCACTAGCGGATCCAGGAGGGGGTGGGCACCTGGGCACGTGCCCCCCTATGAAAAATAATGATAAAATAATAATATTGAAGATTTAGATAATAATAACGTATAAACATGGGAAAAATAAAAATCGATTAAAGAAATATATATATATATATATATATATATATATATATATATATATATATATATATATATATATATATATATATATATATGTATGTATGTATGTATGTATATATATATATGTATATATATATATATACATATACATATAATATGAAAATTGGTGCCACATATATATATACATGAAATTTTTCTGGATATATATAGTGTACATAACGACACAAATAGAGTTAGAATATCTGATAATTTCTACTTTCATCAAAGCAACGTATGATTCTGAATAAAAAATGCATGACCAATAAAGAGAGAGAGACCAATAAAAAGAGAGAGAGAGAGAGAGAGAGAGAGAGAGAGAGAGAGAGAGAGAGAGAGAGAGAGAGAGAATCAAGATCAACAGTTCTTAATAATGCGAAAGCAACTGATAAAAGTCCCGGAACTGGAAATTGTGATGATGTTTAACGGTATAGCTCGTGTGTGCATGGGGCTGTCAACCAAGTCGACCAGATGATATCGGTGCTGGTTATTGGAGATGACTTTCCATCGAACATTTTGGAGAGAAAGTCTCCACAGCGCCTCGAGCGCAGAATTATCTTAAGCCGAGAATAATTTCTCCTATTGTTGTACCTCCATTCATATTCTCTTTCTTCCATCTTGCTATCCACCTTCGCCTAACAATTCTTTCATAGTGGAACTGCGAGGTTTTCCTTCTGCTGCACCTTGTAAACCTTTTTTTATTTTCGGTTTCCCATTCAGCGTTGATTGACCTCATAGGTCCCGGTGATAGGCTTTGGCCTAAATTATATATTCTATTATCTCTCCGAGAATCATTTCTGGCACAAACAGAGTTGTTGTTTAGGGTCACAAAAACTGACGAATAAGGGATGTATTTCCGTAGTCCTTATCTTTATGAATATTGTTATTGAGATGGCATTCATAACTAGATAAAAAAAAAACATTTAAGCGGTTCTGAATTTATCTCCTTGTTAATTAACGTTCAAGGAAACCTGAGGCATTACGAACACATGATCGAAGGAATATGAAGGCACGATGATCACAAAAGAATAGAGAAAATTCTATTGAAATCAGGCAAAGGCATTGCAGTAGGAGAGTGGCACCAAAACCAAAGGATTTTTTTTTTTACTACAATCAAATACAAAATATGAGCCTTGAGCTAACATTTTACTCCTATGCGTTACAAGGCTGAAAGTGGCATATATTTATATATGCTATATGATTTTTTTTTTTTATTTTCCTTCACTAAACACACCGAACCCCGTAGGGGGGCTATTGTTGTCAGTACACCTCATGTAGTGCACTGTAAGCATTACTTAAGGTTCTTTGCAGCGTCCCTTCGGCCCCTAGCTGCAACCCCTTTCATTCCGTTTACTGTACCTCCGTTCATATTCTCTTTCTTTCATCTTTTCCACCCTCTCTTAACAATCGATTCATTGTGCAAGTGCTATGTTTTCCTCCTGTTACACCTTTCAGACCTTCTTACTTTCAATTTCCGTTTCAGCTCTGAATGACCTCACAGGTCCCAATGCTTGACCTTGGGCCTAAATCCTATATTCTATTCTATTCTAAAATCACCGAAGACGATGCAGGGCGTGTGTGTAGGGGGAAGGGGGCTTTGTAGGGATATGGCCTGGGAGCTGAGGGGGCGGCTACCCAAAGAAGTTTGG
>NC_089762.1:33625890-33655890 GCF_040412425.1 Macrobrachium rosenbergii | reverse complement strand
AGTTATTAATTTCTCATACACCTGTACACCGATAACGTGTGCAATACGAAGAAAGCACTAGCATTATTCCCTGTGTCACTATTACTAAGACTTTAAATAGCAAATATGGTGTCGCTATGAAAGAGCAACTGCAAGGCTTACTGGAACATTAATAATAATCCTGTTGAGAGAGAGAGAGAGAGAGAGAGAGAGAGAGAGAGAGAGAGAGAGAGAGAGTGTTGCTATGAAAGAGCAACTGCAAGGCTTACTGGAACATTAACAATAATCCTGCTGAGAGAGAGAGAGAGAGAGAGAGAGAGAGAGAGAGGAGATATCTCTATTTATCATTTTAAATCCTGTAAAGCATTACCTGTCGTTCTATGTTGGCAGTTTTTGGTTCAGGCTATTTGGGGGTGGGGGAAGGCAGTCCGTTAAGTCTCCGGTTGCTCATTTTGAATCTGCATAGAAGGAACTGCAACAGAAGCGAACTGCAAGCACTGCAGTTGTGCAGAAAGGGAGCTAGAGTTTGTTCATTAGACGTAAGTGCAAAGTTGACGCAGAAGGAAAATGTCGTGAATGTACTCGTAGTGTGGAAATGTTGATGGCGTATTTCCTCAATCAAAATACCACCATACACGTTCCACGGTAAACTAAGAACAATTATGCCCATTAATTCATACAGTATATTTGCAAACTATTATGATTAATTGCAAATTGTCAATACAATGACATAACTGTGTGAATAAATTAGTGCAATCAAAGTTATCATTATCACTAACTCCACGCCAGCATAACTTGAGAGTTTTTAAAGATTATGTAAATCACAAGAAATTTTTCACGTGAGAATTTTTTGCGATAAATTTTTTTTTTTTTTTACAAAAATAAACGAAAAATTTTTCGCTGTTCGTGACCATTGTACCTGTGACGGCAGTCTTTAATGACAAATATGTAAATAATGTAAACGATTAATCACTGAAAAATACGACTGGTTCTATTACGCACCAATAAGCATCTGTTAAGGGGCTTCTGTATTCGTTTTTTTCTGATATTACAAGTTTGTGTATTATATTTCTGGATTATATATATATATATATATATATATATATATATATATATATATATATATATATATATATATATATATATATATATATATATATATATATGTGTGTGTGTGTGTGTGTATAAATATTATATATATATTATATATAATATATATATATATATATGTGTATAAATTTTATATGTATATATATTATGTATATATGTATATTTATACATATACACATATAGGCTAATATATACTGTATTACTGTATATGTACTGTATATATATATGTTGTCAAATATCACTTAATATCAAATTTCCTTTACCTTGGATTCGAAGTTAAGTCGTTGGTTTAGATTTAGTGATAGTCGACTTATCCATTAGGTTATTAAGGCAGATGCGCTTATCAGTTATAATTCCCAGGAAGTGCAAGTTTTTCCTAGGAAAAAGTTAATTCGATGTTAAGTAATATTTGTAGCTTCTTTTCTGTGAGTATAAAAGTCACGTTTATTCATGTGATAAACTTCACACAGATATACTTACACGCGTATACATATAATATGTTTATATATATATATATATATATATATATATATATATATATATATATATATATATATATATATATATATATATATATATATATATATATATAAGTGGATGATTCAGGTGTGAGAAATCTGGAATCAGGATCTTGAGTAAGAATTGAACCAAAAGTAAAGTGAAGAAGATTTACAGTTTGTTAAGAGATGGGTCAATGTTGATAACCAGGTGTGTCCAACCTTTTACCAGTAGTAGAAATTATACCTCTCAGGAACTTATCTGCACTTCTTAATGCCACGCAGATGAGGAAAATATGATATAAATGCGATAAGATTTTTGTTGTCGGATATAAATTGCTAATCTTTGCCACAAAGAGAAAAAGTGGAAAAGGGTTCGCATGTGGCTGTGGCATAGATGTAATAAAGAAGAGACTCCTTAGAACCTCAACGAAATAGGAATTGAAGTAATATCTAGAGAGAGAGAGAGAGAGAGAGAGAGAGAGAGAGAGAGAGAGAGAGAGAGAGAGAGAGAGAGAGAGAACGGCTGCCTTTTAGTGGCGTCCAAGATGATCAATAGAAGTGAGGAGAGGATTATCTAGGGCACCAGTGGTCAGCCTTTCATGTCTCCATTTCCGCAAAATATCAGAACGATATTTCCTTCAAGGACTAATTAAGCTAGTATAAAGCTGTGTTAGTGAAGATAGACGCATTTATGTTTTAATGAAATATGGTTTTATGCTCAAGAAATCATAAGCGACCCTTCTCAGGGCAGAACACGTTTGAGGACAACCTAACTGAATTGCATTATGAAGAACATTTGACAGACAGAAGGTTGGGTGTATCAGGTATTAATTATTGACTCCTATTTTAGCACACTATAAGCCTCCTATTTTTTTGTATATCTTATTCTCATTCACGAACATGATGGCAATTTTCTTTAAACTAAACCCTCAATAGCCATTTGCTCTTAGAAAAAAACAATTAAATTTACATATTCTCTCTCTCTCTCTCTCTCTCTCTCTCTCTCTCTCTCTCTCTCTCTCTCTCTCTCTCTCTCTCTCTCTCTCTCTGGCGGGCTGGCTTCAGAAGGATCCACTTTTCTTTTCTCAGAAGTCTTTAGGTGATAAAAGTATTTGCCTTCCTCCCTTTCCACTGCTTCATTTAAGAAAAACATTAGGTGAAGTGTTTTATATATTTGTATATTAATTGATACCAGCTATCTTTCATCCAGTATTTTGAGACTTAAAAAACTGAAAAATTTGGGAAAGAAATATAAATAAAATTGTTCTAGACATCATATTCGCTGCAACTTTAGATTAAATATAGCTTGATTAAGATTACAACACATGGCAGATGGTTATCCCAAGTATTATACATGACTAATTTTGTAAAACTATTCATTTTACTAAATTGAATTAATCTCGAATTTGATTTTATTTCATGAAGTAATTTTAAAAGAATGTCTCTTATATAACTATTTTTAGGATCTTATTTTTCCTCTTATGAAATAGGGTTAATTGTGATATGAATACCAGACCACAAATAAAAGCCCGACATAGTTGGCAATTGAAATTCCGATGACCAGCTGGAGGGCTTGCACATTGTTCAGGAACTATTTATATGATTTAGTGGTAATGGGTTATATTGAGGCTCAAGAAGCAATCCCATTCTCTTGAAAGCAGACGAAAATCTTGCCGAGATCTATTTTGAAGACAAGAACTATATATGTGACTAAAAGGCTGAGTCGTTTTAAAAAGTCTTGCTGTTATCTTCGATTGCATGCAACTGAAGTATTGAAGTTTGCTTCAGTCACAACACCGTATGCATCAAAACATGAATGGATGTAAGGATAGAGCTTTGCAAGGCAAACTTCAATGAACAGTATCCCAGGAACTGCTCTGTTAGAAAACCGTTATCAGTGTTTCTGACATTGTTTTCAGTGTTGTATAAAATTGTGCGGTGGGAATTGGTGTTTCACTGGTCGACATATGATGGACGTCGCCGATGAAAACAGTCGTTGCAACATCAACAACCATGAATTAATCAGACCTCCGAAGAAGCCAACAGAGTTAGAAAGTCTGGTTTTGTCATAAAATCAGTAATATATATCTCACTTTCTTCTATATATAGCTTCTTTTAGCTCTTATTGATTGTTGATGACTATGTTCAGTTACTGTGAAAAATAAAAGAGAACTTACTTTCAAAGTAAAACAGAAAGTAATGAATGAGACCGGTCGGTGTTTTTGTCTTGCCAGTGTCCAGATGAGGTACAGGCGATGAATCAAAGTTCTTCATTGGAGGGGTGGGTAGAGCTCTCGGCCAGCACGCTGCTGGCCCAGCTTTCGACTCTTCGACCGGCCTGTGAAGAATTGGAGGAATTTATTTCTGGTGATAGAAATTCATTTCTCGTCGTAATGTGGTTCGGATTCCACAGTAAGCTGTAGGTCCCGTTGCTAGGTAACCAGTTGGTTCTTAGCCACGTAAAACAAATCTAATCCTTCGGGCCAGCCCTAGGAGTGCTGTTAATCAGCTCAGTGGTCTGGTTAAACTAAGATATACTTAATTTTCCATGGTTGGTTGCTGAGGCTAGTGGCAGGCCCAGGGGTTTATCTGAGGGGTTGGTGGGTCGTGGTGGCGTTTGGCAGTCACTGCTGGTCCGTAAGCTGTAATGACCAACTTGTGGGGCAGGGATTAGCTTCTTTATCTAAATATCAATAAAGAAAACAGCACAGAAGATCTTGGCAGCCAGGTTTAAGCAGCACTGGGTCACAGCAATATCCAGCAAGCAAAGAGAGCCAGTGCCTAAGTGTTAAAAAAGTAATAAACTCCAATAAATGACGAGTTTCCCATTCAAATATGATCAGGATCAACACATGAAGAGGGAACACATCTTGGATATAAGGCAAGCAGCATAGGGTATGTGGAAGAAAAAGCCTAACAGAATATAGGGTTAAAACAAATTACTATGCATTGGAGATGAGGCACAGTGGCGTAAGAGAGTCACTAAAAAAAAAAAAAATAGGGTGAGAGAATGGGTGAAATAGCAAATGGCTGAGGAACACCAGCAGTAATAATGGCTTAATGGTTCAGGAGATGGGTAGACAGAAGACAGAGAGGGGGTCAGGCAAAAGAAAGAGGATGATTGGGGATCAAACGCATGTTATCTTTAAATTCAACAAGAACTATTTTGTGAGAAACACTGTAAGAACATACAAGGTGCAGAAAAAGTCACCTAGATGTTAGAATATATCTTTCATCTTGCGATAATCATCGTTTTCATCAAATTATTCTCTTCCCATTTCCTTTACATTTTTTCCGTCTATGCCCAGTGGCAATCCCTCTGTAAATTCCTTTCTGCTCTTAAAATTAGGTTAATGTAGCTTTTTGTTTCTAGCAGCCCGGAAAGTTTTATAAAACAATTGCAAGTGTTTTCCTGATCCTTTTAACTCTATCAGCTTTAATTCCTTTACTGGTTCCTTTTTTTTTTATATTCCACCCATGTTTTTCATTTTGTACATCGTCATCCTCATTATACTCGGTCGAACAAAAATTCCTGGCCCTTCATTTAAAGAGTAACGAGGTTCATATGTAGTTTCTAATAGATATTACACTGAATTCAAGTATTATTTTCAAATAAAAATTTTTTTGAGAGAGAAAGAGCTTGTATTTTTCAATGTACACAAAAATAGAATGTGCATCGTATGGCTTTTTACCATTTTTAAAGCTGATTTTGACAAAGATTTTATCTATGTCAAAATTTTGATATATGAGTTCTATATTGCCTCGTTCATTTTCGGGCCTTGCATCACTTAATCCCTCTACCTCCGTAAGTCAGTTTATTGCCCAAAAAATTCATCTGTCACTGATTTTGTTGCTTTGATATCTATCATTGCTGAAAATCAAAACATTGCCTCCTTTACGAATCACCCAGATTCCATTATCTCTCTTTCTTGACAAATTGCGTAAGTTTTGGATGGCAACGTATAATGAAGAGCTCTCCTCTGTTTGTTAACTGTTGCGTCATCTGTCAATATTGGACTTTGGATCATCCTTAATATTGTTCTTGATGCAAGGCGAAGCCCTCTGCCTTTGATGTTGCAACAAAAACATGGTTAAGTGTATTCACACCCTCTCTAAGTTCACAATGTTGTACCTGATAATGCTAATGAATTAATCCTACGCAGCTCTTCTGCCCTCGCCTCACTTGTTGCTTGCCTTTCATCTCAAGGTTTTTATTTTTTAATTTTTGTACCAAATATGAGTGGATCGTCTATAACTGACTGAATTATTCATTCTTATAGAATTTTCCCCATTTTAGTTTATCCCATCCTCCCAGTGTGTTGTTTTGGTCGTATAAAATATAACCTCTTTCAATTTCCAATCATTTCTCAAGTTCATTAATTTCATAATCATATAGACCACGTCTTTCTTTATTTGGAATATTGCTCTAAAACTTCTGAGCACTTGAAATTTTTGTCCAGTTTTTCAGTTGAATGAATTAAAGACTATTGGCTTACTATGCTATTGTTTCCTAATACGTAAGGTAATTCAGATAAAAGTTCGAATTTGTTGGAAACGTTTCTCTAAAGATCACTCGTATACAAAAGTAATCAATATTGAGTCAATGTAAGAAATTATACTTACATTTACCTTTTTGAAATTACATTTAATTTTTCGTAATGCACATTCAACTCATTTATTTTCACTCAAGTTCAAAAACTGAAGAAAAATAAAAAAAAACTAATAAATTAATAACTACATACACTGATATCTTCAACATAACAACTGCGACACCATTACTCATTAGTTACGGTTATTAACAGTAACCTTTAATTTTAATAACGAAATTAGAACAATTATTTATATGGGATAGGAATAGTCACTGAATAAATTTTTTTAAACAATCGCAATTTTTTTCATATTGCAAAAAAATCCTTGAGAAAAAACGTAACTAAAGAATGTTCCAGCATACCTCTGCACAATGCAAACATCTTAATCGCTTCTTAACTCGTATTAAGATTTATATTTTTGGCCTCACTTTAGTATTTTCATAACCTTCAACACAATAGACTTTAAAATATGTTAATATATATTTTTTTTGATAAACCGCCAAACACACTCCTCTCCACCTTATTCTGCAGCCAGGCTCACCGAAGAATCTCAGCTAATCCCAAGTATTCTTAGTTCCTTCTCACCCTTTTCCCCTGTTCTTGTGTCTGTGGTACATGACACTTCCTTCACAAGACATCAGTTTGTACTGGCCTGGTGAGGTCTTTTATAAGGTCAGTATCAAACATTTTTACTTCATAGGGAACAAACATAAATGAAAACTTCGACAGTGACATTTTAACCTCCTTGCTTATCCAAGTACAGGGTTGTATACTCGAGTGCATTTCCATGCCAAACATAATGGTCAGGGCTCAGGTTATACAGCGTTGACATATTTCATAACCTGTTAGAAGTTTCTTTTTTTTTATTTATTCTCAAGGAATTTAATTTTGCAGCAAAACAATTTTGTCTTCGTGAATACAATATGGATGCTTTGTGTGGAAAAGTTTTATTCAGTTCCTATCATTACAAACAATTTCGCTAAATTCATTATTAAAATTAAAGTTCCCTGTACATAGGTTACAACAACTACCCAATACTTTGAAGCTGACTATTGATAATCATTCTTATGACTTGGGAAAGACTTTTTAGCGCGAGTGAATTAAACAATCATGAGATCTTGTGATTAGTCAGATGATCCTCCTGTGTATAGGATGTTAGATAACTTCCATTTAATTTGGCAATGTTAATAATTCCACGGATCAAAAGACGACTAAGTTACCAAGTGATCTTCCCAACAGATTTAACTGCATGTCAGTTATTTCAATAAACCGTTAAATTATTCTTGGCAGAAGATTGTAATCCTGAAAAAAAGTGAAATTGATTTAACCACCATAACAGGATATAAGGATACCATACAGTTAATTAATTTACCATGAAAAGGCTAAATCATCCTGGTTTTAACGTTAGTACCACCTGAGACTTCAAGCAGCAACGAACTCACTTTTTCGTTTCACGCGCTTGTTATTTTATCTTATTTGTTATCGTTAATACTTTGGGAAACAAGAAATTATCTCTGCCGTTCGTAGTCTCTCTACCTAGTCTCGTAAACTCAGTTGGTCACTTATTCTTCTTTTCAACCGAATTCTGTCTTTCTTTGCTGTCTTACCCCCGTTTTTATTACTAAAAGTTGAATGCTGAACAATGATAAGCATATTCCTAGTTTTGCAAATTTTGGATACCTTTCTGTGATGCTGTCTGGCAAAATATTTTTCTAAAATCATCTTTTATTCATACGTTTTCTCTAGTTCTACAGTTCCCGTTACCTTTGTACCGTCCTTTAAATGTCTTCCGCCTTGCTGTAACCCTTCATTAATATAGTAGATTTCTCAGTATAGGAGATTTCAAATTGTATTCCATTCCACCCATACTTATTATGAAGACATGGCTTTGACTTATCTTTAACTTTACTGACATACAGTAACATGTTATTTATTCATCGATAAAAGATCTCGTTCATGACCATGCCTTCATTTATTTCCTATTGAACAATATTCAGAATTAATACTTTGTGTTCAACAAATGCTTTTAATGCGTAACTTTGGAGAGTACGTCGTTCTTTTCAGCTATGAAGTTTGCAAACGCTGATATAACCTGAACCCTGACCATTACCTTTTGCGACGTAATGTACTTGAGTATACAACCCTGTGCACATTTACTTAGGCTATATCTTCAAAAACTCTGCCGAAGGTAAACTCCCAGTGCTTACTTTCTGCAATTATTTTTCCAGAAGTAACCTAAAAGAAACCTAATGTTTACTCTCGGTGGCTTTTCAGCACAAGGAACCGTCAGCCCTTTGAAATCTCAATGAAGAAAAGGCAAGGCAAATATGTTACTCTCAGAGAAGTTAAAAGCCAAAAAAGTCAGTAGTAATAATATTATTTATTAATGGATTTAAATTTACCTCATAATATTGTATAATAATACATTTGCTTAATTTCTTTGTGTACCAGAATTTTATTTCAATAATTCAAAGCTAATCCTTTGGATTATCAGGATGAACATCGGAAATTCGTTCATAAACGATTCATTGAGATATCATGTTCATTATTTTGATAGGGAGTTGTTTTCTTTAATCTGTTTTCAAAATATCGAGAATATATTATAATTTTATAAAAAAATGATACAATAATTTCTCCCTCGAGATATATTTACGGTGTCTGCACGAGGCCGTGTTAAGTATAGGCGAATATTGTTATTAAGAGACGTATATGCTGTTTCTCAGCAGTAGATTTGCTTCAGCTTTGCTCTCTTAATGAAAGAATGTTTCCATATTTCTCAGCAGAAGATTTGCTGAAACTTTGCTCTTTTAATGAAACAATTTTTCTTTTGATAAATGACAGCTACACAGTCTTTATGATCATTAGTTATTTGATCGCCACCCAGCGTAAGATAAATCTGAAGCCTTACGCAAATTAATCAAATCATAACTGAAACGGGACGTTGAATGTCCAAGGTAGATTATTATAAATACCTGTACTCTTTTTCCCCTAAGACAGAGTAGCCCCAGAATGTGGCAACCTTTTCAGTATGTGATTACTAACCCGAAGCTTGAATTTAAAGTCAATGGTTCGTCTTCTGAATAATAATAGTAATAATAATAATAATAATAATAATAATAATAATAATAATAATAATAATAATAATAATATCTTTTTTACAGTAGCTCCAGAATGTGGTCGCCTTTTCAGTATGAAATGTCTTTTGTATACTAGTTCTGACCTACATAAGTCATCTAACTATCTGGCACTTAATTCATTGTACCAGGTTACCATGGACACAATGGGTCAAAAGACTTTTTCGCAGGTGGGATAGAACTGGGTCTCTCACTGGTTTGACTTTTGTGTCTTCGTGTTTTGTATGTTACATAATTACAGTATTATGAAATACTCCGTTTGTAACTGAAAATTTTAAATGTGCACTGAGATTTGTCTTTTAGGAATCAACTAAAGTACTTTAAAAAAATGTAAAAGAAAATGGAGATACTTTTAAGGCATTTATATTCTCTCAAAATTCGACAGAGAGAGAGAGAGAGAGAGAGAGAGAGAGAGAGAGAGAGAGAGAGAGAGAGAGAGACAGATCTTGTTATCTAATTCATAAATCGCCCAAATTATCACCGATAACCTTGCATACTTTTTTAGGACGCAGTGCTAAGGATGGAAATTGCATAACAGTCACACATCTCTTCCTTTTGTGGGCATTTCTCCTGTTAATAGTCAATTTCAATCATACGATTACCAGAAGTCACCAGCTCACAGCTTTCAGAGACACGAATTTCACATATATTTGAAAACATGACCACAACAAACCCATCCTTATCAGCGGGTTTCCATTTTCCCGAGTTTTTTCATGCATTCAAGAGCAATAGTTGAATGCTCCTAAGTGCCATGCATCAGGAAATGTTGACAGTCTGTGGCGAATGTGTTTACCACTTTTAAGATGCTGATCCCTCCTACATTTAGCGTTTATTGCATCCAAGATCCTCAATCTTTTCTTCCGATCTGTATGTTATCTTAACTCTTGCCCCAAATCCCATTTTGCGAAGCCTCACTCAACTCATGGCTCGTCCCCTTCACTGAAAAGCATAAAGTGACATTTTAAGACACGAGATGAAGTGGAAAGGAAAAAGATCGGATCTGCATGAAAAATGGGCGATATGACTCTTAAAATATGGAGGGTGATAAGTGGGACGAAAAAATCAAAGAAGGTAAAAAAGAATTCCAAAGTTTGCGTGATAAGAACGACAGCAATCACGAAGTCATTTATTATGTGATTACTATTCAAAATTAGGGGATGTTTCGCTGACAGTATGATTAACCTTAAAATTGTCCAGAGAATTGTCCAGAGAATCTGAAATACTTGCGAAATGACACTTCAAACTCAGTTTATTAAGTTCGCTCCATTAAATCTTGAGATAAATTCAGTTTACCCTAAGAAAATTTACCATTACATCTTCTATGTCTCATAAAATATATATGGTTATTGCTGTAGTAATTCTGAATCTTATCTTTACAGCTTTCTTTGCGTTATTATATTTAGTTATTTAGTCTTTAATACTTTGTTAATATATATTCATACATATAAGTAAATACACACATATATGTATATATGCATGTATATATAATTATATTATATATATATATATATATATATATATATATATATATATATATATATATATATATATATATATATATATATATATATATATATATATATATATATATGTTTCAGATGCAAGAACAGACTAATTCAAGCATAAATTTTGAGGTTAAAGCCGTGTTTGCTTCCTTTTGGCCTAAAGTTTTACTGAGCTTTAAAAGTCCATTTTTGTTGTCTGGTTTGAAGTTAAAAAAAAAAACAAACTTAGCATTAACATGTGCTCATGTATGGAGCATTTGCTTTTCCTAATTGCATTTCCAAGTAAGGTGGCACACAATGCCTATTGTTGCCTTTATGTGATAATTTATATTCAGTATAAATATAAAACTATTGCGATATTTACACATTTTGATCTTGGAGAAATGAGCAACTTCAAAGGAAAAGGTATTAAAGTTAATGCTGTATCGCCGATCTCCTACAGTCAGAAAAATTTGAATGTTAGTTATTCGTTTACGACTGAAGCAAAATGGTTGTTTACATTTCCATATTAAAATACTGAGTCTTTCTATACTGCAGGCAGTTCTAGATTTTCTTGCTGAATGAAAATGTTGGTCGAAGCCGTGGTTGATACAGATAAAAATGTCACCCACATAGTCTTATATTTTGCTTGATTTCGTCCTTGGGATGAAATATTTCTCGAAATGAACATTATTACACCGTATGCTTTAAGAGAATTTCATCAAATTGTTCCGTAAAAAAGGCCGACATTAATATTTTCCTATAACCCTTTTCCCACGTCTGTAATTTAAATCGACTACTTCTGTCGTTTCTTATTGTCAGCAATAGACGGCGTCAGTGTGGCCTTTTTAAGAAAATATAGAGTAAAATTCTTCTTTGGGAGGGACCTAAGTGATGATCGCGTGGACACGGGAGGAAATAAGATCTGGGAAAAAAATTAATATATGGTACAATCAAAGAATATTCTGTAGATTGTGAGTTATTAATGGATTTTTCGCACACTGGCTCATTCGATAAGATTTAAACACTAAAAGCCAGTGAATGAATGAATACAAGCTAAAAACTTATCATTTTGGAGTTTTCCAAGATGACAGATGTCCTTTGTAAACACAGAAGGGCTATCATTCTCTCGATTAATAGTTATTCCTATAATTATCATAATTCGGATTGGTATAACAGTGTATTTATTTTTTGTTGCTGTTCACAAGAGATGATATTAATTGCAATGCAAAATAATATTTTACAGTCTTGCCGGTGCGTTTTCTACACTATTTTTAAAATGTAAAGAACGGGCCATTGCTCATCAATTTCATTGAAGCGAAGGAGCATGGACTTGCATATCTTAATGACTTTAGTAACCCATTCCTTTATCAGAATTCTTCCTTCAGTGACGATTTTGAGATCATAAACCTCAATTTCACTTGACTCTGGACGAATTTTATATTTCATATTATGCACGGGTCTGCCTTTCGACTTCTTGCTCTCAGCATGACATAAAAACCCTTCTCCTTTACTTTTATCATTTATATTACAAGAAAGCTTGCTTGAGAAATCATTAACAACTCGTGGAGCTGAGGCCATGACTTTTGGGACGAAGACAAGTATTCCATTCACCTGACAACTTTTTATCTCGCTGAATTTTTCGTCCTGTCTTCTGCTCCTCTCCTCTTTGATCAGGAGATATGTAATAACCTTTCTTGACTCTTGCATCCTCCCAGGGATGACTCTGCTTCTCAATTTTGAAAGAGAAAGAAGGCAGTTTTACAGAAAATGAGGACTTTCGCAAGATGAAAACTATGTCACTGCTTGTTAATATATTTTTTACACTGGTTATTCTAGTCATTTTTGTGTCCTGATGCATCTAAGTCTTATTCTCTTTCTGAGAAAAGAAGCCACTTGCAAACTATTTTTCATCTCGGTGATTCAAATAGTTCTGATCCTTCATGGTTAAAAAATAGTTTTTTTTTTTTTTACTTTCTCCGCTTTTACAGTCTTTTTTAGTTTTCTATAAAAGAAAACTATTGTGCCGGCTTTGTCTGTCCGTCCTCAGTTTTTTCTGTCCGCTCTCAGATCTTAAAAACCACTGAGGCTAGAGGGCTGCAAATTGGTATGTTGATCATCCAACCTCCAATCATCAAACTTACCAAATTGCAGCCTTCTAGCCTCAGTAGTTTTGATTTCATTCAAGGTTAAGGTTAGCCATAATCGTGCTTCTGAATAGGATAGGCCACCATCGGGCTTTGGTTAAAGTTTCATGGGCCGCGGCTCATACAGCATTATACTGAGACCACCGAAAGGTAGATCTATTTTCGGTGGCCTTAATTATACCCTGTAGCGGTGTACAGGAAACTCTTGCGACGAAGAAACTTTGGAGCATTTTTTACTTGCTTTCTAGTGAAAATAACAAGTGAGGCTAATTCTCATAGAACACTTTCTTGACGAGCACTGAGATGACACCCATTTGTTGCCCTATCATCCTTTATTGCTTAATCAGATTCCCTGTATATTGCAGCTTCACATAGGCTGGACTCACTTACTCTGCCCTTTTTGAAAGAAGATACTCTGATAAGTGAAACTATGGCTTTGTTTATCTATTCCGAAGAAATTGATGTCTTAACTGTACCTCAGCATGAAAAAGCTGATGCAGCATAATAAGACTACATGTTATGGCTAATATCTGCATTTAAATAAGAATTTGAAGGATTGTAACATCACAGAAACAGTACCTAAGCATCTTCGAACTAGTATTTCATTTCCACTGATGTAACTGGAAATGCTGTATTTGATTATCTAAAAAGTGTCTCGAATCTGTAATCAACATGATATAATACATGCCTAATAAAAACTCACGATACATATTTACATATACTTTTGATAGTAATTAGATTCTTCTCTGTACAACAGTAGTATCTTTTATTAGTCATTATATTAATGTGAAGATGCAATCATCCCTACACAGCCTCAGTAGCAAATGTCACGACTGTAATAGTAATCAATAACGCCGAAATTTTATTGCTCGGTTAGGTGACATATCTGAAGAATAGAGAAAATCCTCCTGGCTAATTCTCAATTACAATGCAACCATATATGTAGTTTTTGCATTCAAGTGAGTAACCGGTGATTACTTATTGCAAAAAAGTTGTGTAAATGCACTTAGAGTTAAATTTAAAGGAATTGCAATATTTACTTGGAAGAATCTGTAAAGCTAATACTTTCTGTACTCCTGAGAAGATAAATCGACTTCAAATGACCTGTAAATATACACCAAACCTAAGATACAAATATTAAGGAAAGCCCCCCCCCCCGCCACAGAACTGCCAATTTGTATTACCAAATGAATGTGGTTTTATCTGTTCTTAGATTGTTAATGGAGATTCGTATAATTACTGTTGAAATACTGAAGTTTTGTATAAACCAGTAAAATATATATCATTGGCTTGATGTTCTTATTTTGAAAGTTTTATAATGCATAGCAAGAAAAATATAATGGATTCCGCGAAGAACTTCGCCATTGTCCCACAGTTTCCAATTGCATCAGTAGATGGCCTCAGTGTATCCTTATTGGCAAAAATTGTTGGAAAATTCCGTTTCTGGAAAGGCTTTAAGGGAGAAACTCGTGGTCGCCCGAGGCACTACGGAGTTTAAGATGCTATCTTGAACTAGTTGACTGATATGTCATTCGTAACCTTTTACGTTGTTTCATAAGGTAAACGAGCCGGGAGCAGTCCTTTGAACAGGGAACCCTATGGTCAAATATGTTTGTTTTCTCTTCTTGTATGGAAAGTACTGATAACATTAAAGAAATTGAAAAAAGTGTACCCAGAGGGATACTGTCGTTTGCATTTCACTGGAGCATGCTAAATTTCGCATGCTTTGCCTTTGTTTATTAGTTTTTGTAAAAGAAAACTATTGAGATTGCTATTTGTATGTCCGTCCGCACTTTTTCTGTCCGCCCTCAGATCTTAAAAACTACTGAAGCTAGAGGGCTGCAAATTGGTGTGTTGATCATCCACCCTCCAATCATCAAGCATACCAAATTGTAGCCCTATAGCCTTAGTAGTTTTTATTTTATTTAGGATTATAAAGTTAGCCTTGATCGTGCGTCTGGCACCTCTATAAGTGCCAATAACATAAGTCATGGGTGAAAGTTTCATCGGCGGCGGCTGAGAGTTTCATGGGTCGTGGCTGAGAGTTTCATACAGCATTATACACTGTACAGAAAACCCGATTGCGCCGACGAAACCTCGACGCATTTTTTGCTTGTTCTTTTTTGTGAATTGTGTGTTAGACAATATTGACTAATTTATATCTATTGGAGTCGCAACAACTATGGTCGTCGGCGAACTTCAGTAAGGCCGACATGAGCATCAGCTTCCGCAATAGACACTAAATCATGAAGTCAGTAGCAGTTTCTTAGCAGTACCCAAAGTAATGTTAAACCCTGCGCGTTCACAACTGTAATACTGATATATGTATATATATATATATATATATATATATATATATATATATATATATATATATATATATATATATATATATATATATATATATATATGTATATGTATATATGTATGCATGTATATGAGAGAGAGAGAGAGAGAGAGAGAGAGAGAGAGAGAGAGAGAGAGAGAGAGAGAGAGAGAGAGTCAACCACGTGAAAGATAACCAATTCCCTTTATCTAGCCGAGGCAGGAAGGAAAAAAGCGAAAAGATCGGGCGATGATAAATACACAAAGCGGAGAATTGCGAGGCATAAAGATTCTCAGAGGAAATGTGGGAATAGTATGTATGCCGAGTGTCACGTTAAATCCTTAAAGGGGGAGGAGGAGAGGGGGGGGGAGGGGGAGGAAGGAATCGGGAGAGTTATTTGTTGACGTTTCTATAAAGCACCAGTGAACGTCTTTGCTTCAGCAATTGAGGCGCAGTACATTTGCTAACAGTATCCTTAGTTCATGACTCTAAACATGATAGTGTTTCCTTATCTTCTATTTGCTTAGGAAATTACTGCCACGTATGGACCATTTAGAATGCCTTTCCTCTTGGATCAAAAGCACTCTGCCTCCTATGTAATTTTACCTTCATATCTTCTTGCACTATGTGATGGCCTAAACGCCCGTTCTCTCTCTCTCTCTCTCTCTCTCTCTCTCTCTCTCTCTCTCTCTCTCTCTCTCTCTCTTCCTGTTATGTTGCACGAATTACAGCTGAGTTATTAAGCCGCAACAGTGTATTGTTAACACATTCCAGCCTGTTTCAAGGCCTGTCTATACAATGGTTTCCTTCATGTTAGCTTTTGTCTGGCGACGTCCGAGTAATGATAATGGAATCTCAGTGACCTCTACATATCAGAGTTTGAACAGTCTCTCTCGCAACACAAACCTTTGTGTATCTGTTTGCATCACCATGCAGTCTAGATAGCTGGTGTTTCATCTGTACAAAGAGATTCACGTGTGTATAGTTTTCAATGGAACGAGTCAGCGTAGAAGTTACTAGTTATGTAATCGTTATGGATGTCTTTGTTGTTGCAGTAATGGTTTTATAATGTCGTAATTTTCATCCTCAAGTTTCTTATCATTGCTGTAGTGAAAACAAATTAACAGCAACAAAAGCATCAGCAACAGTAGCATCAGATAGCTACACTCATCAACAACAACGAATTTAAAAATAACATTGATTAAAACAGTGAGGAATTAACAGACAGAGATAGAGTTTAATCATCCTTGTCAAGAAAAATATATTAACTATTAAGACATTTTTTTCCTAGTGAGAACACAGAACTAGAACACATATGAGCTTAAGAAATATTGAAGAGGCTTGCCTCCACCAATGCCCCAGACATTCAGCCATAACTTTCTGGACAAATCACAGAAAGATTACGTGAGATTCCGGAGTATTCCTGCGCCTGCGGAATATTATTTCTCAGTCTTCTGTAACTTTTGCGTTGATTGGTAGTGGGCGCAGGCTGGCATTTAGCCTATATGTGAGTTGTATATCAATGTTACGATGGACAATTGTTACCAAGAATGGTTGTAAAATATTTTTCTGTTCAAGAGCTAACGGCTTCGTGGAAAATGTTCAGTGCTTGCATATTAAATTTTGACCTCGATAAAGTCGGTTCAAGATTTTTTGGGGATTTATGAAAAGTTGGACCGTTTATTCTCCCATACGGGGTTAGTGCCATCAGTACACCCCATGCGTGGACTGTAGGCATCACTTACGGTTCTTTGCAGCGTCCCCTCGGCCCCTAGCTGCAACCCCTTTCATTCCTCTTACTACACTTCCATTCATATTCTCTTTCTTCCATCTTACTCTACCACCCTCTCCTAACAATTATTTCATTGTGCAACTGCAAGGTTTCCTCCTATTACACCCTTCAAACCTCCTTCACTCTCAATTTTCCTTTCAGCGTTGAATGACCTCATAGGTCCCAGTGCTTGGAATTTGGCCTAAATCTTATATTCCTGTCCTTTAACCGTTTATTCATGCGACTAAATAATGTTTTATTAGTCACAAGATTACAGAACACTTTTCCTCCATATGCTTTTCTTATTCAACTTATTTCTTTGTAATCAGCCGTGCCGCCATATTTTTACCCTTTGCACTTTGATGGAAGAGCATCGTCTCTGGAGCTGACACAAAACCTTTCCTTTTCTTCACAGCCACAGGAACTGTGTCTTTGAAGAAAAGCTTCTTTCATTTTCCCGTTTCAGACTTGAAGAGAACAATTCAGGGGAATGATATTATTACTTCTTACAAATTTTTTTTGAGTTACAGAACAAAGACTGAAAATTAATTTCTTCTCTTGAAACATCAGCGTTAGTTTTGTTCGTAGGTAAGCGACGGTTGAATCGCCAGTCACTCGTTGCATTTTGTGAATTCTGAAAATGTGAATAATCTCAATTGGAACGTGAAGGACTGTACAAAGGGCAGGCATTCGTGAAGAACACTTGCATCAAATCTCTGGGTAAATATTTATTCGCCGAGTCTCAAGAAAATCAAGGTCAGCTGCTGCATAAGTGATGCTGCGAGCTGCTATATTTTGACCCTATTTTGGTGATCGAGGTTAATAACAGCGTGAAAATCCTCTGATGAGGATTTCGACGACCCAGATCTTAAGCCAGTGGTTCTTAACCCCGGGGTCGCGACCCACAGTCGGGTCGCCAAACCATTTCAATGGGTCCCCAAGGGTTATAACTTTATGGGGTTATTATTTCCCCAATACACTCATTATAATTATTACTATTAGAGAAAATATTGCATTAAGAATACATGATTCATTAATATCTAAGCAGAACATTATAGAGACAGAATATTTAATTGAGGCCGGAAATCTTTCCAACATAGACGCTTGCCCTTTAAATTTAACTGCCGTTAAAAACGTATTCATAAGCATAATTATATAAAAAGAAAATGTTTATGGGGGCATAGGTCGCCATGGTTAATTTGGACAAGATTTTGGGTCACTGCCAAAAAATGGGAGTAAAGTAAGATAAACAACCTCTAGGTCACTTAAGGTTAGGATGTACTTACCAACGATATTTATAGTGCTAAAGAGTAAGCTTTGAGGATATCAGGTTCAACATGGCTTTATGGGTGAGCATAGGCTAGAGAGGGTTAGGTTAAAATAATGGATGTCCAAATGTTGTTTTACTGGTGATTTGAACAGTACCGATATCGGTTTCCTTATAGAAACTCAAAGTTTTGCATTTTGGAAGGTTTTCTCCCAAACTCAAAAGTTATGGATTTCTTAGACAAACCAATATCAAAAACATTCAGAAATAAATTAGAGTTAAGCCCAAAAAACAAATCAACATTTCAAGCGTGAAGAGTAATTATATATATTTACCTTTTTCTCTAATAGTTATGTCCCTTCCTATGAACATTGTGCAATTCACTACTGAAGTTAATAGGCAGATGATACAGATAGAAATGAAGTAGTAATAGCACAAATGCACTACATTACAAATCTTTTTCCCATACTATGAAAACTGGGAAGCCCAACGATAATATATCTTAACCCTTAGCGATCCCAGGCCCATACGTTCAACGTCAGAACAACTTTGCATATGACACAACGCAGCGAGATGATATCCGGCGACAGCGAAGAAGTTTAGGAATAAATGATAATGAATCATGACAACAAACGTCGATGCCGAAAGTTCGGCCATTATTCGCTGATGACACCAAACACAGACGGCAACCATTTTTTTTCTTCGTTTTTTTTTCTACTTCCCTTTCCATGGATCAGCCGTTTTTTTCGACTTCCCTTTCCATGGATCAATTTCATGGACGATATGGAACCAAGTCCGGAAAGGAAGAGAACGTGTAAGTATTATAGTATCTCTTCAGCCGACTCTGGCTAAGATAGTGGAAGTCTTCACCGCCACTTGATGTGTTAAGTGACGGCAAGTTTCTGACGTTAAACTGGATGAGGAACCAACTTTGTGGAGTCTTCTCCGTAGTGGGGTAGTGCCGTCAGTGCACCTCATGCGGTGCACTGTAGGCATTTCATAAGGTTCTTTACAGCGACCCTTCGGCCTCTAGCTGCACCCCCTTTCATTCCCTTTACTGTACTCCGTTCATATTCTCTTTCTTCCATCTTACTATCCTCCCTCTCCTGACAGTTGAGTCAAACCTTTTTACTGTCAGTTTCCTTTTCAGCGATGGATGACCTCATGGGTCCCAGCGCTTGGCCTTTAGCCTAAATTCTATATATATTTTATAGAGTCTTGATAAAACAGAGAATAAGTTATTGTGCTTTGCCTTTTTAGGAAAATACACCTTTAGGTATTCTAGAGTTTCTCCCTTATTTTTATAAGATACATTATAATTGGCTAACTCCATTGTTTTACCAAACAGGCTTTAATTTTTTTCAGTATATTATTTGTGACAAATATAACATTTCGGCGCTTAAGTTTTATTAAGGTACTGTTGTATTAGAAGGGCGAGAAATAATGAAATTTCTTACACAAACACAAACAAACACACAAGCAGAAGTATATATATAGTATGTATAATATATATATCTTTATATATATATATGACTTCATATATATACGTGTGAGTGTATATGTATATTTATACTGTACTGTATATCAAATCTACTGATTTATAAAGCGCCCTCTTAACTTCTCAAATTCCTCATATTTTTTGGATAAGCTTGCCACTACAAAACTTAATATCCAAATTGAAGAATATGAGGAAAATCTAAGGTCCGTAGAAGGATTCGAACTCGCATCTGGAGTAGCAGGACGAGGTCACATTACCGACCCCACTGCGAGCAGGATAAAAGTCTATTGCCGCTCGTACATACATATACCTGTCGAATTCAGATACATTTATTAGAGTTGGAATAGACACATCCTCGCGATCGCAGTCAGGCATGTAATTGCTTTTATTGCTTTTCAGACACACACACACACACACGCATATATATATATATATATATATATATATATATATATATATATATATATATATAATCAGCCTAAAAAGAAATAAAAACGATTACTTGGCTTCGATGATGAGAAGTGGTCTGTTCCAGGTTCGATAAAATTAATGTATCTGAATTCGACACGTTATAAGTATGTATCTGCGGCAGTTGACTTTTATCCTTCTCGTGGTCAGGACAGTAACGTGTCCTTGTTCTGACACTCTGTATGCGGGTTCGAATCCTGCTATGCACGTCAGAATTTCTTCATATTCTTCCATTTGGATCTGAGGCTTTTTGGTGAGAAGCGTACCCAAAGAGGAATTCGAGAAGTTAAGAGGGCAGTGTGATTATTAATTTTGCATTTGCATGTGGTTCGAAGTGACCAGTAGATTTCATACCTCGCTGACATTCTTTTAGTCGATTTTGCGTATTTGTACTCGTATGCTTCGATTTTCATACTGAAAAAAGGTGCAGAAGGTGTATAAACGAATATCATATTATGAACCTTATGAAAATTGCTAAAAAAGAGCATTTTATTATTAATAGCATTCAGCAGTTATTACGTTATTTAAAGTTTCAGTGATGAAATTCTTGTCGGTGGTTTTATGAGGTAAACATACAACTTTACAGGAAGTGGAATGAGTAAAATTTTCCAAAACAAACCTCACATTGTGAGAGCAAAGCGAAGAAAATTTTAACCAAAATGAAAGTGAAGCACCAGAAATGCGTGGAACAATTCCACGTACCCTAACTCACTTTTCCTTTGCTGAATTGTATTTTTAATTGGGTTACCTAATAAAATTCAAAAGACAGGCATGATTAATCCAGCGCGGAAATGCCACTTGAAAAGAGGAAAAGGACAATAAAAATTAAAAAAGCATAAGTTAATGAAACCGAGACCTAACTAAAATTAATGTAGTCGCAACCGCAGGCTTTCCTTTATGCTCTTTCAAAAATGATCTGCCATTTTAATTTAAAATATATTCAGATTACTCTTGCTGCTCTTATGAATGTAATTGAGAGGGCCAGTTCAGTACACGAGTACGACTAGATTTTGCCTATTCATATTTGAGGATCCCGAGCCACTGATGGATTTAAGATCTGCATCCCCGTAAGGGGGCAGTGCCGTCAGTGCACCTCACGCCGTGCACTGTAGGCATTACTTAAGGTTCTTTGCAGCGTCCCTTCGGCCCCTAGCTGCAACCATTTTCATTCCTTTCACTGTACCTCCATTCATATTCTCTCTTCCATCTTACTTTCCACCCTCCTCTAACAATGGTTCATAGTGCAACTACGAGGTTTTCCTCCTATTACACCTTTTAAACTTCTTATTCTCAATTTTCCTTCCAGTGGTGAATGACCTCATAGGTCCAAGATCTTGGCCTTCGGCCTAAATTGTATATATATTCTATCTATTTAAGATTACATGAACTTTCAATCTTAAGAGAGAAACTTAGGCTAGTTGCGATAAGGAGGTTCTTGAAGGTCTCGAATTAATTTCAAGGTTCGAACTCAGGGGGGCTTTCAGGTATGTGTTTTCTTTCTTGCACATTTCCCCACGCTCACAGTTATTTCCTGTCCTACGAAAAGGGAGGTATCATGGCCCCAACTTAGCGTTGGACTGTGGCACAGCCTCCTGGAGGATGTCGTGCAGTTGGAACTTCAGAAGTTCAAAGGAAAATGCTATGCATTACGACCCTAATGCTGTTCTTCTTGTATTTTGATACATTTTTATCAATTTACCTATTTGTTCATTTATTTTTTTTTCTTTTTTAATAAGTGGGGTCTCTACTTTCTGTATTTCACTTTACTTCCTCTTAATTCTTCCTAATGAACGCCACATTCTTTGTAATCTTGAATTTCAAGTCGATGGCCCCTGTGGGCTTGTTCCATATGAAAAGGTTTCATTTACTGAATAATAATAATAATAATAATAATAATAATAATAATAATAATAATAATAATAATAATAATAATAATAATAATAATAATAATAATAATTTGGTTTATAATGGTGGGAACTGTAATGGGAATACCAGCTGCCAGATAATGCTAGGACCTGGAGGGTGTTAGTATTATGTCATGCTGATATTTCAAGGGTGGAACTACTACTGCTACCTCTAGATCCCGAAGGAGGGTAGTGGTAGGCATTACTTAAGGTTCATTGCAGCGTCCCTTCGGCCCATAGATGCAACCCCTTTCATTCCCTTTACTGTAGCTCTGTTCTTTTTCTCTTTCTTCCATCTTACTTTCCACTCTTCTAATAATTGTTTCATAGTGCAACCGCGAGGTTTTCCTTCTGTTACACCTTTCAAACCTTTCGACTATCAATTTCCCCTTCAGCGCTGAATGACCGCATAGGTCCCAGCGCTTGGCCCTGGGCCAGAGTTCTATATTCCATTCCACTACCTCTTTAGTCATGTATCTGAACTTTTGTGGGCAAGACTACCAATAGAGTATCAGGTTGTAATAACGTCACTTACCTTAACACGGTGATCACCTCTGCCATCGTAGATATGGTAAATTTTGTTCATTGTTTATTTAATGAAAAGAAACGCCACTTTACTCGAGCAGTACAAATAAGACGTCTATCCAGAGGGTAGAATAAACAAATGACGGATTCCCTTCAGTGCGTCAAAATCAATCTTGATTTGACGTTAGGTTGGTAATAATTGGCTATTACAGTATTTTAATCTCCATTGTAGACTAGACTGCATTTCAAAAACTGGATAGTAGCATTTCACCAGTTAGGTATGGTTTGACGTGATTTATCGTTAATTAAATTTTAAGCTTTGCTAATTAAAGTATCTTCATTTGGAGCTCTGTTTATTTAATTATATTTAATCCTCTAACAAGCTGAGTTCTTTGTTTAATATAAGTGAAATTGTAAAGTAAAATTAGTAGTGAATGCCGTAAGCGAGGAGCTACATGGCGCGTTTGCTAGTGTTCCTGATGAGCGATTATTTCATTGGTTCGTTCAGTATTAATAGCAGATTGATAGTTCATGTCCTGTACAAGATCTTTGAACTCCTACAGCAAAGGAAACCGTTCTACGTCGCACCTGACATTTCAGCGAGAAAAGATGAACAAAATGACAAAAACTCAAAGCATATTTTAGAGTTCATTGTAAGTACAAAAAGATATCGCAAGATTGTAATACTATCAAGGTGAATTACAAATTAAAAGAAAGTTTGACAAACAAACCGAGGCCCATTGCCAGTTGTCTAAATTCTTTATGATCTGGAAAAATAGGTTACTGTTAATATTTGGTATGAGTTAAGTTGGCTTTTGCTTATAACGTGTTACAGTTAGAAGATATAACTATAATATATGGTTCTAAAGAATATTGTATTCACATTATACGTCAAAAATAATAAATAAAAAAGATTAATGGATTCCTCTGCGTAGACATCTTTTACTCTGGTTAATAAAAAGACCGGTTGAAGCATTTAAGAACATGCCGATACAAGTTTATCAAGTATATATATATATATGTATATATATATATGTATATATATATATATATATGTGTGTGTACATGTATATACTGTATATACATATATACGTATAAAGATACATATATATATATATATATACTGTATGTATGTATGTATATATGTACTGTACATATGATAATACACGGACACATACACTAACACATACATAGCTATAAATATATGAACAAATGAGTGTTGAGGAAACTATACATCCTTATATGCATTAGTCTTTGAGGGAAAAAAATTAAGGTTGGGCTGTACTAATTCACCTACGTTTATTACCCTGATTACCTTGAATAATGAAAAACCACTAATGTTCGCTGCTTGTTAATGGAGAGTTACTTCATCACATTTCGAATAAGGTAAAACAAATGGTTACATATATAAATATATATATTACACTGTAGTATTACAGGAAAAGACATTCATATATATATATATGTATATATATATATATATATATATATATATATATATATATGTATATATATATATATATATATATATATATATATATATAGTTTTATATATATATATATATATATATATATATATATATATATATATATATATATATATATATATATATATATATACAGAGAGAGAGAGAGAGAGAGAGAGAGAGAGAGAGAGAGAGAGAGAGAGAGAGAGAGAGAGAGAGAGCAAAGTATTTTTAAGATAAGTTTTTTGAAGCAATTCTCTTATGGACAATGACTAGAATAATTTTGCAGTGTTGCAGGAGTGAAAAGTCTAATGAATAATGGCAATAGTACCTACACTGCAAAAAAGATTTACTAAACTATTTGAATGATAAATGATAAATATCCACATCTATATATATATATATATATATATATATATATATATATATATATATATATATATATATATATATATATATATATATATATATATAAGTGAATGTTTGTATATTAGTTTGGCTTTCTACAGAAATCCAAACCACTTTATAGACCCAGACAAAGTTTTGCACACGGCCTCTTTGTCACTCCAGAAATGTTTTTAACTCAAAATCAAACCCCTACTCAGTGACAGACATAGAAACACACAAAAAACAAATGAAATTTTCGTTTTTTTGTCACCTTTTCCTTCAGCTCTATACGGATTAATTCTCATTTTTCACCTGACGCTCCACCTTTTATTCCAGGCGCTGTCAGACGTATAGTTAACCTACAGCAATAAATCGAAATTCCATATAACAAATTTTTTATCAGAATTTACGAGAATTTTGATCATAATTTATGAGAATTATTAGTATAATAATTGTTTATTACCTCGATAAAATCAACATTGAAAATCTACAGGGCATGAAACTAGAGGAACTTGACGGAGTTCCAGCTTCCTTCCAACCGCTGCATGAAAGGAGCAGTTGCCGTGTAAACCTAACCGTTATTATTTTTAAATATAATTCGTATTATTCTATTAATGTATTGTTACAAAGTCTTAAATTTAATGTAAAATGTTTTATAATAGACTAGGCATAATAAAATGCCTTAAAAGTGTAAATTATCCCGATTTTTCTTCATAAAAGCGTTGCCAGTTTGAGTTGTTTGGTGGAAAGGGCGCCGAAAATAGTTACACCCGCTGACGTGTCTTTCATCAGTTGCGGTTGTTTTTCCGTTATTGCTATGAAATCATAATGTTAGACTCTGATCTGACTGAAGGAGAGAGAGAGAGAGAGAGAGAGAGAGAGAGAGAGAGAGAGAGAGAGAGAGAGAAAAGACGAGACGTAAGAAATTCTTCCCTATCCGCGCATGCGTAGATCGGTAGAAAAAAAAATTACCTCTATGCATGTCCGTGCGGCATCTATAAACCCGGTAAATTCGTACCTTTGGTGATGACGTAATAATGTGTCAAACAAAATCATTCCCTTCCGTGGAGGAATGTAAGACAATCGGTCGTTTATTGATTTGAATAAATACACGCCGATGAAAGATAGAAATAAATATATAACATTCTAAAATATAAGAATAAACAATCAGTTTACTGTACTTGATTACATTAGCAACAAGTACGAATTGACGGGTTGTTGCAGTTGCCAGGTATCACTATGTGATGGTGAATACATAGCCTAGGGATGCTGAATTCTGTGATAGTTAATGAGCATGTGGGGAGAGAGTGAGAAAATGAGAGAGAGTGAGAGAGAGAGAGAGAGAGAGAGAGAGAGAGAGAGAGAGAGAGAGAGAGAGAGAGAGAGAGGCCGTATTGTTGTTTGTTATCAGTCTAACTATCATTAATTAAACGATAACGAGGGGCTTATTAAGGCATCATCTCATCAACTTAAGAGTGAGAGAGAGAGAGACATCTCTTTCAATTTAGACGTAGGAAAGACAGAGAAACAATGGAGAGAGACAGGGGGAGAGAAAGGTAAGTAGGCGAGGTACTCGAAGCTCCGAATGAGTTATATTTTTTCCTACAACTTTAGTTGATTTTAAAGGACTTTCGGTGGATCAGGTTGATGCTGTGTGCTCCTGAATACTTTACAGTATTAGGTTTGGTCAAATGAAACAAAGAATGAAATATATATATATATATATATATATATATATATATATATATATATATATATTTATAATATATATATATATATTATATATATATATATATATATAATATATTTATATTATATATATATATATTATAAATATATATATATATATATATATATATATATATATATATATATATATATATATATATATATATATATATATATTCTTTGTTTCATTTGACCAAACCTAATACTGTAAAGTATTCAGGAGCAAACAGCATCAACCTGATCCACGGAAAGTCCTTTAAAATCAACTAAAGTTGTAGGAAAAAAAATATAACCCATTCAGAGCTTGAGTACCTGCCTACTTACCTTTCTCTCCCCTGTCTCTCTCCATTGTTTTTCTGTCTTTCTTACGTCTAAATTGAAAGAGATGTCTGTCTCTCTCACTCTTAAGTTGATGAGATGATGCCTTAATAAATTAATCGTTATCGTTTAATTAATGATAGTTAGACTGATACATATAATTTATTTATTTATATATATACACAGTATATATATATATATATATATATATATATATATATATATATATATATATATATATATATATACATACATATGTATATATATATATATATATAACAAATATGTATATACATATATAATATATATATATATATATATATATATATATATATATATATATATATATATATATATATATATATATATATATATATTTATATACAGATACACACACACACACTTACACTTTACACGATAAAACAAATTAAAGGGGATGCAGAAAAATTTTTCGAGTACTTCAGAGTTTGCCTGGGCAGCACTGGGTTGGTCAGCTAGTTATTCACAATTCCTGCATTCGTGGAACAGGAGTATTGTTCTTTGGTGAAAAGATTTTCCCAAGTTTTCGAAAACAACACGCTTCTTTGTTCATTTCAAAAGGTAGGTTTTACCAAAGGTGTGTGATGTTTTTCCCTTGTGTTGTTTTTCAGCATCTATGCTCGAGAGGGTTTCCTTGTTAGCAGCCATGGAAGAACGCCCCGACGATTATTCCGCACTTATGAAGAGCTATAAACACATTTGTCATTATTATTATTATTATTATTATTATTATTATTATTATTATTATTATTATTATTATTATTATTATTATTATTATCGTTTCGTTAGGCGTTGAAATACAAGCTACGGAAGAAAGTCCCGATGATTATTTCGCATTTTTTAAGAGCTATATACACATTTGTCATTATTATTATTATTATTATTATTATTATTATTATTATTATTATTATTATTATTATTATTATTGCAAAATACTCATAGTAACATGAGTCTTGAAATGGAGAAAAATATTTAAAATAAATCTCTACAATTTCCGGAAATCTGTACGATTGAAAAGGGGAATCGAACAGACTCCCGAAAGCTCTCTGTAGAGATTTACTTTTAGATATATGTACCCGTACATAACAGTGGGTTTGTTTTTTCCATTATTATTATTATTATTATTATTATTATTATTATTATTATTATTATTATTATTATTATTATTATTATTATTATTATTATTATTATTATTATTTTAAAAAGGCTGGCTGCATCGTAATTAACCTTAATTGAATCTCCTTAGTTTCCCTTATGACTTCCTCTTCAATGCTAATATTGGTCAACAACTGGTCAATGTTCATACTTCGGAAAAAGAGAAATATATTAACAGCGTTCAATTAAACGGCAGTTTTATTCTCTGTACAAGTGCAAATGTTGAAAGTCTACGGATTTATTACACCGTATTTCAACACCTGCACTAATTTAAAGAGAATATAACTGCCGTTCAAACGCTGTTAATATATTTATCTTTGAAATATATTGACAGGGAGTTCACTTTCAGTAACACTTGACGCTCCTCAAAATTTGGAGAGGGATAAAAATAAAAACCTGGTTGTTGGGACATCTAATGAAATTAGATGGGTGGCTTCAGTGAGGTTCAAGATGGAGGAGTTTTGGCCTTTATTATTATTATTATTATTATTATTATTATTATTATTATTATTATTATTATTATTATTATTATTATTATTATTATTATTATTCAGAGGATGAACCCTATTCATATGGAACAAACCCACAGGGGCAGTTGTCCTGAAATTCAAGTTTCCAAAGAATATGGTGCTTATTAGCAGAAGGTATTGGGAAATACAGAAAGAAGAGATCAGTGATTGGAAAAGAAAATATAGATTAATAAATTTCATAAAGAAATAGTTAAACACATAAATAAATTAATAAGATACAAGATGAATTGTTCTATGATAGTAATGCATTGCATCTTCGCTTGAACTTCTGAGGTTCCAAGTGCACAACATCCTCAGGGAGGCTGTTCCACAGTCCAGCGGTGTGAGGAATAAAAGACCTCTGGAGCTGGGAAGTTCGACAGCGAGGCATATTTACTGCATATTGGTGCTGCTATTCAGCAAATATAGTTGCTATCGGCAGGAAAAGGGGATCAAGGATCAAATGTGAATGTGAAAGATCCCCGTTAAAATACAGCTTAAGGAAAATTGACAAACAAGAGACCATCCGTCGATGGCCCAAGTTTCCCGTCTGCAGCAGGTCTGTTGTGTCAAGCAGAAAGTACTTCGAGGGATTGATCGTTTGGTATATGATGTTCTTTTTGAGGGATAACAATGATCACTACGTTTAGGGAAATTCTGCACATTTCCTGTTTTCTCGATTTATTGTTTAGGAACGCTTTCAAGTAGGGTAAAAGGTGCCATTTGACGTCCTGGCGTCCTGAACATGTGGCGTCCTCAAGAAAGGGTGTCATTTGGCGTCCTCAATTATATTATTATTATTATTATTATTATTATTATTATTATTATTTTATTATTAATTAAAATTATTATTTATTTATTTTTATATTTTTAAGAAGAAAATAACAGGTGCCATATTGGCGTTCTGTAGTAAGTAGGGTAAAAGGTGCCATTTGGCGTCCTGAACATTTGGCGTCCTCAAGAAAGGGTGTCATTTGGCGTCCTCAATTATTATTATTATTATTTATTTTATTTTTATATTTTTGCTGAAGAAAATAACATGCATATATAAAAAAAATTATGTAGTAAGTAGGGTAAAAGGGGCCACTTTTTGGCGTCCTGAACATTTGTCGTCCTTAACATTTGGCGTCCTCAAGAAAGTGTGTCATTTGGCGTCCTCAATTATTATTATTATTTTTTTTATTTTTATATTTTTGCTAAAGAAAATAACATGCATATATAAAAAAAATTATGTAGTAAGTAGGGTAAAAGGGGCCATTTGGCGTCCCGGCGTCCTGAACATTTGGCGTCCCGGCGTCCTGAACATTTGGCGTCCTGGCGTCCTGAACATTTAGTGTCCTCAAGAAAGGGTGTCATTTGGCGTCCTCAATTATTATTATTATTATTATTATTATTATTATTATTATTATTATTATTATTATTATTATTATTATTATTTATTTTATTTTTATATTTTTGCTGATGAAAATAACATGCATATATAATAAAAATTATGTAGCAGGGTAAAAGGTGCCAAGGCTCCGAATTGATATGTGAGAGACCCACTACGTGGCTCATCAACGGCTGTATGACTGATAAGAGTTGAACCAATATAAACTATCTGTTATTAATCCCACTCTATCGATAAGAGTCTGATTAGGAGGAGGAGACACTTGCTGTACTGTTATAACTGAACTGATATTATACGCACACACAC
>NC_089762.1:33615890-33620890 GCF_040412425.1 Macrobrachium rosenbergii | reverse complement strand
TTGAAAGTAGTTTGATGGTGTTTCACACGTTACCTTTTTTTTTAGTATTTTGTGAAACTTGTTAGTAGTTTAATTTATAGTTGCTTCATTTTAATGTTACCTGATAAAATATCTCTTTCGTTTAGCACGCATATTTCACAATAAAGTTTTGTACTGAATGTCTCATTTGTTTCCTCCCCATCAGTTTTATTTTTTGAATAATTATTGCAGTTATTTCTATCTCATGTTTCTTTTTAAATTTATCCTATTGCCTGCTAGAGCAGTGGTTCTGAAACTGGGGGCCATGCAGCAGAATGCAGGGGGTCATAATCTGAGGATATGCATGTATAAAACCTAAGGAGTTTAGAGGGTAGGACTGCAGACAGTCACTTTAGTCATGGGTTATGGTGGGCGGTGGACCATGGACAAGTATCCTGTATGAAAAGTGGGTAACCACTGCGCAGAATACTTCCTGAGTATTGTAAGCAGTCCTTAGTAAGATGTACTCGTTGCCCTTCTTTTACTAGTTTTCAGTTGTTTCGTGTCGTCGTTGCTTGTTAGTTCGAGAAAAAAACGTGCTTTGCCATCTGACATGTCTCTCTTATAAAAATACACGGAGGACTACCTATTCTCCTCGGCAGTGTCCTTATAAACTTTCTACAGCCCCAGTCTCACTGTTGCTATTTCAAGCAAACTCCACGCTTACAGGTTGGGAATTAACTGTTTCCTATCTGCCACAAGAAGATCAAACAAACAATCCCAGATTTACATGAAATTGATAGAGAAGTCACTTAAACATGATTAAAAACAAGTATAAAATACGCCGAAGCTTCATCGGCGCAATCAAGTTTTCTGTACAGTGTATAATGCTGTATGAGACGTGGCCCATGAAGCTTTCAGCCACGGCCCGTTGGGGTCCTGTCTTATAGTGTTGCCAGGCGCACGATTATGGCTAAATTTAACCCTCAATAAAATAAAAACTACCGAGGCTAGAGGGCTGCAATTTAGTATGTTTGATGGTTGGAGGGTGGATGATTAACATACTGATTTGTAGCCCTCTGGCCTCAGTAGTTTTTAAGATCTGAGGGCTGACAGAAAAAGTGCGGACAGGAAAAGTGCGGACGGGCAGATAAAGCTGTCACAATAATTTTCTTTTACAGAAAACTAATAAAATTGTAATGTTGATTAATTCTAAGAACATTTTAAACTCTGAAATGGTAACACGAACAGTGGGATGACAGTGCTCTAGATCCAGTTTGACTTGTTCCAGTTATTTCCCAATTTCCAAGTTACACTTTTAGGTTTTACAGTACAGAATCATGTAAGTGTTTCTGTTTATTGGTCAAATTAATGCCACCATCCTAATTATCACTGTAATTATGTTAGCTTGCTTTTGATGTCAGGTTACGAAGGTACGTAAATTTTGCAGAAACATATTTGAGAGAGAGGGAGATGTACAGCTATATACACAGAAAACATAATGCAGTGATAGCTCTTCAAATGAATATTTAATCAGGAGGCCTTCTTCTAAGTAATGCAGCATCCCTCAAAGTGAATTTAATTAGTGGGCCAATTTCTCTCTCTTTCCCTCTTTGCCACAAGGTGCAGCTCTATTTTCATGGCAGTGTTATTGACAACAAAGCTCATTTATATAAGTTTGTTCTGAGGATTCTCGAGTATCAGCTGTGACTGACGAAAAAGTTAAAGGGTGAAGTCGAAGGCTTACATCCTAAAAACCCCCATTTGACCCTTCTGGGGGGGTCAAATGGGGTTTTAGGGGGGTAAGCCTTCGGACTTCACCCTTTTAACTTTTTTCGTCAGTCACACAGCTGATACTCGAGAATCCTCAGAACAAACTTATATAAATGAGTTTTGTTGTCAATAACACCGCCATGAAAATAGAGCTGCACCTTGTAGGAAGAGAGAGAGAAATGGACAACTAATTAAATTCACTTTGAGGGATGTTGCATTACTTAGAAGAAGGCCTCCTGATTAAATATTCATTTGGAGAGCTATCACTGCTTTATGTTTTTTGTGTATATAGCTGTACATCTCCCTCTCTCTCAAATATGTTTCTGCAAAATTTACGTACCTTCGTAGCCTGAAAATTGACATCAAAAGCAAGCTAACAGGTCTCCTTGCCTACCCCCACCATTCCACCTAGCTACGAACAGGCACAGCGCCAGCTAGGGTCCAGACGAATGGCATGGGGCCAGTAACCCCACCCCTAGAAGCCTGACAAAAACCCGGAAGTCTGCAACCCCACCTCCAGTGCCACACCACCCAGAGAGGGAAAATGGTGCGGTCCCAAGGCTTACACCCACACGCCCCATCCAACCCAGCTGAGGGAATGGGAGGGCAATAAACTGGGAGTAACCCAAGGGCCTATCAGACAATGAAAAGCCACACCACCTTGACTGACTTGGGGTTGCCACTTCCTTATGCCCACGATGGTTGACTGCTCCCCATACAAGGTTACCACTTCACCCCGCACAGAGCACTGCAGCCACAACAGGCACAGGGATGTGGTGACCCCAAACCAGCCAAAGTGGACACCCAACTGAGCGTTGCAGCACCCACATCACATCTGCCAGGTCTTTGAACTGCTCATTGCTAGTGCACCTAGCTGTAAACAGGCACCAGGCCCACACATCCCCAACATGACTCCAGCTGATGCTGGCACCCATCCATAGGTGCTGCAAGAAGCTAGGAGCAACCCAAAGACCTAGCAGACATGATGTGAAAGCTGCACCACCCAACCTCGGAGGAAGGGGAGGGAGGGGAAGGGAAGGGGAAGGGATAAGGGTGAAGGGGAGGAAAGTCGAAAGGGGAGGGGAAGGGGAGGGGGGATAAGGGGAAGGGGGGAAGGGTGAAGGGGGGAGGGGACGGGATAAGGGTGAAGGGGAGGGAAAAGGCGAAAGGGGAGGGGAAGGGATAAGGGTGAAGGGGAGGGAAAGGCGAAAGGGGAGGGGAAGGGGAGGGGAGGGGAGGGGAAGGGATGAGGGTGGGGGGGAGGGAAAGGCGAAAGGGGAGGGGAAGGGCGTGAAGAGGGAAGGGAAGGGGGGGAGGGGAGGGGAGGGGAGTGGAAGGGGGGAGAGGAGGGACAAACAGACACGCAGCTACACAAACAGAGACAAATGGCAGCCAAGGAAATTAATAGGATTGAGAGGGCTCAGTCCAACTATATTGTGCTGGGTCCATTCCTGAGTCATAATATCCATCCCCGTAACCATACATTGAGAACCAGTCGGGGGAACCATAATTAGAGGGATCAAATACTTGACCTCCCATTTGGGTCTCTTCTGGGCTTTCTTCTGACGTAGTATATTGATCATATAGAATCACAGATCTGGCGAATTTGCTCTTCACATGATTCAGATGTACAAGAGGGCGATATATTGGCTTCCAGTCCAGTTTACCCAAGTATTCGATCAGACTGTCATCGTCAGAAAGGGATGTTGTTTGCTGTAACGAGTAGTTAAGATCTACCTCTGGGAGCTTGGGCCACGGGTTTCCTGTGTCTCCTTTAGGACCTAAGGAACTTTGTTTCATTCGATGCTTTCGTCTCCCCAATACTATTTCCAGTATTTGTGCCAGCGAACTATCTGATTCTTCTTTGCTTTCTTTACCCTCGTCGTTGGGTATTGTGTGAGATTTCCTGTTCTCATCTTTGGAATGGGTGTCCTCTTTGTCAAAAGATGAGTGTTCGCGCTTATCTTCAACGGCGAGGAACCTCTGCTCAGACAACTGTCTCTGTAGCTTTCCTCCTGACAGCTTCAAGTTTTCTGTTTCCTTTAACAAGCTGCCATTCTCTCTCTTCAGTTCCTCATTCCATTGTTCCACGTCCTGAGTCTTTCTTTTTAACATTGCTGCTTCTTCCATTTTGTCCCTTACCCAATTCTTCAGTTGATCTTCTTCTCGGCGCCGTCTTCTGAGGATATCCTCTAGTTCTGCTTTCTCTTTTCTTAGTGATTCCTTTTCTTGCTGGAATTTCCTTTCCATGGACATTTTCTCCAGCTGCATTTTGTCGACATCCTGCTTCAGGGACTCGACGTGACGGTCTCTCTGACGAACATCCCGTTTTAACTGTTTGACGACGGCAATCGCCTCAGCGGCAAATTCGTCCGCATCCTGTAAATGTTTTATATATGTCGCTTCCAGTTCATCTTTTGCTTTCTTTTCCCTTTCTAGATACTCCTCGAGAGACGACATCCTTTTTCTGGCGTTCGACAAAGCCTGCTGTTCACTGAGAACTGCTGCGAGTCTCTTGCGTAACAGACTGTTCTCTTCCTTGTACTGTTCAACTTCTGTTATCGATCGTTCCTTCTGCTGGTGTATTCTTCCTCGATGATAATTCGTTTCCTCTTGAGTTGCCTCGACAAGACCACTTCTCATTTTATTTCCGACTTCCACGTTCTCAGTTACCTCGGAGGCTTTCTTATCGCGCTCTTCTTGTAGCCTCACAGTTTCTTGGCTTTTTATGGTTTTGTCTTTGGCATCACTCTCTTCCTCCTTGTTTAGATTGCATATTCCGCTGTTCACTTTTGTTTCTAGATTTTCTAGTAGTTCCTCTTTTTTCATATTCTCTACAGAATTTTGCATGCTTGCTGAAACCTCCACTACTGAGAAAATATAATGAATAAACATACCAAACAGACACATAATCATCATTTCAACAATCATCGTTATTGTTTGATATTACGGCCACTTTCGGTCAGGGTTGGTGATTTTCTTGATTTTTTTTAAAAATCAAAAAATTCAGAATTTTTCGATTTAAATCAGATTTTTTTTTTATTTAAATCAGATGTTTTTGATTTTTTATTAATCAGCATAAACATACTGTAATTGGAAATCAATCAATCAATCTCTCTCTCTGTCTGTCTGTCTGTCTCTCTCTCTCTCTGTCTATCTGTATATATATATATATATATATATATATATATATATATATATATATATATATATATATATATATATATATATATATATATATATATATAATATATATATATATATATATA
>NC_089762.1:33590890-33610890 GCF_040412425.1 Macrobrachium rosenbergii | reverse complement strand
TTTTGTGATGGGTATTATATTTATAATAAATTCCTCGGGATCGGTAGTGAATAATCATAGAAAATTATAGATTCATCTGCATATTAAAAAGGATACAATGTCTTTATATTTTTTAAAATTTTTAATCCAACATATAATGCTGTTTTAGTAGCAATTGCTCTCCATTGGAAATTTGGAGACTTAATTCTACCCTTATCCCTTATTTTCAGTTCGAAGTTTCCTCAAAACTGTCTTTCCTTCATCATTCCATAAGGGAGTAAATTAATATTTAGTTTGTGTTAGCTTCGTGATAACCTAAAAAGTAATGCTCCTCATTTCTCCTACTGATTTTCCGAGTGCCTCTCGAGCTATATCTTTATCATCATATTACTCTCACGTACGTACGCAACACATACTAAGATATACACACAAACACATACAACTTCCAAATATTGATTCACAGAATTTCTTACTGCAAATGGCTCTAATGCTGCATGCAGATAGAGCTGTGTAGGTCTAATATAGTTGAAAATGCTAGAAGTGACATTCTCAATGGTACTAGCAAGAATACTTGTGGCATGCACGTAACTGTATTAGCATTATTACATTATTATTATTATTATTATTATTATTATTATTATTATTATTATTATTATTATTATTATTATTATTATTATTATTATTATTACGGTAAGAACAGTATTTACAGTAAGACAGTAAAGACGCTATATCACTAATGATAACAGTTCCTACAAAGGGATGTGAACTACTAAAATATGCTGTTAATAATAACAATAACAATATATAGATTTAAGGGACACTAACAGCGCAGACTCCGTAGGGGGGTTAGAGCTCTCAGTGCACCTCACGCGGTGCACTGTAGGCATTACTTAAGGCTTTTTGCAGCGTCCCTTCAGCTCCTAGCTGCACCCCCCTTTCATTCCTTTTACTGTACCTCCATTCATATTCTCTTTCTTCCATCTTGCTATCCAATCCACCATCTCCAAACAACTGTTTCGCAGTGCAGCTGCGATGTTTTCCTCCTGTTACACCTGTCAAACCTTTCTGCTCTTAATTTCTTTTCCAGCTCAGTGTGCTTGGCCTTTGGCTCAGATTATATATTCCTTTCTTCCTTCATAATAGCGCAGTAAAAGGGCAAAAATAATGATAAGACATTAAAGTGAACATGCGAGGATCATGCACAACAGTGTATGACTACAACAGTGATTGATAAAAACGCGAATGTTAGTAGAAATGACAGGAGTTATAATAACAATATCGTTGGAGATTTTCTAGCAAAGCAAAGAAGTACATGAAAAACCCTCACTTGAAACAGCGCTAAAACAAAACCCATCTTCGAGCCCCCTCATTACGATACAGTGACCTCGTTTTCCTGTCTTTCCAGAATTTTGATTTTCTCGCTTCACTACATCGGATGTTTTGGATTAGTTTCGTCTTCCATTGAAAGCTACGTTTAAAATGTAATTTTCCAATTCATTCATTTTCAATTTGAGCCACTGTTTATTCTCCCCAGTAATTTGCGCATGATATTCAAAACAGTAATTATGGTATTTTGCATTCCGGGCGATCCTAAAGAGAATACATTTTTTCTCAACCACTCCATCATTTCATGTCCATCTAGATTAATGCACACCTCAATGTAATGCAGAATACTAATCTATTGCAAGCCGCTTTGATTGAAATAATGATGGAAAGCAATTTGTACTCCCGTGTTTTCGATAAATCTTGGTTTGATATAGACCAAAATCGCGTAGATATATTAGCACAGAGTACCCGTCCAATCAGGACCAATGATTTTGTGACGCCACATTCGTATAAAAAATCCTAGAAATGCTGTCGTGACGTATAACTGGAACCAAGAATAAGAACCCTAGGTCTGAAATGGACTAGCAGGCAGTAAGGTCAGTAGGATAGTAGGATGAAGCACTGACTAGCCGGCTATGAATAATAGCATCGGCACAGTCTTCTTCAAGATTCTAAATATTTAATATTTTCGGCGTTACTTTGAAATCCAAAACCCAGTCATTGTTTTCCGAAGCACCAGGAATTGGCACCAGTAAATTTAGCAGAAAATTAAGTGTTATTCGCGTGTACTTTTATACGTGTTGGTATTAGCGCTTGTTACTTAATTTTCAGGCAACAACGTCCTTGTTCAGTCTTAGTCTTCAAGGGGCGGGGGGAGGCTGTGGTTAGTGCTGTCAATGCACCTCACCAGGTGTACTGTAGGCTTTACTTAAGGTTCCTTATAGTGTCGTTTCTGCGACCCGTTTCACTCCTTTTACTATACCTCCGTTAATATTTTCTTTCTTCCATCTTTCCACTCTCTTCTAACTACTGTTTCGTAGTGCAACAGCGAGGTTTTCCTCCTGTTACACCTTTAAAACCTTTTTACTCTCAATTTCCTTTTCAGCGCTGTATGAGCTCATAGGTCCCAGTGTTTGGCCTTTGGTTTATTTTACATTCCATTCCAATCCAGTCTTAGTCCTGTGATGTTTCCCTGCAGAAGAATTGTTCCCCTAAAAAAAAGTCCTTTCTGACTTTCTGGTCTGTTGCAATACCATGACTTTTTATCATCCTGCACTATCAACTTCTTTGCTTCTGTGGCTTCAATAGGATTCCGGTATGAACTTTCCTACTGGTGGGCCCAGTAAGGTTTAAAGAACTTTCTTTTTACTCCCGGCGTAGGTTTCAAATTCCTAACCCCAGGTTCACTGCCTAGTGGTTTAATTCTTCAACGACGCAGACTACTCTAGGACCAAGAGCCATTCTGGCATAAAATTAGTTTAATTTTCAAGAACACGAGCACTTTACCCTCCCAAATGTAATGGCGACTTTATTGTGATGCTGTTAAGTCGTCTTTCTTGTAATTTTATTTAGGCAGTATCGTAAGTTTACGAGTGGATGTTGTACAGCTTACAGTGTTGCTTTAATTTTCATATTTACATCACCGTTTATGACTGTCAGTATTTACAATTTTCGTATTTATATGGCAATTTCCATTGATATTCGCTCTTTGTCATTTGAATAATAATAATAATAATAATAATAATAATAATAATAATAATAATAATAATAATAATAATAATAATTATTATTATTATTTGTCATTTCATGGGGGAAAAGTCAAAATCTGGATTCTGCTTCTTTATATATTCTATACAGTTAGTTCTATACAATTGTTATTCTTCATCACAAGATCACGGGTGCGGCGGTTCTTGCCCGGATGCATCCCCAGTACCGTGAGGACGAGAGCTCCATGAAGAAAATCGTCATGGAAAACGTCACCCCGACCGAAGACAGCAAGAAAATAAATCTTGTAATTTATTATAAGAACCGCCGCACCCGTGATCTTGTGATGAAGAATAACCCCTCTCCACCAGCAAGAGAACCCCTCAAGCAGAAGAACGTGGTCTACCAATTTGTATGTCCTGTCCGAGGATGCCCCGGCGCTTATATTGGAATGACCACGATGCGTCTGTCAAAAAGGATCTCCTGCCACGCCCAGGAGGGTGCCATCATGAACCACGCCCGTGCTACCCACAATATTTCCATCTCCCGCGACAGTATTATACAAAATATAAGTATAATCGGGAGAGTCGCCGACCCTCGACGTCTGCGCCTGCTAGAGGCGCTCCTCATTGCCGAGAAAAAACCAACAATGAATACGACGCAGGAGGCATCGCTCCTACCCACGAATTTAAGAAAAGTATTGCAGAACGCCCATCAAATCCAACGAATACCTGAAAACGACAACCCTGAGAATGGAGATGCCCCTGACGAGCGAGGCGCCCTTCGAGACAATCCCCCGACTACGACAGAAAGAGTAGATAATGACATCATTCATCCTCAGCCCAATAGCAGCCAAACTACCGATGATGTCAGCCGGCATGACATCACGCAACGGCAGGCCAATGGGAACGCTGGAATGAATGATATTCCCAGGTTGCGAAGATCTGTCAGGATCGAGCTTCGCCACAGAAATTTTGGTTTGAAGTTCGCCGACTGCAACCAATCAGAATTCGCCGTCCATGACCCCCGCTGAAGCCCGTGTATAAGTTCAGAAGGACCTATGCATTCTGCCAATCCTCTACTAGCTCCCGCTGGAGAATGACAGAAGAGTCCGTCGAAACGTCGCGGCAACAATTGTATAGAACTAACTGTATAGAATATATAAAGAAGCAGAATCCAGATTTTGACTTTTCCCCATGAAATGACAAATATAGGCGAGCTGTTAGCACGCACCTCCACTGAAGAGAAGTCCGCAATAAGGAAAATAGAAAAGGTCTTCTACAAAATAAATGCAGCTGAAGCAGCAATAATATTCAATAGAACCTGTTTAAAAGAGGGTCTGCTGTCAAATTATATTATTATATTATTAGTAATAATAATAATAATAATAATAATTATTATTATTATTATTATTATTATTATTATTATTATTAGTAGTAGTAGTAGTAGTAGTAGTAGTAGTAGTAGTAGTAGTAGTAGTAGTAGTAGTAGTAGTAGTAGTAGTAATCGCCAACTGCCGGTGAAAACTTATATTATTATTATTATTTTAGAAAAATAAAGTCCGTAGTAGTATGTATGTACTATGCAGTATATCACTATATAAAGGAAGCTTTCGCCAACTTGATCAGTTTGATGAAGAGGCCAACTGATCAAATTGGCGGAAGCTTCCTGTATATAGCCAGATATTAGGTACATACTACTGCGGATTTTATTTTCCTATTTAAGATCACGAGAAAGTGATGCTCTCAAATTATTATTATTATTATTATTATTTATCTTATATAGTGTCTTTTCTATCCTCCTTATGATTCGCTTTTCAGGCTCAGCGATGTTAGTCAGTAACTGGCCGATATTCATGTTGGAAAAGGACAGTGTGACGTCCTTGTGGAACAGAGAGAGGCCTCTTTCTCCACGAGGGTCTACACGAAACACACGAACCTGGGCATGTGTATGAACGGGGCGAGCGAGTGCCCCGAGAGGTATAAGCGCTCCACCATCAGCGCCTACGTCAGGAGGGCCCTCTCACACTGCTCCTCCTGGAACGACACCCACGGAGAAATGGAACGTGTAGCCCAAACCCTCGTCGACAATGGACACCCAAACCGGGATATAGAAGAATCTATCAAGGCGAACATCGATAGATGGTACCGTCAGGAACCTCGCCCCGATGCCCCTGAACGCATAGAGCTCTTCTACAAAGGGCAATTTCATCATAAATATAAAGAAGACGAACGCGCCCTCAAAAACATCATCAAGAATAATGTCAGCCCTGTTGACTCCAACAGAAACATACATCTGGTCATCTATTACAAGAGCAGAAAGACGAGCAGCCTGGTTATGCGCAACAACCCAGCCCCCCCTCAGCAGGACCCCTTGAAGAAGACCAACGTGGTATACCGGTACTCATGCCCCGTCCGAGGATGCCTCGGTTCCTACATCGGTATGACCACCATGCGTTTCTCCAAAAGGATTTCCTGCCACGCCCAAGAGGGGGCTATCTTTAATCATGCCAGGACCGTCCATAACCAGAGGATAGCAAGAAAAGACATAATCACGAACATCGAAGTGATTGACCAAATTACCGACCACCGCCGCCTACGCCTCTTGGAAGCATTGCACATTGGGAAGGAGAAACCAACACTCAACATTACGCAAGAAACCTTTCTCCTCCCACGGCAGCCAGGAGACATGCACCGAGCGATCCCCATAGCGTACGAGCAAATCAAAATTCGGCATCCGAGGATCGAAATTCTTCTCTTCATCCTCAGCACTACAACGCCGCTCGCACGCAAGACGAAAACAGAACTTGGATGGGAAGGCTCCGCCCGAGGGTACATGCCCCGGGCAGCCAATCATAATTCAGCACCGATCATGACCTCCCCTATAAATACCAATTGAGCACATCGTTTCTTCAGACCTCCTGCAACCACGTCCAGAGGATGACCAACGAGCTGGTCGAAACATGTCGATAGTACCTACAATAGAACCTGAACCCAGACGAACGATTTCTGATTGAATATTGTAATAAAAGACTTCCAATATTCCGCACTGTCCTTTTCCAACATGAATATCGGCCAGTTACTGACTAACATCGCTGAGCCTGAAAAGCGAATCATAAGGAGGATAGAAAAGACACTATATAAGATAAATTCGCATAATACAGCCATCCTTTTTAATAAGACCTGTTTAAAAGAGGGTCTACTCCCTTCATATATTATTATTATTATTATTATTATTATTATTATTATTATTTGAAGGAGCGAGCAGACCATTTTTTAAACAGGTCCTGTTGAAAAGGGTATATATTTGTATGCTCTAAGGCGGAAGTTAAACACGGCAAGGTGATTCAAAGAATTTCAAGTAGGAGGCGTATAGCACGCCTCCCATGAGAAAGTCTACGGAAACACATCGCCGTGTTTAACTTTCGCCCCAGTGCAACAAATATAAACTTCATGGAATCCATAGCTCCTGCGTTTCCTGTTAACCATGTTTGAATATCAGTCACCATTTAACAATTAGTAGCATTGAAGGAAAGATGGTAAGTAGAAGAACTGAAAAAAAAACTCAGTATAAAAAATAATTTAATTCTTGCTGCCATCCTTTTCAATAATAAGTTATTGTTATATAAAAGATGGTGAATTTTTGTTATTTTCGTTATTATTATGAGTTAATGATCTGTTTTGAATTTTTAATTGGTTTTTATATTACTTATTGATAGTAAACTTTGCTAATCGTTATACAATAGATTACAATGTAGTAACTTCTTTTTGTTCTCTCTGCAAAAGTAACATAGTTTATTTAAAACTAATCTACCTCAGAAAGTATTAGTTTAAGTAATGAACGTATACCATGCAAATAGCAGATACATAAACATATTATTTAACTGCTTTCTTCCAAGAGGAACCGATTTTTATTGGCGAAGGAAACAAATACATGCAAATGGGTAGATTTTCAATCACGTTTATTTTTCCTTCTTGCAACTTTTACCGCCACGTAATAACTGTATTTTACAAGGCGAGACCACAGCGAAGCATCTCTTCCTCAAGAGTTATGCTAGTAGCACTGAAACGAAGTTATTCTCTGAATTTTAATGGAGCAATATTTTCCAGCAGTAAGTTTGGACTATTTTAGCTAGCCATTCAAGCCTGGAAAATACAGTGCAGTTTTCCACGAGCATTCTTCTTCTTCTTCTTCTTCTTCTTCTTCTTCTTCTTCTTCTTCTTCTTCTTCTTCTTCTTCTTCTTCTTCTTCTTCTTCTTCTTCTTCTTCTTCTTCTTCTTCTTCAATGTTTGAGGTAGCAACTAGAAACTTGGTTCAACAGTTGGGTATTCCAGAATTATGTGCTCTGAATATGATTTAGCGTTATATGTTTATGAAGATACCTTGAGGGCCTTCTCTTAATCATGTCTTTTCAGTGTGAAAAAGGAAGAAAGTCAACTGAAGGAGGCATTTTACGAAAGAACACGACAGAAAAAAACTTTCGATGAAAAGGTGAAAACAGTTGTATTCCTTTAAAATATGAAATTGGATCATGTATTCTTAAACTCAAGTTGAAATTTGCTTCTTATTATTTCATATAAAATCAGATCAGCTTAAAGAATTAAAGATAATTGCTATTTTGTGATAGATACTACGTGGAAAATTACTACAAATGAAAGAGATCGTAGTATGAATAAAAGAAAATGCGATGGAATCACAATTTGACGATATATAATCGTCGTCCCAGCTCAAATATTCTTGAATATTCTCCCTTTCTTTCGCTTTCTTTCCCCCTCCCCCTTCCTACACTCCGCCCCACCTCAAAACCCTCCCCTCTCTCTCCTCTCTCTCTCTCTCTCTCTCTCTCTCTCTCTCTGTGACAGTAAAATTCTGAGAGCCGAAGATATGAGGGATAAATTTTCATCGCAGGCGATAAGTTTTGCTGCATTGCTGAATTTATGAGACCTTCGCCTTTTGCAAGCAGCGTAATATTGGCGCTCTTCTTCATGTAAAGAAATGTTGCGAATTATTCATATGGAAATTAGTTGGATTTTCTTGCCCGAAATGATGAAATCTTCGTTTATTGGAGCAACACTAGGAATACTTTCTTTTGAGAGAGAATTATTTTGTGCTTGCAGCAAATATTTAGCTGTCTTTAATGCCTCATTTTTGGTTAATACATTTGGAATTTGTAGTGATTTTCAGGCATTAGTTTTCTGTATCTCTCAAATGCTGAAAAGTCATATATAAATTTATGCAGGAAAAAATTCCATACTGTAAAGTGGCGTACTGCTAAAGACTTAGCAGTAAATATTTAATTTGTCTTGTCAGTTCGGTCATTCCTAAGTACTATTATAATAAACTAACACACACAGTATATATATATATATATATATATATATATATATAGAGAGAGAGAGAGAGAGAGAGAGAGAGAGAGAGAGAGAGAGAGAGAGAGAGAGAGTATTGTTTCCTTTTCTAGAAGCCCATTAATATTTTAATATTACTGAAGTTCTGTGATTGCATATTTAGCAACCAAAAATCTGACATCCATAAAACTAAAACTTCTTCAAGGCTATTATTCGACCACCGTCGTTAAAAACACTAGGAAAAGAAAATATATTTGAAAGCAATGGATAACACTCATACATAAACACCCAATTCGATTTCACCCGTGTTAGGAATGGGGGTGTGTCCCTGAGTTCTCGTTCACCCCGTAACTCCTAACTTTTGTCCTCCGAAACTTTACTAATTATCTTTGCTTCTGAGGACAAGAGAGTTGATTGACAGTTAGCTCAGTTCTGTCAATTGATGAATCGTTCGTCTACCTCTATTTATTGTCAGCTTTTGTCAAAAGTTTCTTTACTTATTTATTGGTATTATTGAGGTCCTTGTTAGTTTTACCTTCCCCAGAACTACTTGGCCTTTAAGGAGCTTATTTTTCCATCACTTAATTTTACGGAAATATTCATGCACACACACTCTGTTAGTTTCTTAGATATTTACACCTATTTATGTTTCCACGAAAATGAAGAGTGAATCATCATGGATACAAGTAGGATCCTCAAACATCATTTCTTTTAAAAGCCTGAAACTTATTGTAAAGACAGATGAGCCTATCAGGTGGAGAGCTATTAATCATCAGCTGTTTTCTCATGTAGGTATCGGCCAAGCCCTCTTCAGAACAGATCTCTAATTTATCAGTTTCTGTGCAATCTTTCGATATCTGAATGAAAAACAGTGATTCATTGAGGTACACACGTACTTTAGAAATAGAATAAGAAGCTATTTAAAAACTTCAGCACATTCTGAGTTATTAAAAGCTGCCTTAAACAAAAATCGCTGCTAAGTATGATTTGCGTTTTGACAGGAAAAATTTTGCGCGGTTATTTGAATAAAAATTTAATTACTCGAACAACAGTTAGTCAAATAAAACGAATTAAGATATTCCCTTCAAGCTGATGACAATTTCGACACTTGCCTTGGCATCTCGATTTGGTTGGATCGAGTTCAGAGGTCCACAACTGGACGGCTTAATCTACAGCAATAGCCAACGTCTCATGGGGAAAATTCCCTTTCATTTAATGGCGCCTTAGAGCTTAAACGATTTCCTAAAAAGCTCTTGAAAAGCTCCCTTGTTCAGGATTAATTTTCCCCCAGGGAGATTACATCAACGACATTGAATGGTTAAGCAATCTTGAGCAGGACGGAGCATTAAAGGTTAATGTTTTCACCAAGTGTTAAAATGGACTCATATAAGTCTAAGTATTGTAAAATCGGTTATACTATCGTAATCATGCCTGAACGAAAATTTGAAAATTGACTAAAGTGAACTGGATATGCATATAAAATCATTTATTGAATTGTATATTTTATACTCCTCACATAAACAGCAAGGCAAAGTCCTCAGTATCAGTGTAAAGAATGTATAAGATCACTATCATCGTATAAATTTTCAGTTACAAGTTGTTGATTCCAGAATGAAATTTAACTCTTACTCGGTATTTATAACAAAGAACACCAGAGATGGTTGAAAATTTCATATACTCTGCGACTTGTATTAGTTATTTTTTTTTTATCGATTTAGTTGGCGCTTCAGCGATTTTCTCGGTACGGCGACTGAAAAAATATTTTGATCATAATCGAGATAACAAGGAAGGAAATGAAATGTTTCTGACCACTGAAGACAAAGATTTAACTTTTTTGTTGATCGTCGCTCAAGTTGCTGATCCACATGAAATTTCTAACGAAACGACCTACCTTATTTTTTATTGATTGACGTCACATCGACAAAAGTTTGGAGTATTACTAGAAGTTTTCTCAAGATATCTTGTTTGAGAAACATAATGTTTTTACATTATTAATATCTCAAGGAAACAGTAGGCATTCAAGACTCAAAGTCTGGAAATTTTATCCCGCTCCAAAATGGATAAGACTGAGTCATGTCTTATAGTTTGGTTTTATGGTTCTTTATTTTGCAGATTGATAATTTAAGTCATTATTTGTGATTCTCTGATTACAGGTCTATTATGCAATTCCAATTTTTTTTTATTGTGAATGAAAGTCTGCATTGTGGTTGAACATTTGTTCCATTCATATTAAAACCGTCCGTTCGTGTTAAAGACATTTGTTGTTTTAAGCCTTTTAAGCACCAGCAAATATATTGTATACTACAGCTGCATTTTAAATGCTGGTGAAGAGAGCTTGATTAAAGAATGAAGTACACTTGAATCGAGTGAAGTGTTAATTGATAAAAGTAAATATACTTTAATGAGAAGACATTTTCAACAGCAAACTGAAGCCTCACTTAGCATTTGTGCAAATTGCAGTAAACCTTTACTTCAGACCTGTGAAACTGATAAAATACATACTTTGTTTTTTACGGATAGAATGACATTTCAAATTTGAAGAAGTAATTGGAAAGATGCTGAAATGAAAAAGATTTAAGATTGAAAACGATGTCCTGGAATTACAATTTGTTGTACGAGAGAGAGAGAGAGAGAGAGAGAGAGAGAGAGAGAGAGAGAGAGAGAGATAGAGAGAGCATTCTCCTACGTCGCAAGTTTAGGTATAATATTCATTCCGGATTCAGAGTAAATATATGTAAATGGAATGCATCAGGCCTGCAATTAGGGAGTCAACTTGACCCGGAAACATTTAAATAACAGCGCGGCTGGGACAAAGCATAAGTGAGACAGGTAAACGTTTACATGCGCACAGCTTACAAACATACTCAGAAAGGAAAAGCAAATATGCACGTAAGTAGAGAGAGAGAGAGAGAGAGAGAGAGAGAGAGAGAGAGAGAGAGAGAGAGAGAGAAGATACGTAGTCTTGTTCAGTAATACTGTTTCATTATATCAGGTAATGCCATTAGAAATAAAAGTGTTATTGAAAAATATAACTTCTGTGCATGTATTTAATAATTTTGAAAAACATAATTTCTGTGTATGTATTTAATAATTTTGAAAAACAATTTCTGTGTATGTATCCAATATTTTTGGAAAACAATTTCTGTGCATGTATTTGATATTTTTAAAAGACAATAATTTTTGTGCATGTATTTGATATTTTTGAAAAACATAATTTCTGTGTATGTATTTAATAATTTTGAAAAACAATTTCTGTGTATGTATCTAATATTTTTGGAAAACAATTTCTGTGCATGTATTTGATATTTTTAAAAGACAATAATTTTTGTGCATGTATTTGATATTTTTGAAAAACATAATTTCTGTGCATGTATTTGATATTTTTGAAAAACATAATTTCTGTGCATGTATTTGATATTTTTGAAAAACAATTTCTGTGCATGTATTTAATATTTTTGAAAACATAATTTCTGTGCATGTATTTGATATTTTTGAAAAACAATTTCGGTGCATGTATTTGATATTTTTGAAAAAAAAAATGATTTCTGTGTATGTCTTTAATGTTTTTGAAAAACATAATTTCCGTGCATGTATTCAATATTTTTGAAAAACATAATTTCTGCGCATGTATTTAACACCACTTTATTACTGAATAAGCCAGAAATAGCACTGACCAAAGTTCCGAAACTCTTGCTGGAAAAAATAACCGTAGCTATTCTTCACAACTTTTCATGTGACACACATCGTCTTATGAACGACCCGGTCCTTTGACGACGATTACGTCTTCTCGAAATCTAGGTCAAGATCTTCATCGCAATTCCCGCCGCTAACTCAAACTTCCAACTCAATCTCGTCTCCTCGGCATTCGAGTCGGAGGGGTCTATTGATTGTGTTTGTGATGCATGGCTCGGCTCTGGTTCAGGGATCCCCCGTAGGGGGGCAGTGCCATCAGTGCACCTCATGCAGTGCACTGTAGGCTTTACTTCGTCCCTAGCTGCAACCTCTTTCATTCCTTTCACTATACCTACATTCATATTCTCTTTCTTCCATCTGACTTTCCACCTTCTCCAACAATTGTTTCATAGTGCAACTGTGAGGTTTTCCTCCTGTTAAGCCTTTCAAATCTTTCTGCTCTCAGTTTTCCTTCCAACGCTGAATGTCCTCATAGGTCCCAGCGCTTGGCCTTTGGTCTAAATCCCTTATTCTATTCCGGGTCAGGGATGCAACTGCAATCATCTTCGGCAGCGCTTGCTTCGGCGGGCGATTTGGACCGAGGATGGAGGACGTGATTGCAGACGTTCAATAAAAATGCTTGGCTTGCATGAGTGGTTGATCGGGAGCCCAACTCCTCAGTCACTCACGCCCTTTGCATGATAAAACAGTGATTGAGATCTTGTATTTCAGCTACGATTTTTATTACATTTTGTCTTGTTGCTTTAAAGAATTGTGGATGCTGTGAGCGAAGGAAATGAAAAGAAAATGTGGTATATATAGTTTAAGAGGTGTTGAAAGAATAGGAATTGCAGATGTGGCCAAAATATCAATGTAGATAACAATACCATCGAGTTGGTCTGATCAACCATAGAGAATGACAACAGATAATAAGTTTTGTTCGAAATCAGTTAGTTACTATGGGCCATTTTCTTGTTCGAAATTCAAAGATTAGTATTGTGCTTTATGATACGGTGTGAAATATTAGACACTTCCATTTAGGAGACCAAATTCATCAAGTGTATTGCGGCTCATTATCATTTCATTAAGTTAAAGCGATATTACGAGTATATATCTAGAGTATTAAAAGCAATCTATTGGGTCTAATTAATATCACTTCCAAATTAAGAGCCTCGTATCATAGATAGCCTAATATTATATGCATATATATTTGATATAAATATCTGATATATTAAGTGATCAAATCCTTCAACTGTCTATTAAAATGAACTGAAAACTGCAAATTACAAGGCTAAATGTGTTTGTGTTTGTAGCAAGTTGCACGCATTAAACTGCATAGAGAGTTGTCAGGAAAATATTCAAGTTGCACGCATTAAACTGCATAGAGAGTTGTCAGGAAAATATTCAAGTTGCACGCATTAAACTGCATAGAGAGTTGTCTGGAAAATATTAAGGCTATGAATGGTTCATTCATATTTTTGTCTACCCCTACGTGTATGTGTGTGTTTGTGTGTGTGTGTGTGTGTGTCATTTGGCATAATATCTTGAGAACGAGAGAACAAAAATTGATGCCTTCTAACGAACGTATTCATTGGTACCTTTCCTTGAAGATTTGTTCCTTGGTACATGTCAAAGATTTGACGCCTTGTCACTGTGAAATCCTTTTCTCTCAGTCCAATTCTATTTCGCAATATTAGTTTTCTGTAAAAGAAAACTATTGTGAAGGCTTTGTCTGTCCGTCCGCCCTCAGATCTTAAAAACTACTGAGCCTAGAGGGCTGCAAATTGGTATGTTGATCATCCACCCTCCAATCATCAAAAATACCAAATTGCAGCCCTCTAGCCTCAGCAGTTTTTATTTGATTTAAGGTTAAAGTTAGCCATAATCATGTATCTGGCAACGATATAGGACAGGCCACCGCCGGCCCTTGGTTAAAGTTTCATGGGCCTCGGCTTATACAGCATTATACCGAGACCACCGAAAGATAGATCTAATTTCGGTGGCCTTGATTATACGCTGTACAGAAAACTCGACTGCGCAGAAGTTATTCTGTATGAGCCGAGGCCTATGAAACTTTAACCAAGGGCCGGCGGTGGCCCGTCCTATGATTTTTTTACTTGTTTTACTCTTGCATACCATTTTCGAACAGATAGAAAAAGGCGATAAGGATTAGGAAATCGAACGCAAATGTTTGTGACGACGATAACGTTCCCAATTTATCGTAGTCTTGCACAAGCACCATTCAAAAGACAAAGACAAGAATGGCAACGACACTCGTCCTGTGCTGCAATTCAAACAAAAATATTCAAGGACCCATGAAAAACATCCTTATGGCTCTGCTCGATTCTGTTGACTTCGAGTGTCTAATTTATGAACACATTACCATTTTTTCCCCTCGCACTACGTTTTCCAGAATGGGTTAAATGTCTTGTGCGTATGAGGAATGCAGAAAACTGCACTAACGATAAATTTCTCTCTTCAACATCGTTGTACGAGACAAACACGAGGGCGACTTTGCAAGATGTAAAATAAAATTGTGAATGATATTTGAAAACTGAAGAATTAAGATAATAAGATTTCCTTTTCTCATACCCAGGCAACGCTGCAGTCTAGGCGGATCCTCGATCAACGTTACCCGAGGAAATTAAAACGTTTATGACATGGCGTAGTTGAAAGTGGTCACGGATTATTTGTATCTTGCGATCTCAGGGGTGAAATACCACTTAGAACTTCCGTTTTGTTTTTTATTTTAACCAATTGTAGTGCCAAGGTTAATTCATTTCTATTGCACTTTGTTATGGTAGTTACTGAAATCTAAATGTTTGAAATTTTTATCAAGTGAAATCTAGAAAAGACGAGGAAAAGGAATATCTGACTTATCGGAGAAATATGGAGAGCGATTCATTCTTCTGTGCCTTCAGTACCTTAATAATGGTTATCTGTATTCATGCTATTTTATCTAGATATTAAACCTAATTTTTTGTTGGTCGCAAACAATCCTGGTATATACTTTTAGGATACAATATTAAAACGCTTCATCTTCTTTTTATTACAAAGTATTACTAAATTTAAAAAATCACCCATGTCCGAAAAACTAGGCAGTCTCTATTTTCTTTCAATCAACTTCTGTTTCTTTAGCCCACACTGTTTTGACTGAGTGTACAATGCTTTTTTAGATTTAAAGTTGTGTTTCTCTTTGCAACGTTCAAAATTCTGACTATTATCGTGGCCTAACAAATAGTATGGATCTATATTCTTATCGCTCATTTCTTTCTTGTTAATTTCGTTGATGTATGGATACGTCCAGGTGCATAGAATTCATCTGCACCTTAAAATTTAGTTAAAACCTGTTAAGTAAGAGTACGTGTGTATAGGCGTGCGTGGAGGTTAACAGATGTTGAAGTCATCAAAATGTAATTTCTTTCCTCAAACTACAAAGGACTGTCTTTAACAAACGAAAAAAAAAAACAGTTTTTGATGTGAAAGACTTCCCCTAACTATCGTAAAGTCAGTGAGTCCACCTTCCAGTTTTATAAAATACATGTAGGTCTGATCTCGAATAGGTTTCCGGGAAGGAATTTCTCTTTCACTCCTTCCCTTAAAAAGGCTGGAGAATGAAGAGAACAAAAAAAAAAAAAAAAAAATGATAGCTCTTTTCCAGGCATCTATGTCATCGCTGGAGAGTGGAAAGGCTTCTGGCGTCAAGTTGGTAAAGAATTGTTGGGGAAGGTATAATCTAAGAATATAAAAGAGAAAAAACAGTTTTATGGTATCTGATAGGGGAGAGAGAGAGAGAGAGAGAGAGAGAGAGAGAGAGAGAGAGAGAGAGAGAGAGAGAGAGAGAGAGAGAGAGAGAATTCATCCACGTGAAAATGTCTTTCTTTCCTTCAATGGGTCATCTAGTAATATTTGTAGTTTTAAAAGATATTTCACCCCAATTTGAAGCCACAGCTTGCGAGTAGTAAAGATCTCTGTTTGTCCTTATATTATAAATAACATTATTAGAAAATGAGATTAGTTTTTACTTCTAACTCCAAGCCATCATTGCACAAAACTTCAAACGTATCATCAAATGTTACTTGACTCTAAGCACTCATTTTTCAAAACGTCAAACATGTACCATCAAATTCTATTTGACTCCAAGTAATCATTGCACAAAGCTTCAAACGTATCATGAGATTCGACCAGAAAACTAAATAGTCATAAAAGGGGTCCATGCTTCAGATCTTTTCGTTTTTCCCAGTACTGGAACAAGTATTATTTACACATATTTGACCTTTTAAAAACTCTTTGCAACAGGGGTTTTTCACATCCACCCCTAGTGCCTAGACTTCCTAGAACTAGTGCAGGTTATTTGTTTTCCAGTATAACCAATAACGTTCTGTTGATATGACACGCTGTTATATTACCTACAAGTAGATCTTTTTTTTTTAACATTTTCCCTAAAACTTATGGAATGCTTTTTTTAGTATCAAAAGCATGCCGAAGAGGTTTGTGAACCTTAGGTTTGTTCTGTATGAAGGTGTAATAATAATAATAATAATAATAATAATAATAATAATAATAATAATAATAATAATAATAATAATAAGAATAATAATACCTTAAAATATCAACTCTTACACTGTCTGAAATTTACATTACAAATAGGAAAAGGCGTTATCACGTGTAGGAAATAAAAAAAAATCGTCAGTACCGCAATTTTTACAGACATAGAATTAAAATACAGCCCTTGAGCAAATATAAAATGTTTTCTCTTCAAATAAAAAGGATTAAAAATGTAAATATCTTTAGATCCCTTTCAGGCAAATGGAAGTGAGGTTTCACATTTACATTTCAACTCGAGGAAAGGGATATATGCTTCTCTGATCAAACGCAGAAGCTTTCCAACATTGTTTCTGTACACTTTAATTATGTAAGCATTTTTTCCTAGAGAAATTGAAGTGAATATATATATATATATATATATATATATATATATATATATATATATATATATATATATATATATATATATATATGTGTGTGTGTGTGTGTGTGTGTGTGTGTGTGTGTGTATGTGTGTGTGTGTAGAATCTACTGGACACTCTTTACCAGATGCATATGTAATTGTAATAGCCACAATGCCCTTTTAACTTCTCGAATTCTTCGCGCTTTTTTGGATACGCTTGTCACTACAAAGCCTTAGATCCAAGGGCAAGGAGTTTTAAGGAATTGTGATGTCCGGTACGAGAAGGTTAGGTCGGCAACGTGACCTCGTTGTGTTTATGGGACGCGGGTTCGTTTCTCGCTACCGAACATCATGATTGCTTCAAACTTCTTGCACTTGGATCTAAGGCTTTGTTGTGACAAGCGTATCCAAAAAAGGGCGAAGAATTCGAGAAGTTAAGAGGGCATTGTGACTATTACAACTACATACATACATATATATATATATATATATATATATATATATATATATATATATATATATATATATATGTATATATATAAATGTCTTAGGATACATAAAAATACAAATATATATGTGTTGTATGTATGCATGTATTTGTTTATTTCAAAAAACGTTTCTGAAAGTACACAAAGGCAATGATTAGCAGAATGTTGATATTTCCCGTGTTAGTGTATGTGATCATGTAAATTATGAGTACTCCTGCAGGAATTTTGTGCAATAAAGTAAAATAAGTCTGGAATTAAACAGAATTTTAACAAATCTGAAAATACTTTCCCAGTATAACTACATTAACTTTGACTGATGTAAAATATATCAGATAACCTGGTCATGATCAGCAATTATGAGTGTTGTAAATATTCACTCTGCTGCGAAGGCTATCTGAAAACGGCCTCTCTGGTTACAGGAAATGTCCCAACCACAAAATGATCTTTCCAGACTTCAACTAAACAATCTTAATGATTAGCAAAAAGTGCAGTACGTTCAAAATGCCATTTAAGTAGAAAATAAGGCATTAGGTATCAGTGTATGACAATTGGCACCCATTTCTCCTGTGATAGGTAGAATTATCATTTCCATTATGAGTGAGGTTATAAGAATTACGCTGACTTTTCCAGCTCTCCAAACAAGCAGGTTGATCATCTTGTACTCATTACAGTGTGTTTCCTCATGGAAAATACTGTATTTATATCTTAAAACCCAGTTTTCCAATTCCAGAATAGATTATAAAATGATTATTTACGGGAAACCAAATATATCAGTAGGGATTATAAAATATTTGTTACTCTAGAATATTAAAGACGAAATATCCATCAACTTGTCTAATACAAATTCCAAACAAATTCTCAGGCTTTCAGAATTCTGATTAACTTAAAAATGTGAAGAGATCTTCGTTTGCATAGATATGTTATGCCACAATATTTTCATTTTACGTGACTTTTATAATTTTATTGTGCTATGCGTATGCATATTCTGGGAAACGACCTAATGCTTTTAACATACACACACACATATATTGTGTGTGTGTGAGTGAGTGTGTGTGTGTGAAAATATGCATATACATTATCTATATATATTTATATATATATGTATAAGTATAAATATATATGTATATATACATATATATATATATATATATATATATATATATATATATATATATATATATATATATATATATATATATATATATATATATATATATATATAACATTAAGCTACAAACGTCCTTTAATACCCAATTCGCTCTACCTCGGAAATAATATTTTTTCATATATGTTACCCGAAAGTTTTTTTTTAGTTGATTAGTTCGTCGCCGTGTGGTTAAATGCGCGTCACTGTAATCCTGAGTTCTTGTCTTCCGTGGTTCGAGCCCACGAGATGACGAACTTATTATCAACTAAAAAATTCCCCTTCGGGTAACATATATGAAAATATATTATTTCCGAGGTATAGCCAATTGGGTATTAAAGGACGTTTGTAGCTTAATGCTTGTATATAAATCACGGTGATGTGATAAAACTCATTCATATATATATATATATATATATATATATATATATATATATATATATATATATATATATATATATATATATATATATATATATATATGCATATATAGGTAACTAATAGTTATTAGATAGCTAAGAGTCAGTAGTTCAGAGAACCACTGCCTGTTAGTAACCTCCGCCATAGAGTCAGGGTCCCATAAAATTTAGACATTATAATTATTGTTTGCGAGGGGAGAGAGAGAGAGAGAGAGAGAGAGAGAGAGAGAGAGAGAGAGAGAGAGAGAGAGAGAGAGAGAGAATGAATCTGAACCACCAGTGGATTTTGGGATGCGTGTAAGGCTTGTGAATTGTGAATACTTGTGAAATATGAGCGAAAGGGGTTTAAGCATCAAGTATTTTCTACCTTATTGCAAAATTATGTAAATCGCGACTTATATCAAGTGTTCCCATTTATCAGTACCTGTCGATTAATCATCAAGTAACCGGCAATGCCTCACTTAATTCTATCCTGCCCTTGCACAAATAGTTATATCTTTTCATTAAAAGGTAAGTTAATAAATGTAGTTTCATGTCTTCACTTAACAGAAAGTTTAATTTCCGTATGATTTTAAAAATATCCATTAATGTTACCTTATATGAATTCATATTATTTTTATTTCTTATTCAGTGTGTATGCCGTTTTTAAGGAGATGGCTACAAGGCCTCCCTCCCTCCCTCCCTCCCCACATTATAAAAGTTGCAGGAGTAATTTGTGACAATAGATAACTTTTATACGGAAAGAATAAAAGAGCTGTGTTGAAAGTTTTTCCCTCCTCATCCAGACTATAATGAAAATAATTAGCTCCTGATGAAATTTCCCCACCCTAAAAATGGAGCCATAACACACTCTCTCATATTTTCTTTTAATCATTTTCCCTTTCGTTGTTTACATACTTTTTTCCCTCTTTTAATCAAGTTATTGAACTCTGAGAAGTTAGTCAAACTACAAGTAGATTTTTCTTTAAG
>NC_089762.1:33583390-33585890 GCF_040412425.1 Macrobrachium rosenbergii | reverse complement strand
GATGTAAATGATTAGTGTCTACATTTCAAGGAAAGGAAAGTTGTAGAGATGTTCTTGTTCCCGACATCCATATTCCGTATTTGGTAAATATGTAAGAAAAACAAGTCCATAGACGCTTACTATGTTGACAGTGCCATCTTCCGCTTGTCTGATTCCCTTGAAGCTTTGCAGGAAACATCTGTAATTTTTCTTTAAAGTAGCTTTTTCTTGAAACATTTTTGTATAGATTTCTGTTATTACTTCTGGTTTTGTCGGCGCCTCAACTTAAGTACTCAGTATTTCTGTTCAAGTTCATTTTATCGATATTAAGTGATATTTTTTGTGTTGACTGCCACTTAGAAGCCTCTGATCCTTTAATTAGAATTTTCCGAGCTTTGCAAGAGACGTTTGTAATTTTGATCTAAAGTAGCTTTTTCTTGAAAAATTTTTGTATAGATTTCTGTAATTACGTATGGTTTTTTTCAGCACCTTAACTTAAGAACTTAATGTTTGTGTTCAAGTTCAGTTGTTGATGTGAAGTATTTAATGTTATTTGTTTACCGTCATTTAGAAACTTGTGATTCTTTTATTAATTTTTTCCATGCGCTTGTTTCTCGTGGTCCTTGTAGGCAGGATACGATTTCACCAATAACAAGAGCTCATTACTTTCGTCTTCCCTTTTTTTTTGGTTGATCAGAAACATGTCTCTCAGGTACTTAGGATTTTAATTTATAGAGTCTCTTTTAAATCTCTCTAGTCTTTTGTGTAGTGGAGATGTAATAGACTGCTTATGACGTCACAGCATCTAGCTAATTGACGCGATTTATTAATAACCTAGAATTTGTGACGCTAGTTGCCGTAGCCTTAGCCATAATCAATCTTTTATATTAAAAAAAATGATGTTTAACTAAAATAAGAGAAAGTATTGTGACTTAAGTTTTAATGAAGCAAACACATTTGCATACGATTTAAAATCAAAGCACGAATTTCCGACACCGCCATCTACGCTGCTGTCTCGACTGAATATCGCTTGAGCAGTCCTTGCATACCCCATCGTGTAAACGCAGCTATTGTTAAGAAATTTGCGCAATAGTAATGATTATATGTGCATTCATATATGTTTCTTTCAAATGAACACATGTTCTTTGGAAACTTGAATTTCAAGTCTGTGGCCCTAGTATGCCTGTTCCATATGATTAGGGTTCATCTCTGAATAATAATAATAATAATAATAATAATAATAATAATAATAATAATAATAATAATAATAATAATAATAATAACGTATGGACAGATAGAGAGATAGCTAAATTATATATCAAGCAGGCCTGTTCCAAATGAATAGGTTCATCTCCTGAATAATAATAATAATAATAATAATAATAATAATAATAATAATAATAATAATAATAATAATAATAATAACTTATAGACAGATAGAGAGATAGGTAAATTATATATCAGGCAGGCCTGTTTCATATGAATAGGGTTCATCTCCTGAATAATAATAATAATAATAATAATAATAATAATAATAATAATAATAATAATAATAATAATAATAATAATAATAATAATAATAATAATAATAACGTATAGACAGATAGAGAGATAGGTAAATTATATATTCGGAGGACCAAATCACTTTATTTTTCATTTATAAGAGTACAACTTCCCATTACAGCTTCCCATCTCATACATTATTCAGTATTTGGACAGTTACGCCGGAGTACATTTTTTCGGAGCAAGAAATTCTTGCTCTTCTTAAAAAAATATACCATACGTCTTCGCCTTCCCCCTTTCCGGGTTATTTTCGAGCGTAAGAGGCAAGTGGTCCTTATACATGGTACATCTACAGTAGATGTGCCTTGCATTTTTAGTTTTCTGCAAACGAAGACTATTGTGCCGGCTTTGTCTGTCCGTCCGTACTTTATTCTGTCCGCGCTTTTTCTGTCCGCCCTCAGGTCTTAAAATCTACTGAGGCTAGAGGGCTGCAAAGTGGTATGCTGATCATCCACCCTCCAATCATCAAACATATCAAATTGCAGCCCTCTAGCCTCAGTAGATTTCATTTTATTTAAGGTTAAAGTTAGCCATGACAGTGCTTCTGGCAGCGCTGTAAGATAGGCCACTACCGGGCCGTTGTTAAAGTTTCATGGGCCGCGGGTCATACAGCATTATACCGAGACCATCGAAAGATAAAACTATTTTCGGTAGCCTTGATTATACTCTGTAGCAGCTGTACAGAAAACTCGATTGCGCCGAAGAAACTTCGACTCATTTTTTCCTTGTTGTATTTGTGGTAGGATACAAATTCATATACACTTATAACAAATATTGAGAGAACAGCTTCGGTTTCTTTTTTAAAGGTTCTCAGAAATATTCTTTATTCACAGTGAGGTTTTTCGTGTTTCATTTTGTAGTTAAATATCATCTGTCAATTGCTGTTGATGTATTGTAAACGTGTTTACAGTATTATTGATAAGAGGTTTAGCGATTACAGCACTGCGTGTCTGAATAA
>NC_089762.1:33568390-33578390 GCF_040412425.1 Macrobrachium rosenbergii | reverse complement strand
GAAATAAATTGTGTGAGTTCGTTTTCATGTTTCAATACACAGAAAATAAATTGTGTAAGTTCATTTTTATGTTTCAATACACATTCGTCTTGCATAATTTATTAATAATACTAATGAAAAATACCCGTATGGAGCAAGTGGATCGAATTATTTACCCTAATGAATAGGGTAAAAATTAAGATTCAAAGGTTCTGTCACGAAAATTGAAGAAATTGTCCAAGATTTTGAAAATTCAGAGGAAGTTGAATTCGAAACACAGAGCACATTGATAAACAATTTTCAGAAAAAAAAAAATCCGAGACAATTATGGCATTTGTATATGTTACTTACAGTGGATAAATTTACAAAAACTGAAAAAAAATTAAGAATGTATTTCCAAATTATAGTTATACGAATGGAGACCCTTGTAATTTAATTAGACCGCTTATACAGCCATGATTTTTAAATAGCCGTAAAAAGACGTACGGGGTCATACTTTCTTAAAAAACTTAGGAAAAACCCTCCAAAAAAGTACCAGGGACCTAAAAAAAAAAAAAATGTTGCGAGAAGGCGAACAGAGACTGTCGCTTCCAGAACTGGGCAGCTGCTGTTGAGAATTTTTCATTCATTTACCCTTTTACCATATTTTGTTATTGAAATTTAACAGCAGTTTTAGTCTGAAGGTTTTTCAGAATCCTTACCAAATTTCCTACTCAACGAAGTTCTTGTTTGTTAGCCCTTAGCGCTCAGTACAGAATATGTTTGTAACTTCTAGTGAAGCTGAAAAAGTATAGAATGACAGCAAACTATGAAGTTTCTAGCTTCGCTATTTTTCAGTGGGACTGGTAAAAGAAATCGAGAAGAATTTTGATATGAAGTATTTCAGAGTGATTGTGCACTGGTTTTCTTTTCATTATTGCGAAAATGGTGGCGGTTATCTTGCTGTTATCTTCATATTGGTACAGAAATGATCTGCATGTATACTATTCTCAACAAACATCCTCCTGTTTTAAGTCCTATTACCATTGTAATCTAGTGTCAATATATTTTTTTTTTATTTTCACTTTATCTATATATAATAAATTTAACTTTCTATATATAGTAAAACTAACTTTCTATATATAGTAAATTTAACTTGCTATTTATATAGTAAAACTAACTTTCTATATATGGTAAATTTAACTTTCTATATATAGTAAAACTAACTTACAGAGGATTTTATCCAAACTGTTTGTTTCCATTATTGAAGTTGCGCCAATTTGGCTCTTGAGGGAGGAAGGAAAAATCTTTTCAGAATTCGTGAGTCTTGCTGGAGCCGTCCTTCATGCTCCAAGGACAAAGAAAGGCTAAACAACGAGGAAAACTTTGCTGGCCCTCGCTCCATGCCAATTCATCACGACCGTCTTTTGCAATTTTCCTGACCATCGCGGCGAAGGAAACTACCTCTGGTCTGGCCACCAAATCACCTCCTACGCGATGCTATCTGTCAACTCGGCCCTTTTCGGCCCTTCTCTTCCTGGTCATCGAAGATATCATGCTTCTTTATCGAGTGAACTGAGAATAAGGAAGCCACAATATCAGGAGTTGTAAATAAGTATAGGATTCATTCTATTTCTTTCCGAGTTTTAATCTATTAAAAAATGAGGATTACCGCTTTCGTAGATCGTTCATCTGTCAGGAAAGTAATAATATTTTGTTTTTGTGCTTTCGATATTGAAAAGGTGAAAAAGAATGAAATGGTTTTCCAGTAACCACAATATCAGGAATAGTAAATAAGTGTAGGATTCATTCTATTTCTTCCTGAATTCTTATTTTATTCGAAAATGAGGACTACCGCTTTCATTGATCGTAAACTTTCAGGAGAGTAATGTTGCCTGGTTTCTGTGCTTTCTATACTGGAAAGGTAAAAAAGATGGAGAGGTTTTCCAGAAACCGCAATAAGTATAGATTCATTCCATTTCTTTCTGAATTCTTATTTTATTGGAAAATGAAGACTGCCGCTTTCATTGATCATAGAAGTTTCAGGAGAGTAATTTTGTTTGGTTTTTGTACTTTCGATACTGTATAAGTAAAATCAAGAAAGAGGTCTCCCATTAACATCCACAAAGAGAGAGAGAGAGAGAGAGAGAGAGAGAGAGAGAGAGAGAGAGAGAGAGAGAGAGAGAGAGAGAGAGAGAATTTCCTCCATTATAAAATTTTAAGACATTGGCTTACAAATCCCGTAGAAAATCAGGAATTTTAAACTGTCTTTGGACGTTAAAGCTAAATTAAAATTGGAAACCATCTATACAAAATTTTCCATGTAATATGTAATTGACAGCTGTTTTACAAATGCAGGGGTAGATTCTCCATTGTATTTGACATCACCTTTAAATATACCAGTCATCCGGAAGAGGCGCTAATGGTCAAAGATATGTGTTATATATAAGTTATAAGCCAGTATAATTAGCGGAATTATCTGCTTATTTACCATGGCACTGAATCGACGTACAAAGGATGATTGTTTCATGACCAATATAATTACTTTTCCCTCGGAAACAAATGATTCCATAGGCAAGATTGGTCAGTTTTTCGTCTTTCTCGGTGGCGCTATGTTGGATTTCATAGCCAGTACAATCTCAGGTTTAACTTGAACTTTTAAAGGGTCACTGTCCTTTTAAAATGTTTTCGCTGTATTCTGTAGTGCCGTGAAAATAAAAGTTGACTTGTTACACAACTGGTGAAGAATCATAATTCACATCTTGAAAACCTTGAAGCAACTTTATATAGATAATTCCCTTAGAAAAATCATAACTTGAAACAGACATAGTTTGTTGGAGGAAACTGAGAATAGAGTAACTCATTTTTAGTGTTGACAGGAACGTTAGTCTTGTCATTTAAAGCCTTCAAAATTTAGAACATTCCGTCATAATTAAATCAAATGCGTTTGGCCTTTACCGCCAACGCTTCTGTCCATTGCATTAATGTAAACTGGAACGCATGCTGCTTTGATAGCACCAGTTTTTGAGAATGAAAATGCACTAATGGATCTGAGAGTCAGATACGGATGTAAAAAAAGTGTCCGAAATAAGGCGCAACGCACACAATTTCGTTTGATCGTCGGAACATGAAACACTGAATGAAATTCAGGCGACTTTTTTGGGAATAAATAAATCTATCTGTTTCTGTTTCACAGGATGATGTCCTGACACCATCCAGCATCTGTTTGCTCTTCCCAATTCATATTTCTGTTTGGATGAGAGCTTATGAATGCTCGTGATTATTTTCTCATCTCAATTCTAGCTAAGACTTACGTTACCACGAAAGTGCCGATGTAGATTTTTTAGCACCTTTTTTATTTTTCTCCATGCACCCCAGGAATTTCCTTCTAGTCAATGGCAATTTCTTTCAGGTCCTTATTGACGGATTTAATACAGAATTCTGATTTTCTCCTTCAACATGTTTTATGGATTTCATCAATCGGAATATTTCATTTACCCATATTTGTCAGTTGCTTGTTTCTAGATATGTCAATGTAATCCACAGGAGAAAAGAGATATTATTTTGATCTAGATGAAAAAAATGACATGAATTCACCCACGAAATACTTCTATACAAATTCACACAGCTCTGAAATACATCAATTAAATGGAAGAATAAGACCAAACACCGTGGGATGGAAATTTGAAGGCTCTAAAACCAACTTGAAACCATCTTTAGTTAGCATTGTGTTGGTTCCATTCGATGGCTGTGTCCTCGTGTTTTGATAGGGCACGTTATGGCCGAGCATTGAACACTCACGTCTGGTTTGTTGTGTTAGTTCTTTTTTCCATATTCCCCCCCCCCTCTTCTCCTCTCTCTCTCTCTCTCTCTCTCTCTCTCTCTCTCTCTCTCACACACACACACACACGAGCACAACTATCCTAACTGTGACCCTCAGCAGTTGACTAGTGACAATGTACACAATCCGTGCTTAGGTCAGCAAAGACATAATGGATTTTAGAGAATGCGATCATATCGTCCCTCCTCGTCCTTCCCTGGGAATCGAACGCTGGCTATTCCGCTTGCGAGCCGAACACGCTACCACCGCGTTAAGAGCAGAGAAACGGATAGAAAAGTTAAAATGCTTTTGGAAACAAGATCGAGTGATCTTTTGTCTTTTTGTCTCGGTCCCAGAGGGACCAGATTCAGCCCGCTTCTCAAGTCAGAGTCAGTCTTTGATTCGTTCCAGGAGGAATTTAAATTTCCTCTCTCCTCTATCTGATCCCCAGAGAATAAGACTTCAATCTTCGTGACATCAAAAGCCTAAAGTACAATGTATGATAAATAGAAGTCTCTCGGTGCCTTTGTGTGGCACGTAATTGATATAAAGTGGGTATAATAAAGGAAAAATAATCATGCATATTTGTATTGGCCTTTTTATTTATCAGGTCGTTGTACTACCTCTCTAACCTTTTCACGTCCCATTGCAGCCAAATAGAGAGAATATATTTACAGAAAGATATATCCATTACGCGATAAAACGGTTAATGCAGTGTAGCAAGAAGCCTCATTAGAAATCAATGGAAGTCTGTATTTTCTCTCACGTTTTCATCCATTTAGACAACAAATATTACGTATCAATTTTGTGTATATATGTCAGATTTTCAATATTTGCTCTATTTTCAGTTATATTAAATTTAAGAAAATTATATTTTCCATATTATTCCTATTTTCACTTCTTTTATTCAATAAAAAAATTTTCCTATTATCCTTTTTCACATCATTATCTGTTTGTTCTACCTTTTCCTAAGATCCCTTTCTTAATGCCAGCATGAGCTGGAAACACTTAATCTATCACTTGCCAAAATACGGAACACAGCAACTCTAACGACGTCTTGGGAATTGTCAGTTAAACTTGAATTAAAATGTCTTGTCCAACGGCTCTCGTTTAACCCTCTCGCTTAATCACTTCAGTATTCAGGCTTTAAGTTGACAGCAGCTGAATTGGAGGTCACTTCCTTATCGTAAAGAAATGTCTCATCTGAGTGAAGGGTCCCAGCGCGTTCTCTCTCTCTCTGTGTTTTGATTCTGTCTTTAGTAGAGAAAAAAAGTGACTGTTGATAGCTGAGGAGATGCAGACTCCTTGCAGCGGGTTTACTGTTACCAGCAGATAAGGTCTGTGATATATATGTATATATAATATGTATATATATGTATATATAATATATATATATATATATATATATATATATATATATATATATATATATATCACAGGCTTATTTATATATATATATATATATATATACATATATATATATTTGTTTATTTATTTATACACATTAGTTCATCCTAGTAAGGTATTAGTTTATTATATTAGTAATGGCTGATAACGAAAACTACAACTTTCTTCTTGCACACTTTTATTAAAGTCGCTTATTTTCAGAAAAGTGTACATTGCGGAAGTTTTTTTTATAAAGGAATTGTCATTTAATGTGTTAGAGGACGAATAATAGATTAACCCAGTAAGTAGAGAGAGAGAGAGAGAGAGAGAGAGAGAGAGAGAGAGAGAGTAGGAAAGGGAGGGAGGGAAAAAGAATAGGTAGGGATTAAGGTGGAGTTGATTGGGCAATTAATTTAATTAGGGAAGGGAAGGTGTGAACGTCTCGGCAATCCGCTCCAGGGATATATGGATCTTGGAGGTTAAAAGTTAATTACGTCAAGTCCCGTTTAATTTCGTTTAAATTCATCATTGGGTGAGATTTTTTTTTCTTTCAGCAAATATGTGACTGAAGCAGACACGTTCTCCCTCTCTCTTGAATTTCTGATTTAATTCACCTCGGCGATCAAACTTTCAAGCATTCAGTATTTGTTAACGTGAGGAAGTTCAGATTCTATAATTTTCTCGATAATACAACTAAAATGGAGCAACTATATTTGCCGATATAGCTCATGAAAAACACTTTCAACGGATCATGCTATGGTTTAACTAAATTTTTATTTTGTGTCCTTTTTTAAAACAAAACCAAGTACTAGAGTTATTACCTAAATCCACATGTTTGAGGGTTATTTTGACGACGAAACTAATAAACGCTTGCATTGATATGAAAGGCATGAAATTTTCGTATATTAAAGTGTAATGGAACCCAAATATACGCAATGCACTTCTGATCTGACGTATTTTTCCAGTATGCGATGGTTTAGATACAGACATCCTTTGCAGTGTAGTACTTGTCCCAAGTAATATGAAGGTTTCTTCTAGTACAATGTTTTCCTAGTAGTATCATTTAATGTAAGATGATATTAATCACTGAAGGATCTCATGAAAATCGAAGGTAAAAAAATGTAAAGAGATAAAAAATGTCCTCATAAACAGTGAGTGGGATAAATTAATAAAATCTTGTATACTGATAGAAGACTTTCCTTACTCCAGACTTTGGTTAATTACCTGATCAAATTAATGGAACTTCAGTACTGGATTGACAGTTTGATTTTATTCAACATTAGAATAATGATAAAATAGGTGATTCCTACGCCAATACATCGTTAAATATTCGCTCATGTCTACCAGAGGTTAGTCATCGATAGGAGTCACATGTAACAGTCCATAAATCTATTCCTGAAATATTCTGATATGACACAAACATACTCAGACAAATAGACTGACGGAAAGACAAGATAAATAACTGGAATATTGAATTTAGGCCAAGCCCAAGCGCTTGGACCTATGAGGTCATTCAACACTGAAAGGAAAGAGAAATCGAGAGTAAAATGGTTTTAACGGTGACACGAGGAAAATCTCGCGGTTGCACATCGAGTCAATTGTTAGGAGAGAGTGGAAAATAAGATGGACTGAAGATAATATGAACGGAGGCACAATAAGATTAATAAGTATACCTTAGTTTTACCAGACCACTGCGCTGATTAACAGCTCTCCTAGGGCTAAGAACTAATTGGTTACCTAGCATCTGGACCTACAGCTTACTGTGGAATCCGAACCACATTATAGCGAGAAATTAATTTCTGTCACCAGAAATAAATTCCTCTAATTCCTCATTAGCCGGCTGGAGAATCGAACTCGGGCCTAGCGAGTGCTAGCCGACGACTCTACCGACTCACCCAACGAGGAACAATGTATAAGATTAATGGGGTTGCAGCTAGGGGCTGAAGGGATGCTGCAAGGAACCTCAAGTAATGCCTACAGTGCATTACGTGAGGTGGACTGATGTCACTATCCCCTACGGTGAGACAATGTAAAAGAACAACTCCTTGTCGGAGTTAATGCACGGTAGAAGTTAGCAGTCCTGAAAAAACGGGTCTAAGTATTATTTAGGAAAGATTCGAAAAAGCCCAACTAATTAATAAGGGAAGTGAGACAAGAGAAGTACTTAAAGCTGAGTTATTAACCATAAGGAAACTCATTAAGGAGACCAGCAGAAGGAGAGGGTTCGACGCCAGCAAAAGGAAGCTCTAACGAAACCAGCAGAAAGCAACTCTAAGGAGACCAACGTAATGCAACTCTTAAGGCGACTAGCAAAAGGGAAACAGCTTTAGGAAACTCCGTAAGGGGACAGGCAGCATGAAACCCGTTAAGGAGACCAACAGAACGAAACTCTTAAGGGAACCAGCAGAAGGAAATTCTCTAAAGAGACCTCCTGTAGGGGATCCTTTGAGAGAATTTGTGCAGATAGAATTTTACATGACATTCAGATAATAAAGCAATGCGAGAGATGTTGTTTTAGGATTAAATTTTCCATAGCATGTGGCCGACTCGTTTTGGACTTAAATGCCAGTGAGTGGCATACACTGTTTTTCAAAACTCAGGAAACCTATATCGAGCCTTCATGAAGATCGAAAGACCACATGTGAATAGGCTATAGGTAAAAAGTACAGCATAAGCCCAGAGATAGTATGAGACAATACCAAGGTACAAAGTGAAATATGAGTGTCTTTGGTGGCGGCGAAGATGATTTCTGTTTGCATTCGTTCGAGGATTTGCATGGCCTTACACGTTATTTAATCGCGTACGGATATCAAGATTTTATTGGTGGAACTAAGACACTTAAATGGCGTTTTAGCTGCAGTGATTTTTCTACTAGATGCTAAACTAGGGTAAGGAGTTTCTTCAGCGCAATCGAGTTTTCTGTACAGCGTATAACCAAGGCCACCGAAAATTATCTATCTTTCGGTGGTCTCGGTATAATGCTGTATGAGCCGAGTCCCATGAAACTTTAACCACGGCCCGGTGGTGGCCTATCCTATATCGTTGCCAGACGCACGATCATGGCTAACTTTAACCTTAAATAAAATAAAAACTACTGAGGCTAGAGAACTGCAATTTGGTATGTTTGATGATTGGAGGGTGGATGATCAACATACCAATTTGCAGCCCTCTAGCGTCTGTAGTTTTTAAGATCTGAGGGCGGACAGATAGTGCGGACGGACAGACAGACAAAGGGGGCACAATACCTTTCTTTTACAGAAAACTAAAACTACTAAAGTTTTGTAAGTTAGAAAATAACTTTAATGACTTCTGGGAAATATCGTTGGCATAAGTCCACGAATGAAAACCAGGTAGATAACGGTTAACAAGGTATCTTAATAAAAAAAAAAGAATTTTTGATCATTAACCCTTTGATTTCGGTTGTAACGTATACGACGCATTTAATAAACTGGCCCGGAACACTGTTGTGTCGTATACGAGCACCGGTAATTTCCTTTTATGTGAAGGACTGATGATTGAAATACTGGCCTCTTTTTCTTGATATGGTAACAGTCTGTCAGTTGCCATACAGTGAATTCATATAAATTCACGTGTTTCCCTAAAATTCATTAGTCTTCATCAAGATGTCACAGGAGGACGGGTCAAGGGTACGACATCCTCGAGTTGACCGCCGGCAGATCGAGAGAAGAGCTCTCGACGAGGATAACTATTTTATAGACCTTCTCGACTCATTTTCTGGATATGAAAATGAATCGGATTTAGAAGGAAATGAAATGGATAATTATGGTCCTGGTACAAGAGACAGTGATGAAATATCAACCGACAGTGAAAATGACGAAAATCTGCCACCTACAAATGAAAGCCAAGGTGTCAAAAGAAGGCGGAGACAGCGAAGTGACCCAGGTGATGAGTGGAGTGGGCTGCCAGCAATTTCCAGCCCAGAGATTTCATATTTGACAGCAGTGGCAGTGGCATTACGTCGAAATGTAATGTGAATGAAAATTCAAAGGAAGTAGACTATTTTTTTATTTTTCGACAACGAATTTATGGGGCTGATTGCTGAAGAGACAAACCGTTATCAGAGATTCCTTGTTGATACGCTAGGAGATGCAGTGCCAAAGTATTTGCGAAAATTTGCTCAGGTTACTGTGGAGGAAATGATACGGTTCCTTTGTGTGATTATGATCATGTCGCATATAAGTAAACATCGCATCGTAGATTACTGGACTACGCTTGAGACATTCGAGACAAAAGGGTGAGAAGGCTGATGGCAAGGGACAGATTTCTTCAAATTCTACGGGTTCTACATTTCGTTGATAATTCATAGGAAACAAGCCCAGATAATAAACTAAAAAAATTAAACCCGTGCTCGACAGTGGGCGTAGAAAATTCGGGAAAAATTTCAACCTTTCCAGGATTTATGCATAGATGAAAGTTTAATGTTATGGAAGGGAAGGCTAAGTTTCAAGCAGTACATTCCAGATAAAAGAAGTCGATTTGGAGGAAAATATTTGAACTTTGTGATGCCAAAACGGATTATATTGTCGATTTTATAATCTATACTGGAAAAGATACAGAGATATTGGTAGATGAGGATCTAGGGGTATCTGGTTCTGTGGTAAAAACATTTATGGCCTCGCATCTCAGAAAACATCACATCCTGTATTTCGATAACTGGTATTGCAGCCCAAAACTGCTCAAGTATTTGGGCGACAACAGAAACAGGAGCATGTGGAACAGTCCGGAAAAATAGGAAATTTATGCCTAAATTTCCTGATGTGAACAAATCTGAGATTTCGTCTCAAAACTGCAATGGAATATTAGGTTTAAAATGGC
>NC_089762.1:33555890-33563390 GCF_040412425.1 Macrobrachium rosenbergii | reverse complement strand
AGGATACCTGCCTTCCTCCCAGGAAGCAGCCTCTGGGTCAGACCCTTCCCTTCAAGGCTGCCCTTAAGAGACTGGCCAGTCCTTGGAGGACTTTGGTCCTCATCCTTGAAGTTCTTGGGCCCTCTCCAGGCCTGCTTCCCCAGCCTGGCAGGATACCTGCCTTCCTCCGAGGAAGCAGCCTCTGGGTCGGACCCTTCCTTCAAGGCTGCCCTCAAAAGACTGGCCATCCTTGGAGGACTTTGGGTCTCATCCTTGAAGTTCTTGGGCCCTCTCCAGGCCCCTTCCCCAGCCTGGCAGGATACCTGCCTTCCTCCGAGAAGCAGCCTCTGGGTCAGACCCTTCCCTTCAAGGCTGCCCCCAAGAGACTGGCCATCCTTGGAGGACTTTGGGCCTCATCCTTGAAGTTCTTGGGCCCTCTCCAGGCCTGCTTCCCCAGCCTGGCAGGATACCTGCCTTCTTCCGAGGAAGCAGCCTCTGGGTCGGACCCTTCCCTTCAAGGCTGCCCTCAAGAGACTGGCCATCCTTGGAGGACTTTGGGCCTCATCCTTGAAGTTCTTGGGCCCTCTCCAGGCCTGCTTCCCCAGCCTGGCAGGATACCTGCCTTCCTCCGAGGAAGCAGCCTCTGGGTCAGACCCTTCCCTTCAAGGCTGCCCTCAAGAGACTGGCCAGCCTAGGAGGACTTTGGGCCTCATCCTTGAAGTTCTTGGGCCCCTCTCCAGGCCTGCTTCCCCAGCCTGACAGGATACCTGCCTTCCTCCGAGGAAGCAGCCTCTGGAGTCGGACCCTTCCCTTCAAGGCTACCCTCAAAAGACTGGCAAGCCTTGTAGGCTTTTGGGGCCAATCCTTAAAGGGCTTGGGCCCTTTCCATGGGAAGGGTCAGACCCATAGGCTGCTTCCTTGGAGGAAGGAAGCGGCCTCTGGGTCGGACCCTTCCCCTCACCAATACTCTTTGCTTTCTCTTACCCTACTTTTCAAAACTGACACTTTCTGTCTCCGAAGGCTTCCAGACGATTTGAAGCATCTCGGAGATTGTTCTTGGACACTTTGAAGCTCGGCGCATGCGCGAATGGCATTTCTCTCGTCCTTCCAGGAGCCGGAGGACTGAAGGATTCCAAAATGTCTTCAAGGAAAATCTCGAAGGTTTTAGATCATTTCAACATCGCGATAACCATTACTTGGAGTTCTTTTTCTGGCACATAAACAGCTTCTTTGCTTTAAGGAGTCGTCTTCTATAAACTTATGAGATTCCTCTTACTGACGATATTGATCATCCCTTCGATTCTTCCTTGCTTCTCCGAAAAGTAATTCTGTGAATCCAAAATCTTTGAAGTAGTTTCTAACACCTCAGGTTATCTACTTTATTCTTCGTCAGCATTCTTCAGTATACCTCCACGCCGATGTCGTCTCTTTTTGTTCCTTCTCTTTCTTATTTCGAGCGAAGAACTGCTCCAAGCGGTAATTTTGGGCATCCAAAATCCCCTCTCAATCAGCTTAGAAAACACCTCAAGTTCTCTACCTTTTTATTTCGTATAAATTCTTCAGTTCCTCCGTTCCACTGTCTTCCTCTCTTCTTGATTATTTCCTTCCTTATTTCGAATGAAGAGCTTGCGTCCGTGAGTGACAATACGACTGTAGAGGTGCCGAATAATCGCAGAAGGCGGGAACCTCGACTTCATACTGCTCCGCGAAGTAGTCCATATTTTCAGCAGTAAACAATTACAGACTGAAGCTATCTGCCATTCTCGTGATGTACTTTTCCCTCTTGAAAATCTCTTTTAGTAGATCTGCTTCGTCATCCAGTTCATTTTAACCATAAACTTCGACTTCTTTGCTCACATGCTGTCTCTGAAGGCTTCAAGACGTCTTCCTGGAGGATCCCTGAGATGGCCACTGTAGTCCTTGGTGTCAGTGCACCTATTGAGTGATGGCACTATACGCATGAGCTGAAGAATTCTAAAACGACTGCAGGAAAAACACGAAGATATTACGGCGCCAGGCGACAATGATTCTTTCTTGCAGCAGAAGGTATGAAATTTTCTTGAAAGCTTTATTGCCACGAAAACATCAATATTTAAAAAAAGAAAGAAATTAAAAATTTAGTGAAAAATCATCATCGTATCCTTTTCTCTCGTCGGGAGATATATATATATATATATATATATATATATATATATATATATATATATATATATATATATATATATATATATATATATATATATATATATATATATATATATATATATATATATATATATATATATATATATATATATATATATATATATATATATATATATATATATATATATATATATATATATATATTATATATATATATATATATATATATATATATATATATATATATATATATATATATATATACATACATATATATATATATATATATATACATACAGTATATATATATATATATATATATATATATATATATATATATATATATATATTCATATATGTATATATATTATATACATGTATGCATATATATATATATATATATATATATATATATATATATATATATATATATATATATATATATATATATATATATATATATATATATGTATATCTACATATATTTATATATCTATATATATGTATATATATACATATAGATAGATAGATAGATAGATAGATAGATAGATATCTCCTCCCGACGACGAGGGAAAAGGATACGATGATGATGATTTTTCGCTACATTTACATTTATTTCTTTAAAAAAAAATGCTATTTTCGTGGCAATAAAGCTTTCTAGAAAATTTCACCCCGGGGAGGACAAGATCAACTTGGAAATTATTATTATAGATAGATACATATACATAAATATATGTATATATAAGTATATATACATATATTTTATATATATATATATATGTGTGTGTGTGTGTGTGTATACACTGGTTTGTGCGTCTGTGTGCGTTAATTTTTCCCAATAGTTAAAAATAAGGTGGTCTCAAGAATTTCTGTTTCCTGAAATGGTCATCACTAGCGCCCAGTAATCCAGTCAGCTTCAAGAGAAAAGTGACCTTTTTGTTTTAACAAGGCTTCTCCATTGCCATTGATCACCTTATTAGGAGAGGAGAGAGAGAGAGAGAGAGAGAGAGAGAGAGATGGCTGCCTCCAGCAAGGAATGATTAAGTTTTTCGCATAGCAGAGTAAGTTATAAATATATAGTTTTTATGGTACCAGCATCAAATTATAATAGTAGATTTTTTGAAGGATACAGAGTAGTTTAAATCGCTTGTCTTATTTAAATAAAAATTCTTCTTCGGAAAAGAAATAAGTTTTAGAGTCTTCAAGAACACTATTAAAGACGCACGGAAAACTTTTCCAATATTCCTGGAAAACCTGTCTACCATATACTTTGGAGGCTTGTATTTCAAGTCAATGGTCCCTGTATGCTTGTCCCGTATGAATTGGATTCATATTCTAAAAAAAAAAAAAAAATAATAGTAATAAAAAAATACTCATAGTAGCATGAGTCTTAAAATGAAGTAGCAAATCCACAGTTGTATATTTATCTTTAAATATATGTACATATACATAACTGTGGAATTGCTTCTCCAATAATAATAATAATAATAATAATAATAATAATAATAATAATAATAATAATAATAATAATAATAATAATAATAATACTGAGATAATATTAAGCAAACTTTTACTGATGAAGATGCAATTTTTAATAATTTTAGTAGGACATTTTTAAACAACTTTTAGAGCTGGCCGTGCTGGACACGACCTTTGCCTTCAGTTTGTATAAACAAACTGAAGGGATGGCCATGGGATCACCACTTGGTCCAATTTTTGCTAACATCTTCATGTGCTCCTGGAGGAGCGCATAATAGAAGAATGTCCCATTAGGTTCCGCCCTCTATTTTATCGAAGATATGTTGACGACACGTTCTCCTATTTCGTCATGAATGTCATGCAGAGTCCTTTCTGGAGTTCGTCATCCGACAACATCCAAACATAAGGTTCGCTATGGAGAAGGAGGTAAATAACAAACTCCCCTTCCTTGATCTTATTATTTCCAGAGGTGACTCAGGTTTTTACACAGGTGTGTATAGAAAAAATACATTTACTGGTTTGGGAATGAATTTTTATAGTTCGTGTTTCTTTCATTTGAAACTGAACTCTATTTTAACCCTCCTCCATAGGGCTTACACCCACTCGTCAAACTGGAAGAGTTTCCACGATGAGATATCCTTTTTAGTGAAATATTTCAATAATAATTGTTTTCCATCACGACTTTTTCAGATCCCTAAATAAACTGCTACTACAGAAAATGACTCCGGCAACACCTGAATCGACTGTGCCGAAACTAAAGATGTATGCAAGTTTCCCTTTCGTGCATGATGATACTTTTAGGAGAAAATGCACAGCCATTATTCAAAAAGAGTTTTCCAGCTTTAAACCTGAAAATCATCCGAAAAATCCCTTTACAATAGGGTCTCTGTTCAGAGTCAAAGACCGGCTCAGTCCTCTGTTTTCGTCCAGCGTTGTTTACAAGTACACTTGCCCGGGATGTGATCACGGGATATACATATGTGGGATGCACGAGGAGGCTGTTGAAGGTCCGCATAGATTCCCACAGGGGCATAAGTCATAGAACAGGTAGCAGGTTATCTAATCCTGAGCAATCAAATATACGAAATCATTCAAAATTATGTAAAACTTATATTGACAGCAAGGATTTTTCCATCCTAGGCCGAGTGCAGAACAACAACGACTTAACCATCCTAGAATCCATAATTATCAAGAAGACTGTGCCGTCGTTAAATACTCAATCGTCCTCAGTGAAATTGTTTATAGCCTAGTTTGGGCAACTGGTTTTCCTCACTCTGTTTGTACTTATTTATGTTAGTCTTGTTCTTTCTTTCATATAGGTAGGTTGTTTTAAGATTTTAGTGAACTCCTTTTACTCATTATTGACTTGTCTTGGAATGAGGTGTTTTGTTTTAAATATTTTTACTACATAAAGAGCTGTTGCCATTGCATTAATTTGTTATTGATGTTCGCAAATTATATTATATTTTATAGCCTTGAAAATGCGACTTGGAATTCGTCATGGAACGTCGGCATTGAAAATAAACTGTAGATGATGAGGATGCCTTTCCCTACTGCTTCCTTTGATGTGATGTATATATATATATATATATATATATATATATATATATATATATATATATATATATATTACTAAAAGGACCTCATTCAAACTGCATGGTATCTATAGATACCATCCAGTTTGAATGAGGTCCTTTAGTAATTTAGTTAATGCACAGAACAATTGTGTATGTGATAAAGTTAATATATACGTATGTATACATATATGTGTGTGTTAGTGTGTGTATTAACAGATAGTTAGACACAGAGATAGATGCATAGATAGATATATATATATATATATATATATATATATATATATATACACATATATATATACATATAAATACATATATATATATATATATATATATATATATATATATATATATATATATATATATATACATATATACATATATGCATATATATAGTAGGGAGTACGGATAGGAAGAACAGTCAGCTCATCATTGATATATTTATTAATAGGTGCGCTTCGGGATCACCCATATCCCATCTTTTCTGGCTAAAAGATACAAAAACACTAATTAAAACTGACAACAGAGCTTACAAAATTAAAATGCTTTAAAGATTGAAAAATGACAATGACAAAACAAGAAATAGATTACCTTCAGTAGTAAAGTCCAGAGGATGAAAACTGAATAAGAGTAAACAAGGTTAGCAAGTAAACAAGAAAGGCCGCGGGGGGGGGGGTTACTATAGTACGACCGTTTTAGGAAGAGACTTTGCCCCTCTTAAACTGACCATTAACCTTCTGACTTCAAGCTCTCATTGTTTGCGCCTGTTATCAAGCACGTGTACTATAATAGAAAGTTCTGAATGAAGTTTTGTTGTCCCACTTAAATTTTAGAAAAAAAAAAAAATTCAATATATTAAAATGATAGATGCAAGAAATTTGGAAACCTAGATGTGCTTTCATTTTCAGTTTTGTTTATTTGGATGCTGTACTGAGCAATGTTCTTGAGTTACGTCATCTACTATAGTTTTTATTACTGTTCCTTTGCTGTTATCGAAGTCATATAATTGTGATATAGTTTTGAGCTTTTTGAATTGTTTTCTTTCGTGTATGCCGTGATCCGTCTTTACCTCCTTGCTGTATCAAGGTTGAATTTTCACTGTGCAGCTATAAAATAGCTCATAATAAATATTCTTTAAATATTGTTACACCCATATATTTATATATATTGTATACATATATATATATATATATATATATATATATATATATATATATATATATATATATATATAGGGTGTAACAATATTTAAAGAATGTTTATTATGAGCTATTTTATAGCTGTACAGTGAAAATTCAACCTTGATACAGCAAGGAGGTAAAGACGGATTACGGCATGCATGAAAGAAAGCAATTCAAAAGCTCAAAACTATATCACAATTATATATATATATATATATATATATATATATATATATATATATATATATATATATATATATATATATATATATATATATATATATTTTACACATTTATACAGTATTAGATTTACCTGTGCTTTTAAAGCACTGTCATATGATACTCATCACTGCTGTGGCATTTCTGTTATATGTAGATTTTTAAAGATATTTCTGCCACTTTCTGTCGAAAAAACAGATCTATATTTCAATTTATTTCAATTTCAGTGTTCAACAGGATATCACACAACAAGGGAAAGCAATAAATTTATTTACAATCGAAGTATGAGGAGACATTACTTATGAAGAATCCTCGTCAGAGGATGCTACATCGATAACAAAAGAATCTATATATTTATCAATGCAAACATCTCTTGAAGCGTCATCTCTTTTTATATCTTCGGCATGTCTCACATCATTAGCCCAGTTGTCAGAAGATATGGATTCAATTGCTTCTTTGACCAAAGGAAGCAGGTCTGATTTTTAAAATGATTCTTCTTTGCCACGTATGATTTCACCTGCGCCCATATCAGTTCTGTTGCATTATACTGGCAGTGATATGTAGGCAGCCTAACCACTATGTCCATGATCTCTTGCCAGTCTGTCAATCACGTAATCATTTTCTTTACATGAATGTCTTTGCAACTTTACTAATTTTTTATTAGCCAGTCTTTAACTTCATCCTTTTTGGCAGACATTGTCGGAGGTTTATTAATTCGAACTGAATGATAAGAAGCGTTATCCAACACTATGATGGCAGATGGCTATATATTGGGAAGAAGCTGGGTTTTAAACCATTTTTCAAACACTGCAGAATTCATCTGAATTTCTAGATTGCGTATCCCTTGTCAGCTGGGTGCTTGATCATTGATAAAAATATTACCCAGAAATGTGGTTAATATTGCAACCAATATTGTGATT
>NC_089762.1:33545890-33550890 GCF_040412425.1 Macrobrachium rosenbergii | reverse complement strand
CTCGATAGTGACCTCATGTCTTCATTAAAAAAAAAAGTTTTTCCTTCTTCGGCGAGAGTTCCTTTTTTATATACTCTTATATTTTAATTCAGCTCAAGTTCTTTACCTGTTACCTGTTATTTTTCGTTTCTTTAAAGGCTGCCATCCCTTTGAATTAGTTTCCAGTTTCTTTTATTCGTCATCAGGGTTTATGGTTTCGAATGGTTTCAAAGGAAAAGCGATTCTATTCGGTATCTTTCAATTACTTCTCACAAATTCCACACTGGTCTTCCTCTTTACTAAATTGTATGCCCACAAATTGCTTTCAGTATACATACATACATACATACATACATACATACATACATACATACATACATACATACATACATACATACATACATGTGTATAGATAGACATGTAGACAGGTAAATAGGTAAATACATCAATAGCAGTTAACATTATTCAAACTTTTACCGCACCTTTCCCAAAGGTGTTTTTTTTTATCTGACAAAGCTTGTGGAAAGCGTTCATGCCAAGCCCCTTTTTTATTTTTCTTTTTGCATTTTTGCTGTCCTCCATTTCTATTCATACTCTGCGTTTGTTTACCAACGAAGAAATCAGCCAACTGGTAGAGAGGAAATGGAAGAACCTTTTTTCATATAGTATTGATAAAATGTGATTCATTCCAAACTAAATTATGCTTGATCGATGCCTTCGAGTTTAAATTCTTGCTTGATACAAGTGGGACCATTCTTCCTCAAAGCGTTTGTGTTTTAGCATCTATCTAGGTACAAAGCCCTAAGACTTGCAGTTGGCAACTGAGCTGCTTCTGTGATGAGAAATATAGTTCTTCGTTGGGAGAGTCGGTAGAGTTGTCGACTATCACTCGCTAGTCCTGAGTTCGAGTTTCCGGTCGGCTAATGAAGAATTAGAGGAATTTATTTCTGGTGATAGAAATTCATTTCTCGCTGTAATGTGGTTCGGATTCCACAATAAGCTGTAGGTCCCGTTGCTAGGTAACCAGTTGGTTCTTAGCCACGTAAAATAAGTCTAATCCTTCGGGCCAGCCCTAGGAGAGCTGTTAATCAGCTCAGTGGTCTGGTTAAACTAAGATATACTTAACTTGATGAGGAATATTGTGAAAAGTAAAAGGAAGCTTTTCCCATAAGCATTCCATCTAACGGGACTCGGAAGGAGCTAATCCCGTAAAGGGGCCAACTTGGACCGTTAAGATGTAAGGTTTTCTGCTTCTGCCCTACAGTGATGGTGATGGAGCGTTTCATTCGAGATTGTTATTGAGGCGCAGCTTAACTGGACTGGATACTAATGGTGAATTAGCAGAACTTATTTGTTTGTTGTGGCCAGAGAGCTCTGTGGCTCTTTTTTCATGTTTTGCTGTTTCGTTCCGTTTTTCTTTAGGGTTTTTCTTGTGTTTGTTATGTAACTGATGCGTTTCACTGTTAGAAAAGTTCTATATATATATATATATATATATATATATATATATATATATATATATATATATATATATATATATATATATATATATATATATATATATATATATATATATATTGGTAACTGCTCAAGTATTTGTGGATGTGCATATACAGTAAAGAGTACGCATGCGCTTTCCTACGTGGGTGTTACAAATGTTCATTAAACCGTAACATTTATACAAACGGCCACATTCAGCATCGTCAGTTTAATATTTCAAACATTGTTCTAGGTCATAAAAAATGCAGTCCTAACGTCATGTAAAGGTCATTCTCTGTCTGTCTGTCTGTCTGTCTGTCTGTCTGTCTCTCTCTCTCGTGTCTTATTTCTTTCCAGTATTATTTGTTTTTTCATATTTTAAGTCATTGCTACTATTACGATTATTGTTTAAGAGAATAAGACAGCACAGTGTACAGACGATGCTAATTTTGTTACATTTTTCCAGATCCATTAGTAGTTTAGTATAAACGACACTGTACTTCTTGAACATCTGATAATTCTTGGTGATTTTTTTTTATCACAGAACAGTTGAAGTATGCCATCCAGCGCTGTCCCAAAAAATGTTAGAGGTATACTTCGTAAAGCTTCCTATATCTCCAAGGATATTTGTATCAACGAAAAATGCTTCAGATTTGTTATTTTATTGAATTTTTTGTGTTGGAATATGGCTCTCCGGAATCTATATCCCTTCGACCAGAGATATATGGCCTTCATCAAACCTTTATATTTCAATAATCAGCTTTCAGTGTCCCTTTAGATCATGTACCCTTGCTTTACAAAATATAGACATTCACAAATTTTTGAAGAGCCACGGTTCCATAGTGTCCTTTATGGTTTTTATTGGAAAACTGAAAAATTATCTTTCTGCCATTATGGTAATAATGATACTCATTCAATGTGAAACTACTTTAAGCAATAATCCACTTATGTCATTGTTTTCTGTCTAGTATTTCTATAATTGCATTAAGATATTTATTTGTTGTTCATTTTCCGTTATTTATTTTGCGGTTTCCTTGACTGCTTTCCCTTTTTTAACCACGCATAGGATTTCTGGGACTTCTGTTTGTGGAAATATTGCTTTCAATATCAAGGGCTTTATAGGCATGTTCCAATGTTCCATAAAAATAGGTTTTCAATTCGAACAAAGATACAACTTTAAGTTACAGAGAGAGAGAGAGAGAGAGAGAGAGAGAGAGAGAGAGAGAGAGAGAGAGAGACTGGAACGAGGGTCTTTTATCGTTAAGCCCTTTAGTATAGAGTACATGTGTTATCACGTTTTGTTGGTATATTTATTCATAATTTCATCTAGTGGAAATTAATTTTCAACTTAATTATAAGAGAGAGAGAGAGAGACATTGGAATGAGGGTCTTTTATCGTTAAGGCCTTTAGTATAGAGTACATGTGTTATCACTTTTTTGTTGGTATATTTATTCATAATTTCATCTAGTGGAAATTATTTCTAACTTAATTATAAGTAATTTTATATATTGAAATTAAATGTCAAAACTCTATATCAGCAATAATAACCAGATTCCACCTCCTAATGTAACTAGCATCGTACAAGGCAGAACACTGACAGAAGTCTATTTTTTCTCTAGCATTTTTTTTCCTGACCGCATTCTGCCGAGCTGAGAAATGCGTGTACCCATAACGGCGCCCTTTTGCGAGAGAGGTTCGGGTTTAATGGTCCGTGAACAGTGGTCCTGAAACGTTGCCTGACATTTTACGTCCGGAATGGCACCCCGTAAGAATGACTTTCTCAAGATGAAGTTGTTTGATAAGAAAGTAAAATGTCAACTCGGGTGTCAGCCAGCTCCAATTGTTTATTAGGTCAAATTGTGCTTCGTACGTCATTTACAGTTTTTGGTTTTATTTTAGTGAGAGGCAATTCAAATCAGGTGTCAGCCAGCCCCAGTTGTTTATGGGGTTAAATTGTGTTTCGTATTTCATTTACAGTTTTTGGTTTTATGTTAGTGAGAGGCAATTCAAATCAGGTGTCAGCCAGCCCCAGTTGTTTATGAGGTCAAATTGTGTTTCGTATTTCATTTACAGTTTTTGGTTTTATTTTAATGAGAGACAAGTCAAATCAGGTGTCAGCTATCCCCAGTTGCTTATGAGGTCAAATTGTGTTTCGTATTTCATTTAAAGTTTTTGGTTTTATTTTAGTGAGAGGCAATTCAAATCAGGTGTCTGCCAGCCCCAGTTGTTTATGAGGTCAAATTGGGTTTCGTATTTCATTTACAGATTTAGGTTTTATTTTTACTAAGGGGCAAGTCAAATCAGGTGTCAGCGAGCCCCAGTTGTTTATGAGGTCAAATTGTGTTTCATATTTAATTTGCAGATTTAGGTTTTATTTTACTAAGGGGCAAGTCAAATCAGGTGTCAGCCACCCCCAGTTGTTTATGAGGTCAAATTATGTTTCATACTCCATTTACAGCTTTTGGTTTTATGTTAGTGAGAAGCAAGAACTCTCAGAATCTCTGTTTTGTGTTCTAATAAGTGTGGAGGAATGCTAAGACAAGGTCTGCACTGTTCTTTTAGTTGTCTTTTACTTCTTTTTTTTTAATTTGAGCTGTCAATTCAGGTGTGAGTCACCCCCCGTTGTTTATGAGTTCAAATTGTGTTTCGTATTTCATTTACAGAATTAGTTTTACTGTTAGTGAGCAGCAAGAACTCACAGAATCTCTATTCAGCCTTCTAATAAATAGTTTTCTTTGACTTCCCATATTTAATTTGAACTGTCAAGTCAGATGTTAGCCAAGCCAGTTGTTTAAGAGGTCAAATTGTTTCGGTTTTCATTAACAGTTAGGTTTTGTGTTAGTGAGAAGTAAGAGCTCAAGATTTCCCTGTTTATTGTTCCAATAATACAGGGATACACAAAGATTTTTTCTGCACGATTCGCCTGGTTTTGTTTTACTTTCCCTATTTAGCCTATTTTGCAATGGACTAGCTTATAATTATTTTATTTGATATCATAAATGACAATGGTCTTAAATTACATTTTCGTTATCTGCTAACTAAAACCTTCCATTTGTTGTATAAAATTATTACATTCTTAAAAATTTTCACTTTGAAAGAAAATATTAATTTTTTTTTTTTTACTGCTCCCGGATTTGCTCCCCAGGGGCAAATGAAGCATTCATGTATCCGGTTACACTATGGTTATAGTATAACGGTTAAAGCTTGAAAAGAAACATATTAACTTTGAATTCTTTATTTAGGCCTAACGCGGACGCCGACACCGACGCCGGAGGTGAAAGTTTTTCTGCACTGAAACTCAGGTGAGCTAGACTTGACATTAATTGTACCAAGTAAGATAAAGATTCAAACACACATTTATGTATATGTGTATATATATATATATATATATATATATATATATATATATATATATATATATATTTATATATAATATATTCATTATGATTGTGTGTCATCATTTTTTCTTTGCCCAACTGAATAATTCTGATCCGTCATTTAAAAACAATTCTAGTAGAATTTTTGGCTGGTTAACTCAGTG
>NC_089762.1:33510890-33540890 GCF_040412425.1 Macrobrachium rosenbergii | reverse complement strand
TGGGTTACTCCATGATAAATTCGCATTAAATCTCTCTCTCTCTCTCTCTCTCTCTCTCTCTCTCTCTCTCTCTCTCTCTCTCTCTCTCTGTGTGTGTGTGTGTGTGTGTGTGGCTCTGATAAATACTTCCATTTCTGTCCTGCTTCAGAGAATAAGCTACCCAATTGGATGCGTATTTATTGTATGAAGTTTATCTCACTTGATTTACATTTATTCTGGATTTAGACGCTGGATATTGGCTCCGTCTTTATATTATTCTCCCGAATAGTAGAGATGTTCATAGAGATTATTGTTATTATTATTTGAGAAGCAAATCCACAGTTATGTATATGTACATATATTTAAAGATAAATCAATATAGATTTATCTTTAAATATATGTACATATACATAACTGTGGATTTGCTTCTCCATTTTAAGACTCATGCTACTATGAGTATTTTTTAATTTATTATTATTATTATTATTATTATTATTATTATTATTATTATTATTATTATTATTATTATTATTATTATTATTAAATAGGATGGGCCCACCATTCGAGTTAATTATACATTGAGCCTTCTCAGTTTCCGTTTAATTCTTAGGAAATTTGAGAAGACTCAATGTAAAATTGAACTCTAATGATGCAGCAATCCTATTTAACAGAAAATGTTCAAGAGAGGTTCTACTCCCTTCTTTTATTATTATTATTATTATTATTATTATTATTATTATTATTATTATTATTATTATTATTATTATTATTAAACAGGATGGTTGCATCAATCGAGTCGGTTACCTACAGAGCCTTTTCAATTTTCCTCATAATTCTGTAAAAACTGAGAATTCTCTAAATAAAATCAGCTCAAATGTGCAGCCAACCAATTTAAAGGACATGTTTAAGAGAGGATCAACCTCATTTTTATTATTATTATTATTATTATTATTATTATTATTATTATTATTATTATTATTATTATAATTATTATTATTATTATTATTATTATTATTATTATTGAGTCTTCTCAATTTTCCTTATAACGCTTTGAAAAATTGAGAGCACTCATAAAATTAATTCAAGTGAGTTTGAGTTGATTTTATAATGAGTGATCTCAATTTTTCAAGGAATCATAAGGAAAATTGAGAATCCTCAATAATAATAATAATAATAATAATAATAATAATAATAATAATAATAATAATAATAATAATAATAATAATAATAATAATAATAATAATAATAATAATAATAATAATAATAATAATTTGACAGGAGATGTTTAAGAGTTGGTCTACTTCCTTTTTTATTTAATATTATTATTATTATTATTATTATTATTATTATTATTATTATTATTATTATTATTATTTGCTTTCACACGTTCTTATCCTTAATATCCTAGGGTAAAAAAAGCTATACAGGCTAATTGACTACATTTGCCGCAATTTAGTGAAGCCTGAGTAAAACCTGGATGATGAGTTACCTGATTAAACAGAAGCCTTGCTACGCAGAAACAGCTGCTACATAGTAACACGGACAAATGGCTCGTGCGGTTTTATTTTCATTTAATGAAAAAGAGTAGACGTCGGAAAAATACAGTCTTGTATTTTGTAAAAAAAAATAAAACTCGGACTTTTCAGGCAATATTAATTACACTCAATATTAATTACTTATCTTAACCATTTAGACGAATAATGTTACCGTAGTTCAGTTATGCAAGTAAATTTTAATACTTTTTAAATTCAGCGACGCATGTATGGAGATGATAAGGAAAATTCAAATTTACGAGTCTTAAAGTAATCAACGCTTTATATCACACGAAGGCTATGTGATATTTCAAACATAAGAGAGAACGGCTTCTACATCCTTGTTATGTGTTTAAACCTCTTGAGAACTACCGAGATTAAGGAATATTTGTTTCTCTTGTTGAGTGTCTGGTTTCAATTTACGGAGCGTGGAGAAAATAATTTTCCGTATCACTTTGCTTTTATTGCCACAATAATGGCTGAACAATGTTACCGATGAAATCCGAGCTCATTCCATTAAGTATGTTCAACTACAGTGATTCAGTTTATCGAAATAGATTTTTTATGATTCATTTACTCCTTATGTAGCCTGTTGAATTCCTGTCTTTCAATCTCGTAATTTGGGGAATCACTTTGCAGTGGTTAGGAAGATCTTCAGAGAAATACGATGCAGGATGTAGTTCGTGTTAAGAAAAACTTAACATGAAACGAGAAAACAAGAAAACAAAATACTTTGTTTAAGAAATAACAATTCGAATACTGAAACTGGAATTTCAAGAGTGACTTTTATTTCCTTGCTTTTACACTTTTCCTTACTTTTACTTACGAATTTGCATACCATTTTATTGATCTTAAAAGCTCGTTACATATTTGCCGTAAATATGAAACCCCCAAAGACAAACATTCCCCAATTCAAATCAGCAAGAGACACTGTTTAACTAGTTAACAATTTGTTCTTTATAGTCAGGTTAGTTGCAGCCAGAGTTTGCAGTCCAATTTTCTCGCCCTCTTTCCTCATGGAAGTAAATTGGATTGTCGTAAATATTTTTTCCTTACGGGAATTCCGCTTAAAGTTAGTGCTGAACTTTCACGCGGATGTGTTTTGCATCTATTTCCTGCTGGTGGCGTTATTCGTCTTCTTACAAGTGTTATAATAGTACTTTATAACAGTACTCTTTGCAAAGTTATATTGTTGTTTCTTCATAAACCTCCTGATTTTATTACCACCCCTGGCTTGAATAAGGTCTACAACTTTATGCATAAAATTTCGATGGTGGAAGCACGATAAGACGAAGACGGGCGAAAGGCTGTTTCCAATTTCCGACTCTATGACAGCAGCAAATCTGTATTATTTCCACATTAGTGAAACAAAACACCTTTAAGTAGACGTACATTCAATATGAGGAGGGCAGCCAAGTGAAGATCGTGCAGTATGCATTTATATATATATATATATATATATATATATATATATATATATATATATATATATATATATATATATATATATATATATATATATATATATATATATATATATATATATATATATATATATACTGTATATATTTTTCAAATAATTTAAACCGTTACTTTACTACTGTGCAACTGTTTAGTCTTTGGTAGCCAGTATCTCCCTTCGCAAATTTAAACAGCAATTTGGAAGTACATTTTATTGTAACTTACAAACAGTGGAAAAGGTATAGTCAATATAAATTCCAATTGGGATTTTAATGGAAATAATCGTACAGAAAAGCAATTTCTACTTGAAAACGGTTGCCATGTTTATGTGTTAGTAAGATGTGCCAGCAATATGCTTTTAGTTCAATTAACTCAGATTTCTAAAATACTACCTGTCTATATGCATGAATATGTGTTCATAATTTTACTAATGTCTACATATGTGTATACTTGTATATGTATATATATATATATATTTGAATATTTATATACATAGTGTTATATATATATATATATATATATATATATATATATATATATATATATATATATATATATATATATATATATAATTTCTATATAATATATGCATACATATATGTATATGTATGCATATGTATATATATATATAAATTATATACATATATATATATGTATATATATGCATATCTATATATATACACATATATATATATGTTTGTTCAATAATAAACTAATAAGAAAACTTGTAACGAACACTGAACAGTATGGTTGGCTAGAAGCTGACAAGTAATGATTAAATGCATTTACTAACAAAGCAAGAAAACTAATGCTTCCTGATGCAACAGAGACCCTGATAGGTAAAGTACGCTGATCAACTCAGAAAACATGGAAGAAAATAACATAATTCGACGACATGGTAGCTAAGCTAATTTGTCAATGGCCAAACAAGGTAAAATTGGAACTGACTTCGCCGTGAAACCTGACCTACCTTAGTGGGTAGGTTAGGAGAGGTTCTTGAATATCGGGTGTCAGGGTCATGTTTCTGCTCAGTGGAAGCTTTCGCTTCTTCGGCATCGAAGGAGGCGTTTAACTCTGGAGGCTAGTGACCTTAGCGGAAGGTGTTTATTATAGAGACTAGAGACAGAGTAATAAAATTGTTTAAAACTGATCATTGGAATAAAAAGAACTGACAGGGCTATTCTATGGTTTCATCAACGGAATCTCAGATACTGGCTTAGAATTAATTATAGTTAATCGAAATAAGATTCTAAGTACATGCTAATCCCAATGCCTCCCAACATCTCATTTTACTCAGCTGTTTTCCTAGGGCAATTCCTGTAGGTAATTTCGCTATTCAGTATTTTTCCATCTTTTGGGACTACAAGAGATATGATTTTACTATTTCAAAACTGCCCGTGCTTGCAAGAATTTTCTTTTTGAAGCTTTAAATATAAAAAAGTTATTTTGACACTGATCTTCCCGATACGAAAGATCTAAAGTAATATCAAATATCTTATAGACATGACAAGAAATTAATGAACGTTTTGAATATACAAGCTATCATCCAAGAACTTATGTATTAAAAGAAACAGTGAGCTTATAACCTTTTACAACTTCAGAGCAAAATAATAAAATATTGGAAACCTACTTTGCTCTTTACAAAGACAATATATAATTCGATTTCACAAGAATATTACAGAACTTTTATTCAAAGTACATTTTAAACTCTGAAGTCAACTTTCTGTGCAGGAAATGACCTCATTTATTTTCCACCCCTGTGTCTGTAATGAGAACATTCCGGAACTCACCTCTAACTTCTTTAATTAATCTAATCCCTCGCCTGTCTTTTTGTACTTGCAGTCTCCTTCCTTTTATTCTCTACTTTCTTACCTTCTAATTTATCTTCTCACTCTTGTTGCCTATGCAAGTTTCCGCTATGTGCATTTCATAAATACACATTCATTGTTAAATATTATGAGAAAGTATTCCATAAAGAATATTCCACAGGACGATAGTCACATGCATGAAGCAGTGTCCGCTTTGAACTCGCTTTTCTGTTTTATCTTTCTTTGCTTTGAAATTTAGAGACATTTCGTCTGATTTCATTTTATTTGTCCGTGTTTGTCAGTGTCCCTCTACAAGTTGAGTTCAGATATATTGTGATGATATTTATATACATTATTAGAAAATTTTTGTATAGATTTCGTGTTCTTATTTCAGGTGAGGTCGCTGAAATTCATATGAGGTCATCATTCCTAAAAAAAAAAAAATATATAGTGAACCTAATTATCATATAGCCAGAAAGTTCTCCTTTGTACAGATTATGCATTTATGTCTTTTTTGGAATGAAATTAAAACTATTTTCCACAAAGCCGTTCGCCAAACTGTTTTATCTAATAAAAACTCCATTGTAATTTGGCTTAGTTACGATTTATCCTTTAGGAGTTGATGATGTCTAGATTCATTTCTAAGTACGGAAGTTTTGAATAAAATGATCGAAGTTACAATGCAATAAGGCAGTTTTCAATTCGCTTTTAGTATCAATAGATGATTTCACATAAAACGTAGGGAAAGTAACACTTCATCAGTAAACAATCAATCAAATAAGAAAGACGTGCCGGTGTGCGAAAGGGAGACATAAACAAGAATAGAATTGATTTTAAACTGATTTTCTGCGTGGATAAATTTAACTGAAAACTATTATTATTTTCACTTTGTGCTCGTTTTCTGACTCCATTTATGCTAAAAGTAAGGAAGCAGTTTTGTCATTATTTACATTGGAATTTTATAATTTTTTAAAATTTTGTATATTCACCTCTTGTCATCTAAGCCATTTGTCCTAAGCGAGTAAATACCATAATTTGAGATAATAAAAGACAGTAAGTCAGAAAAGAACAGAAACGTTACATTGCACTATGTCGAATAGGCGACAAACAATATGACCAACACCTCTAGTTATTTTCTTATTTAACTCTTATTTCCATTGGAATCGCTGTTAGATTAATGTTATTAAACGGATACACCTGTATAAAATTAGCTTGAATAGTGATAGACATAGGTCACATACGTGCAGAAAAGAAGAGAATTAAATCCCTACTGTTTGATTCAATGGCTTCGTCCCTGATTTATATAACCTCTGTGTCGCTTCCATTTGAATATCACCTACTCATCCCCCCTCTCTCTCTCTCTCTCTCTCTCTCTCTCTCTCTCTCTCTCTCTCTCTCTCTCTCTCTCTCTCTCTCTCTCTCTCACCTCCTCAAGCCGTTATGAAATAATGGCTTAAAGTTGATCGATCAGTTGACCTTCGGATGGATATGTCTTTAACTCAGTTGAGCTTTCTATTTGTTATCAATATCAAATAATATTCTAGATTACCCAGCATCCCCTGTTGTCCCAGTCCCATATTATTACACTAAAAGAAAACTTCAGTCTCCTGTATCCTCTCCATTAGACTATTCAATACCACTAATGGACGGTGCACTATATCGATATTCCCTTGCAGGGATTTCTAATAAGAGATTCTGAGAACCGAGTCTCATAAATATGGTAATGGAGTTTTGCTAATCGATGTCGGTCGTAGGCGGAGTGAAATTAAACAGTCGTTTCTGAACTGATTGACAATTTTCCCATTTGCCTAATTAAGGGCGAAAACCATTATACAATTGATAAGCAATGAGGTATTATACCAGTTAAGGGGAAAACCATCGTACCAGTCGATAAATAAAGATATTTGGTTCCAGTTTTAAGTGGGAAAACCATTATACAGTTGATAAATAACGATATTTGATACCATTTAAGGGGAAAACCATTATAGAAACTGATAAATAACGATATTTGATTCCAGTTAAGCTGGAAAGCCATTATAACAGTTGATAAATAACGACGTATTATTCCAGTTAATGGAAAACCGTTATACAATTGATAAGCAATAACGTATTATACCAGTTAAGGGGGAAAACCATCATATCAATCGATAAATAACGATATTTGGTTCCAGTTAAGTGGGAAAATCGTTATACAATTGATAAATAACGATATCTGATTCCAGTTAAGGGGGAAAACCATCATACAATTGATAAATAACGATATTTGATTCCAGTTAAGTGGGAAAGCCATTATAACAATTGATAAATAACGATATTTGATTCCAGTTAGGTGGGAAAGTTATTATAACAATTGATAAATAACGACGTATTATTCAGTTAAGGGACAAATAACGACGTATTATTCCAGACAAGGGGAAAACCATCATACCAATGGATAAATAACGATATTTGGTTCCAGTTAAGTGGGAAAACCATTATACAGTTGATAAGTAACGGTATTTGATACCAACTAAGGGGGAAAACCATTATAGAAACTGATAAATAACGATATTTGATTCTAGTTTAGTGGGAAAGCCATTATAACAATTGATAAATAACGACGCATTATTCCAGTTAAGGGAAAAAACCAATAAAGCAATTGATAAATAACTAAGCATTATTCCAGACAAGGGGAATAAACCATTCTACCAATTGATAAATAACGATATTTGATTCCAATTGAGGGGAAAACCATTAAGCAACTGATAAATAACGATATTGGATTTCAATTAAGGGGGAAACCATTATAGAAATTGATAAATAACGATATTTGATAACAATTAAGGGGGAAAACCATTATACAATTGATAAATAACAATATTTGATTCCAATTAAGAGGGAAACTATTATACACATTGATAAATAACGAGATTTGATTCCAGTTAAGTGGGAAAGCTATTATAATTGATAAATAACGAAGTATTATTCCAGTTAAGGGAAAAAACAAGTATACCATTGACACATAACGACGTATTATTCCAGTTAAGGGGGAAAACCGATACACCAATTGATAAATAACGACGTATTATTCCAGTTAAAGGGGAAAACCAATATACCAATTGATAAATAAATACTATTCCAGTTAAGGGGGAAAACCGATACACCAGTTGATAAATAACGACGTATTATTCCAGTTAAGGGGTAAACCATTATACCAATTCATAAATAACTATATCTGATTCCAGTTAAAGGGGGAATACTATTACAGATATCGATAAATAACGACATTTGATTCCAGTTAAGGGGAAAACCAGCATACCAGCTGATAGAGATAAGGAGATAAGGACTGATAAATATTGCGTGGGTGACTGTGGTGTTTGTATCCCACCCAAAAGTAAAAGTCAGAAATGGGAGTATAAAAGTTAGGGAAAAAACGATAAATAATCAGATGGAACTTTCAAGCCCTGAAGAAGCTACAAGATCATGAATGGAAGTGAAAGGTAAAACTATTATACAATAGCACGAAACTTCATCCACAACCAGGTCTTTTCCTCTCTTTGATATTGTACTCTCTCTCTCTCTCTCTCTCTCTCTCTCTCTCTCTCTCTCTCTCTCTCTCTCTCTCTCTCTCTCTCTCTCTCTCTCTCTCTCTCTCTCATTTCTGCCACCCCCACGCTCATTGTTCATTAAAGCTTTCATGACAAAAATGTGGCAGAAAAAATATAACGAAAATATGCCATTGTTCGTAATTAAGTTCAGTCTTATATAGGACTAAGTCTGTTCGTGTGTATATATATATATATATATATATATATATATATATATATATATTTTTATATATGTATATATATATATATTTTTAATATATATATATATATATATCTAAATACAGTATATATATATATATATGTATATGTATATATATATATATATATATATATATATATATATATATATATATATATATATATATATATATATATATATAAATATAAGATGAAACACTAGGCTAGCAAGAAAGCCGTCACCGGTCAGGATCTAAAATTGTGTTTAATTTCTCCCCTGGGATATTTGGTATATATAAAATCTCGTATAAGAGTGATTGTAAGCATATATATATATATATATATATATATATATATATATATATATATATATATATATATATATATAAATATATATATAATAGTGATTATATATGTATTATAAAATATATATATAATAGTGATTGTATATATATATATATTTTATATATATTTATATATATATATATATATATATATATATATATATATACACATTATATATATATTTTATATATGTTTATCTATATACATATATTTATATATATGTATGTATGTATTATACTATATTATATATATAGATATATATTTATATATATATGTATGTATATATATATATATGTATATACATGTATGTATTTATATATATATATATATATATATATATATATATATATATATATATATATATATATATATATATATATATATATGTATGTGTGTGTGTGTGTGTGTGTATGTGTATTCCTGTGTGTGGTGTGTTATTAGATAACTCGATTTAGTACTATAAAGATTAGCTTTCCAGATCCAGTTTCAAGAAGACTACAAAGTGAAAATCTGTCTGACGTTTTTTTCCCGGCGTCGAGAAAAATAATTCTCCCTGGCTGTCAACATCTTTTGTAAAAGAAGTATGGAAGTACATTAGTATTCTACGTAGAGAGGTGGATTCGAATCCTTTCTGCGATTTCCATGTCAAAGAAGGTTATTCTCTCTGCGGATAAAAATATTTCTGGTGGCTCTCCCTGAATCGACAGCAAAAACAGTTTACATAAGGATAGAAAGTTACGAGAAATTGTGCATAAAGAAGAAAATCTTAAGTGGCTTTGTATTACTGATTTCGAATCGTAAAGGTTTATTATACAGAAATAGAAAATAGTCATTACCATTGTTATTTATTTTTAGTATGAAGACATAATACTGTTTAATAAATAATTTTTTCTAATTTTATGTATACGTATATACGTATATATATATATATATATATATATATATATATATATATATATATATATATATATATATATATATATGTACTGTGTATGTATGTATGTACAAACACACAAACATATATATATATATACATATATAAAAACACACACATATATATATTTATATATAAACACACGCATATATATATATATATATATATATATATATATATATATATATATATATATATATATATATATATATATATATATTACTGTATATATATATTTTAAACCTCTCAGATGTTAAAGGATCGTAACCCTTATGCAGTCAGGACAGAGATTCCTTAAATAAAACTTGTGAGGCATGCTAAACTTACTCATCTGTTTACCTATTGATTTTAAGCCTCGCTCCAAGAACGGTAAACTGATTAGAAAATATTCGCATTAAACAGATCCTTTGAATTATGTAACCTACTTTTCAGTCTGAGAAACTGCAACGCGTAAAAATGTTTTTCTTGTATTTCGAATCTGCACAAAGATATTGGTATGAAAACGAACGATCTACATAAATTTCATACATTTACATCTCCGTGACATACGGCTGTGAAGGCAACTTTCATTTCACGGACCATATATTCAAATGTATGACGAATGGCTCTTATCGGTAAACTTATATTTCATCCTCTCAGAAAAAGGATAATATCGATAATTTACACTGGGTGGGGACCAGGAGGCGGAGGAGCATGTATATATTTTTGATTGGTTCTGTTTGAATACGTAGGAGAACTTAAGTATAAAAATACATGTATGTACTGTATGTATGTGTATATACTTTACTGTATATAAATGTGTGTTTGTGTGTGTGTATATATATATATATAATGTGTATTTATGTATATATATATATATAATGTGTATTTATGTATGTATGTATATATATATATATATATATATATATATATATATATATATATATATATATATATATATGTGTGTGTGTGTGTGTAATGTGTATTTATATATAATATATATATATATATATATATATATATATATATATATATATATATATATATATATATATATATATATATATATATATATATATATATATTATATTATATTTATCTATCTGTATAAGTTTAAATGTTTATGTACTTATTTAGATAAGGATGGTTCCCTGAGCACAGAATTTATGGAAAGATTAAAAAAGGCTCATCAGGCAATAGGAATGCTTAAAAATATTTCGAATAATGGCAATTTTTCTATGTATACAAAAATAAAAATTTATAAGGTAATAGTTAGGTGTATTTTAATTTATGGGCATGAGTCATGGTACAGTCCAGTGACTTCGGATAATAAATTTTAGCATTTGAAAATAAGGCGCTCAGAAGAATGTTAGGAATTAATTGGAGGGATAGGATATCAAATAACAGAATTAAAGAAGTAACGGTGTTGCAGCCGGTCGATGAGTACGTTAGGTTCTCACGCTGAAAGTGGCTAGGCCATGTGCATAGAAGACAGGGAATAGTACGAGATACACCGGGGTGGGTTGTCCTTGGTAGAAGAGGTAGAGATGGGCCAAAGGAGATGTGGTTGAGGACAATGAGGCAGAAGAAGGAGATGAGTATTGGGGAGATCTGGAGGAGTTAACCCAGGACAGAATGTGGTGGCGTGAGTTCATCGAGGCCCTATGCATTCCCCTGGGTGCCACAGGAAATGATTGATTGATATATATGTATATATATTCTTATGTATATTCCATTCGTCCCTTTTAGCCCGTTAGATAGAAAATCAAATTTAACGGCGGATGGAGGAGACGCCATGAAAGAGGGGTGAACTTATGTTGGAAACTCCCAATATCACCTGATTTTTGGGGGAAACAATACCAACCTCTTAGCCCCAGCATCAGGTGATTTGGGGGGTCAGATAGCAGCGACCTTTCGCTGGCTGGGACACAAGGGTCCGCCCAACCAAAGGGCTGATCGAAGCGAGGCTGTTATCCTAACGTCGAGTAAGAGACTTAACTGGCGCGGAATAAGACCGGCCGATTTTCTTTTGCAATGACCTACGCACAGAAGGAATCAGGTCGTCTGGCTGTCCTGACAGCTCTTTTCCAGATCGCCTAAACAATGCCCTTTGCAAATCAGCCCAACCAAAGTCACAAGCTCAAAGTAAATTAAAACAAAATCGAATGCTCCCACCGACGCCACGAGACCTGAACGACACTCCACCTTCAAACGCATGTGAGAGACAGCGTCGATGTGGTGCAGAACCTGTTTCGTCTCTTTTCCATGGGTTGAAACGAAAATGCGTAGACGACTCCTGCGGCCGAAATTCGTCCTATGCAACGAGCTCTTGATGAACGCACAGATGGAATCAGGTACGTCTGGTTAAAGCATTTCGGTCCTTTTCAGACGCCAGCTAATTTTCTTTTTCTCCGCGTGAATTTCTCTCCATTTTCATTATATTTCCAACAGTTTTTCATTTCCTAAAAATTAACCCCCCCCAATTCTTGCAAATCAGACAGTTTATAATTTCATTTGTCCCAACGACTTGTTCACAAGCTCAAAGTAAATTAATTCAATAATAATTATTTATAAATCGCTCCCACCATAGTGTTACTCTCTCAAGCTAATTAAATCTAATTGATCAGTTCCTCCTCTCTCTCTCTCTCTCTCCTCTGCATAATTAAGTCATCATATAGAGAAAGTCATTATTTTTGAATGCTACCTGGAATTCTCTTCCAGAACCTGTTATCCAGCACCTCGGCCAGTCTTTTCCATGCCTTGTGAAGGCGGAAAAAATAGCGATAGACGTTTAAATGAATTGTCCATCCTGCCAAAACGTGCAAGAATCTTAAAATGATTAGCAGTCCTAAAAAATCATTAACCATTTTAAGCAACCTTCACGTTCATTTGCTTCATCGTGTTAAACTGAAATTTCAGGGCAGTCTATTTAGCCTTTTCAGATTCAGCAATTTGCAGAAAAGGGTGGTTTAACCATTGTCTAATTTTATTGCGCATTGATCCCATGTGCTTGCCACACTGCTCAGTCAGCCCTTCCATATTAATTTCTGATTGCTTCAGTAAAGAAAATTGAGGGAAACAAGTTTAAATGACATAAATGGTTAAATTTTCCCCACAATAAGATCACTTTTGGCGACCTGGACCAATTCTCTGTTTACTTAGATGTGATATCAAGGTAAGTCAGTTTATTCATTCCATTTATCGCCATTACATTCAGAGTGCTTGGTGTTGGCTTTCAAGGCAGTTAATTGAAATAACAAATCTCATTCTTCCATTCAACTAGCTAATGTAACAATATATATTATTTATAAAATTTTCTTTGTGAGTGGTAGTTTGTTTACATTTCTCTTTAGTTTTATTTTCATATTTTTATGTTTGTGTTTTTAATTTTTCGTTATTTTCGTCTCTCCTTTTAGTTTGTATTTACTTGTTCATTTATATATTTCGTTATATTTTTGCTGAAGATTTATTATGACAATTAATTTTATTGTAATTTTATTGATTCTCATCCTTGTCGGTTTTTTCAGCCTGATGATGAGGTTTTATATAGCTTGTACAATAAAGAATGTTCTTTTATATATTTATATATTTATATATATATATATATATATATATATATATATATATATATATATATATATATATATATACATACACATATACACACACACACATAAAAAGAACATCAAGCAGAGCGTGAAGCATGACCTATTTAAATAAAAAGTTTTCATATACATTCTTTCCACTTTTATAGAATTTGCGTTGTTCACTAGTTTAATTATGCGTCTTATTTTTCATAAATGTACGTTATTCTACAGTCGTTATTTTCCAAAATGGATAACGCCTAGAACTTCCAGCACACTGTGATGCTCAGATAAATGACATATTAATTTCGAATAGATCATTCAAAACCTTTTTACAAATTGTAGAGATGAGCAAAAAATAATTGCAGTTTTCTCCAAATTATTATTTAAAACCTGTTAGTCAATACTCACTACAAGCTTTCAAATAATGTTTTGTCACTTATTTCTGAATAGAATATCGTACAAAATGATATCAGTGAGAGATGATTAAAATGCGAGGAAAATAATTTTTCTACAAAAATCTTGGATCTGTTAGAGAGCAAAATGAGCTAGTTTTAATGGTTTTTAAAACCTATATCTCAGATTTTTGATACAGTAGATATTCCTTAAACCATTTCAGTTTATAATGATAACTCCTGTTTCATTTTGTTGATTTATCTATATTTGTGTGCAAGGTGTTCTGTCGTTTTGAAAATTCTATAACCCATATATATATATATATATATATATATATATATATATATATATATATATATATATATATATATATATATATATATATATATATATATGAATTTTGTCACATCACCGTGATTCATATACAAGCATTAAGCTACAAACGTCCTTTAATATCCACTTGATGGCCGTGTGGTTTAATGCGCGTCACTGTAGTCCTGAGTTCTTGTCTTCCGTGGTTCGAGCCCACGAGACGACGAACTTATTATCAACTGAAAAAATTACCCTTCGGGTAATATATATGAAAATATATTATTTCCGAGGTAGAGCTAATTGGATATTAAAGACATACATGCATATACTGTACATATGTTGCGTTTAAACATCATAACATTTAAATTTTCGTTGTATTTTGCAAGGGTACATTTTAGTTTTCAATGTGGCCCCTATTATTCCATTATTCGTCATCTCTGTATCTTCAGGCTACAATGGTTCCATCCGAAAAGTCGGACGCTCTTAATGAGTTCTGATGCTTCTCGTCATAAAATCCTTGATTAGGTCTCATCGCCCTAATGAGATCTTTTTTTTTTTTCTCGAATACGAGGCGGTAGAACGAAATAACGAGAAAATCTCTTTCCTTTTGCATTAGTTCTTTCATCAGAATCACTTTTTAGCATAATACTAGTGATACCGAGGATGTTATTCGTAGAAATTCCAGAGAATTAGATTATTACCTACAGGCATGACTGGTTTAAATGAAAAATAGCTGTATCTTCATCGATCACCTACTGTATTTCAGCATATTTTTTTACAAATAAAATCTTTCTGCCCTCATTTTCATCACCTTTTTCACTGGGAATTACTTAAGATATATGAGAACATTGACTGCTCTTGCAAAATTTCTATTGAGTGCAAGGTGTGAAGATGATATCATTATGTTCGGCTTTTCTCAGGATTTTCTTTCTGATCGTTGTTAAGACAGCCTATTATAGGCAGAAAAGTTCCCCGTTGTCAGACGCATCAGCATCGAAACACATTGTGCAGAACACTTCCCCAACGTATCAAAGGCGTTAATATAAAATCCTAATGTGCAGAAAATTCCCTAAAACTTCCGCAGCGTCCAACGCATCAATATGGAAACCTAATGTGCAGAAAACTTCCCCAAAAACTTCCCAGCGTAAATGCATCAACATAAAACCTAATGCGAAGAAAAATTCCCTAAAAACTTCCCCAGCATCAAACGTATCAATATAGAATCCAAATGTCCAGAAAACTTCCTTAAAAACTTCCCCGGCGTTAAACGCATCATAAAACCTAATATGCAGAAACATTCCCGAAAACTTCCCCATCGTCAAACGCATCAGTATAGAAAACTATTGTGCAGAAAGCTTCCCTAAAACCTTCCCCAGCGTTAAACGCATCATAAAAACTTAATGTGCAGAAAACTTCCCTAAAACTTCCGCACCGTCAAACTCACTGGTATAGAAAAACTATTGTGGAGTAAACCTTCCTAAAAAAGTCCCCATCGTCAAACGCATCACTATAGAAACCTAATGTGCAGAAAACTTCCCCAAAAACTTCCACATCGTCAAACGTATCAATATAAAACCTAATGTGCAGAAAACTTCCCCAAAAATTTCTCCAGCATCAAACGTATCAATATAGAATCCAAATGTCCAGAAAACTTCCTTAAAAACTTCCCCAGCGTTTTAAACGCATCATAAAACCTGATGTGCAGAAAAATTCCATAAAACTTCCACATCGTCAAACGCATCAGTTAGAAAACAATTTGCAGAAAGCTTGTCTAAAAACTTTCCCAGCGTCAAACGCATCAATACAGAATCTAAATGTGCAGAAAACTTCCCTAAAGACTCCCCCAGTGTTAAACGCATCATGAAAACATAATGTGCAGAAAACCTCCCTAAAACTTCCCCATCGTCAAACGGATCAATATAGAAAACTACTGTACAGAAAAATTCCCTAAAAACTTCCCCAGTGTCAAAAGCATCAGTATAGAAAACTATTGTGCAGAAAACTTTGCTAAAAACTTCCCCAGTGTCAAACGCATCAATATAGAAAACTATTGTGCAGGAAACTTCTACTTCCCCAGTGTCAAACGCACCATAAAAACATAATGTGCAGAAAACTTCCCTATAACCTTCCAGGCGTTAAACGCATCAATATATAAAACTACTGTGTAGAAAACTTCCCTGAAGACTTCCCCAGCGTCAAACGCACCATGAAAACATAATATGCAGAAAACTTTCTTATAACCTCCCCGCCGTTAAACGCATCAATGTAGAAACCTGTTGTGCAGAAAACTTCCCAGCGTCAAACGCTTCAATCTGTAGAGGAGGTTCACGTCACCAGCGCACTGGCCCTATCCACACTCCACTATACAACTCACACGTCAGTCATGAACGCACTCTCACACACTCTGACATTTGAACATTGCAGCCATTCCCTTCTACAACCCCCTTACATTCAGTCACTCTAACGGCATCAGTGTTCCCCTGTTTCTCCTTCCAAATATATTTCATTCCATCTCCTTCGCCATCGTGTCTTCCTTTCATTCCTTCCACGTGAGCAAACCACCAATGGGGATATTAGTGGGTATTACTAAGTAAAAGTGTTCGGGGAGGAAATGATAAGAAGAAGCGATTAATGCAATGAAAGGGGAACAGAAGGAGAAAGGCTGGCTTAGAAAGGGCCCTAGAGAGAGAAGGATTGGAGGTGATGAAATTCGAGGATATGTTTAAAGGAAGAGCACTGTTATTGTTACTGATGATGATAATGGCAGTCATACGTGGAGAGAGAGAGAGAGAGAGAGAGAGAGAGAGAGAGAGAGAGAGAGAGAGAGAGAGAGAGAGAGAAATTCCATGTACTTTTGGACTGAAATTACGGTAAGTCTATTTCAAGAAAATCTTATCCTTAAATATTATGTTTGGTATCATAAGTGAAAATTGTCATACTAGGCTCTGCATAGGGAATATCATCATTTATCGTCTATGCAAATATATATACAAATTACAACGTATATATATATATATATATATATATATATATATATATATATATATGTGTATATATATATGTATATGTATATGCATATATATATACATATATGAAAATTACTTGTTTGTTTAGGGTTTGGGGCCATCTGTGTTTAACGTTCATCTTATCACTCGTAATCATTATTTATTACCAGAGTTACTCTCCTTAGCCTGTGTCTTCGTTCTTAGTGATGCTATATTTACCTAAACGCATTTCACCTGTCTAACCCGTAAACTTAGACATGCGGAATAAAAGCTATTCTCACTAAAATTCTGAGCCCATATATCCTTGTGAAAACATATTTTTCTCTTTTGATAAATTACCTTGATGCAAATTATCGAGGTAGAGTAAAAATAATTCATAACTGTTGTTCACATGACGAAAGACAAAAGCAGACAAGGAAAAGACCCAAGAATAGAATATTAATTACAATCATGTAGTCGAGCTGGAATGGTTAAACAATCTTTGATCTCAGTAAGGAAGTAGTAAGAAAAACACAAGCTATTATACAACGTACATATTCCAGTAAACTTTAAGAAAAGCGATTACGGGCTGCTCTATGAACAAGAAAAGCGAAATCCCACCTCCCCAACCTGCCCTCCCCTCAACAGTAAATACTCCTAAAATTGATAGTTAAAGACAGTACAAATTTATTCAAAGATAAACACCAGTCGACAATTCAGTTCGAAAACCAACGACGTAAGTGCAGTTCGTAATAGGGGAAATTTCCCTGTGTTCCCGGAAATGCTCGTGTTCTGTACAATAATCTTGACGTCCTGCACAGCAACTGCCCAGTGTCATTTGCAACCATCCTAGATTTAGCCCGAATTCCAAATGAGTTCAGCAAGCTATCGTGTTTGTGCAGCGCTGTGAAAGGTCGCTAGCAGGAGATGTTCATAGACAAAGCAGCTTAACGAGTGTCGTAACTACCAGTCAATTTTCTTTTCGGAAACAGAGCTGGTGAAAGAAGGTTAATGGCCATGCAAATGAGACGCTTGGAGCCAACACAGGCAGGCAAAGCCAATTTGTTATAATTCAGAGCCTTGAAGAATATCGGTTTTTTGTATCGACGCGGAAGGAAAAATACCTGGCACCCGCTGATGTCCTTGTTCAGCAATGCTAAGACTATCATCAGATCGTCTTTGGGTTGTTAGAAGGTGTGGTGAAACTTGAAAGTTGTCATTGTTATAATCACCATATTTTTTGTATTTACCTTTTGGCTTTTTATCAGTGATTGCACAATAGCTTACCCTTTTTGAAAACAGCATTTCCATTATTTAAGCAAAAATAGTAGAATTTCAGCCCCCAAAAAGTCATGCTATAATGCCCGTGATTATTTGAACGTATATTATCAACATGTATTAATTTGAAAACTGGTGATTTTTAATTAATCATAATGTCATTGCTTGTATAGCTGTGTTTAATATCAAGATGGAACTTTTGAAAACGGTATCGAAGTACAATACTTCCTAGTGATGGATATTCCTAAATGTGTTCAGATTTTCAGAAGCTTTTAATCATTCTAATCAAATTGCTAGTTAGATTGTATAAATACTAGGGTCACGTATCATAAAAAAAAATACTGTTAAATAAATGAGGGTCGTTATGAATCTCGCGGCACCCTCATTCCATAATATGTCTATTCCTCGAGAAACATGTTATGCGACGCCAGCGAAAACCCCTTCCTTAAACATTAAAAAAAATGTTATTAAGAGTATGCTATGCTCTGCCTCCATTATGGGCGAAAATTGATGTTATTTAAACGCGAGAGACTCACCAAGTTTCTAGAGACGCATTATGATGAATGTGGCTGTCCAGCCAAGCACCATGTTTCTGGAGTGTCGTTGTATGGGATAACTAATCATCAAGACTAATGTTATACTGTACACTGACAACAGGCCAGCCAATCAGCGCTTTTGTTGATGTTACGTGGAAGCCAATAAACGCTCGGAATATTCAGTAGTCATTGAGCACACGTGATTGTTTCGTACACAAACAACTTCATCGCTATTATCGTCGGTATTATTAATCATCGAGCGATAATATTACCGCTATAATGAGTTTAGACGACATAGATCCTATGAAAGTGTTCGATGTAGCTGGGCCGCCTACGGATAGCGAAAAGAAAAATACCTCTCTTTGTCGGTGGCTTCTATGGCAAAAATAAAGCTACTTTGGATGACAGTTATTGTTAAGATTGTATAAGCCTAATCCGGTAATAGATCTTGGTAATGGTGCTGCTATTGAGCAAGGTTGTATCATAACGGGGTAAAGAGGAAAGCATGGCTATTATAGAAATGAGGGCGAAGGGAGAAGATACAGTGAAGGCTACTAGTATGAAAAAGAAGAGAAAAACATCTCATACGATGATAGTGTCAGTGACACAATAGATGGATCCCTTCAGCAGTGATAGTGATACACAATGTGATGATCCATTCCATGGTGCTACCAGTAGCCCCATACTTGTGGGCAAGCGTGCCACCCCATCAGTTTTGAGGCAAGTGCCAGTGCCATCACCGGCAGTTGTTCCCGACCTATGGTATCTAATACTGATGAAGCTGAGCATCCGGTGCAACAGGGAAGCCGAAGAGAAATTGGCTTCTAATCTTGCTCAAAGGCAAAGAAAACTTGGTCTATCCTACCAATGCTTATTAACAAGATTGTTACGATGAAAACTGCAAGAAAGAGTGTTTTGCCCAAAAAGGGGGGAATAAGGTGCTTATTGTGATCTTCAAGGATAACTGGCCAACAAGGGACTAGGCCTAGCAGACAGCATGCCTTCAAAGAAGTATTTGCATGGAACTCATCAAAAGGAAGCAATCAAAGGCCGAAGAAAGCAAGAAGCGGACATTGAGCTACTCTTTTACCTTCAAGGTCAAAGAAATAACTCTCTCTTTTCATGTAATAACTGTTATGAGGAACCGTATTGCTATAGAAAAGTTGTTTGAGGGAGAAACAACAATTAAAGAACTAAGGGCCACAGACATCAACGCTGGGAAAAAATAGGTCGCCTATGAGCACACACAACTTCTGCCAGTTTGTGCCAGGCACTAAGCCCGTAAACGCACGCTTAACCGGTATTGTTAGGAGTCTCACCTCCGTCTGTTAGGTGCGTGTCAGCCCTCTGAAGAGAGATGCCTGTAACATCCATAAGTGGCTGAAGAAAGCTCTTGTTGATGGGAGGCGTGCTGGAACAGATGCCTCTTGCCTTGAACCAAAACAAAAGGCACAGAGTGATAAAATATCTGTGGCTTCCAGTGCCAAGATGAGTGACAAACTCTGACAACGACTGGGTCTGTGTCGCCTCGGACTTACAGCGGACCATGCCATGTCCTCGTCATTCTATCAGGCCGGCATGCTACAAGTGCAAATTGTGGCGTAATCTCTTTAACATGGCGGGTTTCACCCCCTCCTTGTTGATGGCCCTTGCCTGTCAATGGATTAGTGCAACTGACTAACCTTCAAAAATAATAAACAAGACAAGAGGTTCTTAAATTTTGGTGAGTAAATGATTTTTTGGCCCATATTACATCTTTTCCTTCCTTTTCATCCATTAAAAATTATTTTTATGCATTAATCACCATTATCAGTATTATACTCATTATTCACAAGTTTGTTTGAATTATTAACATAATTCTTGTGTACCAGTGCTTATTACTTTGGCGTGACTATTAATTTTTTGATTTTGTTTTGCATTAACCATTTTTTAATCATTAATCATTATTGACACGTTAATTAGGTTTATTACTACATAATCCATGTTTGCTAACTGTCTGTAGTATTAATTTTTGGAAATTTAGTATAGATTCCTATTATCATCATAATTAATCGTTGTTCACAGGTTTGTTAGGATTATTATTACCAATCTTCGTGGCATGTTTATTATCATATATTTATTAACCATGTGTTTATTAGCTATGCGTGACAATATTTTGGGAAATTTTAGAAAATATTTTTTTTAAGCAAAAGCAAAATAAATTGGGTTTGGGCTACGACGGTTTGGATCGATGTTTTTTCTTTAGCGTTTAGTGATTAATTATTTTAGCCAAAGCATAACTAATGAATTATGTATTGATAACTCTGAGACTGGTTACAAATTACACTCATCACTGCATTGACGTTATTTCTTTCTTAACAATTCATTTAACTTTTTTTTTATTTTTCGTCATCAACAGCGACGAACACAAGTTGAACTCTCGCCTTTTCCTCCGGTAAGCAAAACGTGCAATATTCGTTGCGGATATTGAAAAAAAGATTTATTGAGCATTTCATTTCCCGTCTTATCGCTCAGAATGACTGATTCATAACGATCTCGAAACATGATGCGCTGTTCGACGTTCTGTGAAAAGTCTGTAGAGAACAGTTTGTTAAATTCTGGGCGCTCTTACGAAATCTTCTGGGGTTTCATTATGAATCATTATCAAGCAGCAACAACTTATTTTTATTAATTAAACTTGCATAATTATTGGCCAAACAACTTCCGGATTCGGTCCTATTATCAAAATGGAGAATTAACCTTCATTGGCAGTTTTAATAAATGTTTATGGATACATTTACGAAAATGTTCATCATGAGAATACACTTCAAAATCGTGCACTGTAACAATCAACCCTGTAAGACTATGATCAATAAATAAAATGTAGAAGTTATTTAGGAAAATTTACAATAGAAGTTATTTAGGAAGACTATTTTCGTGGTCCAAATTTCATAAGACCAACTCAGCTTGCAATGTGAGGCCTTTCCTGTGACTAATTTACCAGATGGGTGGTTGTGTTTGTGTTGATAACATAACTCTGAATCTATTAGTTCTTTAGGATATTTTTCAATCCAATCAATATATTCAGGATCATATTTCTTTCCAGTTATATTTCTCTATATCAAAACACAATGATAATAAACGTAAACTTATAAAAGTATGTTTTTTGATATTTGAATAGTATTTCTTCATTAAATAAACTAAAATATTTGTACGACAAATGCGATCATAAATCCTTACCCAACCAACATTAACCTAATCCATCCGAGGGCGCAATATTAAACTCAACGGGTGGATGCCTGAACATCCTCCTCCCCCTCCAACCCCACCCTTAACCTTGAATACTGATTCCCTTGCGTTTGGGAGGTCGAAATGATTGCAATTACTCTTTTCAACCCTGTTCCTTCAGAAAGTCTATGCAAACGTTAAATTAACGGGAAAGCAGAACTTCTGATAAATGGCGGTACATCTAAGCGAATTTCGAGGAAGCTTAAAACTGCACTTGCTAAGAGCCACGCAAAGCAATTGGATGGATACAAATTGGTCAGCACTTGTTGCACATATCTCGATAACCATCTCAATATCAGGTTATTTCCCTGATGTTGCCCTTATCTTAATAAACCATCTTAGTATCAGGTTATTTCCCTGATGTTGCACTTATTTTAACCGTCTCAGTATCAGGTTATTTCCCTAATGTTGCACTTATCTTGATAACCATCTCAGTATCAGGTTATTTCTCTAATGTTGCACTTATCCTAATAATCATCTCAGTATCAGGTTATTTCCCTAATGTTGCACTTATCTTAATAACCATCTCAGTATCAGGTTATTTCCCTAATGTTGCAATTATCTTGATAACCATATCAGTATCAGGTTATTTTCCTAATGTTGCACTTACCCTAATAACCATCTCACTATCAAGTTATTTCCTTAATGTTGCACTTATCTTTATAACCATCTCAGTATCAGGTTATTTCCCTAATGTTGCACTTATCTTGATAACCATCTCAGTATCAGGTTATTTCCCTAATGTTGCACTTATCTTAATAACCATCTCAGTATCAGGTTATTTCCCTAATGTTGCACTTATCTTAATAACCATCTCAGTATCAGGTTATTTCCCTAATGTTGCTTATCTTAATTATCAGTATCAGGTTATAATGTTGCACTTATCTTAATAACCATCTCAGTATCAGGTTATTTCCCTAATGTTGCACTTATCTTGATAACCATCTCAGTATCAGGTTATTTCCCTAATGTTGCACTTATCTTAACAACCACCTGAGTATCAGGTTATTTCCCTAATGTTGCAATTATCTTGATAACCATCACAGTATCAGGTTATTTCCCTAATGTTACACTTACCTTAATAACCATCTCACTATGAAGTTATTTCCCTAGTGTTGTACTTATCTTAATAACCATCTCAGTATCAGGAGGTTATTTCCCTAATGTTGACTTATCTTGATAACCATCTCAGTATCAGGTTATTTCCCTAATGTTGCACTTACCTTAATAACCATCTTAGTATCAGGTTATTTCCCTAATGTTGCACTTATCTTGATAACCATCTCAGTATCAGGTTATTTCTCTAATGTTGCACTTATCCTAATAACCATCTCAGTATCAGGTTATTTCCCTAATGTTGCACTTACCCTAATAATCATTATTTCCCTAATGTTGCACTTATCTTAATAACCATCTCAGTATCAGGTTATTTCCTAATGTTGCAATTATCTTGATATATCAGTATCAGGTTATAATAACCATCTCACTATCAAGTTATTTCCTTAATGTTGCACTTATCTTTATAACCATCTCAGTATTATTTCCCTAATGTTGCACTTATCTTGATAACCATCTCAGTATCAGGTTATTTCCCTAATGTTGCACTTATCTTAATAACCATCTCAGTATCAGGTTATTTCCCTAATGTTGCACTTATCTTAATAACCATCTCAGTATCAGGTTATTTTCCTAATGTTGCGCTTATCTTAATAACCATGTCAGTATCAGGTTATTTCCTTAATGTTGCACTTATCTTGATAACCATCTCAGTATCAGGTTATTTCCCTAATGTTGCACTTATCTTGATAACCATCTCAGTATCAGGTTATTTCCCTAATGTTGCACTTATCTTAACAACCACCTGAGTATCAGGTTATTTCCCTAATGTTGCAATTACCTTGATAACCATCACAGTATCAGGTTATTTCCTAATGTTACACTTACTTAATAACCATCTCACTTTGAAGTTATTTCCCTAGTGTTGTACTTATCTTAATAACCATCTCAGTATCAGGAGGTTATTTCCCTAATGTTGACTTATCTTGATAACCATCTCAGTATCAGGTTATTTCCCTAATGTTACACTTACCTTAATAACCATCTCAGTATCAGGTTATTTCCCTAACGTTGCACTTATCTTAATAACCATCTCAGTATAAGATTATTTCCCTGATGTTGCACGTATCTTAATAACCATCTCAGTATCAGGTTATTTCCCTAATGTTGCACTTATCTTAAAAACCATCTCATTATCAGGTCATTTCCCTAATGTTGCACTTACCTTAATAATCATCTCAGTATCAGGTTATTTCACTAACGTTGCACTTATCTAAATAACCATCTCAGTATCAGGTTATTTCCCTAATGTTGCAATTATCTTGATAACCATCTCAGTATCAGGTTATTTCCCTAATGTTACGCTTACCTTAATAACTATCTCACTATCAAGTTATTTCCCTAATGTTGCACTTATCTTAAAAACCATCTCAGTATCAGGTTATTTCCCTAATGTTGCACTTACCTTAATAATCATCTCAATATCAGGTTATTTCCCTAATGTTGAACTTATCTTAATAACCATCTCAGTATCAGGTTATTTCCCTAATGTGGCAATTATCTTGATAACCATCTCAGTTTCAGGTTGTTTCCCTAATGTTGCACTTACCTTAATAATCATCTCAGTATCAGGTTATTTCCCTAATGTTGAACTTATCTTAATAACCATCTCAGTATCAGGTTATTTCCCTAATGTGGCAATTATCTTGATAACCATCTGTTTCAGTTTGTTTCCCTAATGTTGCACTTACCTTTATAACCATCTCAGTATCAGGTTATTTACCTAGCGTTGCACTTATCTTAATAACCGTCTCAGTATCAAGTTATTTCCCTAATGTTGCACTTATCTTGATAACCATCTCAGAGTCAGGTTACAGTATTTTCTAATGTTGCACTTACCTTAGTTATCATCTCAGCATCAGGTTATTTCCTTAATGTCGCAGTTATCCTGATAACCATCTCAGTATCAGGTTATTTCCCTAATGTTGCACATATCTTAATAAACCATCTCAGTATCAGGTTATTTCCCGAATGGGACGTTTACCTCTTTAATGACAATATAAAAAAAAACAGACAATACTGAGTTAACGAGAAAAGTTCTCAGATATCTATCAAGACATGAAGGGAAAATTTTTTTAGGATTTTCACCACTCCATCTCTCTTGTTTGCCATAGGATTCTTTTTAATAGGACAGATGTCAGGAAAAAGAACATCAGACATCTATCGAAGACTCTTTAGGCTCTTTGTCCCTTTGCAGAAGTTCCTTCTCAACGGTTTTGGTTAACTGTTATGCGTCATTAGTTTTTGTGGGAGGGGATGCTAGACATGCTTATTGTTAAAGCTGTATTGCACTTTGATGATTTTTTAATTTTTTGAAAAGGAAACTATCGTGCTGGCTTTGTCATTTCGTCCGCAGTTTTTTCTGTCCGCCCTCAGATCTTAAAAACTTCTGAGGCTACAGGGCTGCAGATTGGTATGTTGATCATCCACCCTCCGATCATCAAACATAACAAATTGAAGCCCTCTAGCCTCAGTAGTTTTTATTTTATTGGAGTTAAAGTTAGCCATGACCGTGCTTCTGGCAACGCAACAACACAGGCCACCACGGCCGGCTGAGAGTTTCATGGGCCGCAGCTCATACAGCATTATACCGAGACCACCGAAAGATAGATATGTTTTCGGTGGCCTTGACTATAAACTGTACAGAAAACTCGATTGCGCCGGAGAAACTTCGGCGCATTTTTTACTTGTTTAATATTATGGTTACATCGCCTCAAAGAATCATGTTTTTAAAGATTTAGCAACCAATGACAATCACTGTATACGAGACTGTCACCATATTTTCACTTATTATTCGCTAGAAGACGATACGTTTTACCATATGTTTTACATACCCACTCCAAGCCAAGTCCCAACAACTGTGTAGGACTGTCTGGCAGCCAGTCAGTATTGAAAACTCATTGTTTATCTAAACTGGTTTACTTATGAAAAAACTATGAGGACAAGTCGGTCCAACTGGTATTCGATCATATAGAAGTAGTCACGTCCAGAGAGAGAGAGAGAGAGAGAGAGAGAGAGAGAGAGAGAGAGAGAGAGAGAGAGAGAGAGAGAGAGAAAGTTTAGCAAGAAAAAATCATCACAATGCGAATCGTTACAATAGAACTCGAAGAAAATTCGATCCTTTTTCACTGCTCTTCCTCAGAAGTTCTCTGTCCTTGTTTCTTCTCCATCCCCTTCCCTTTGTGCCTCTTGTTGACAGAGAAGGATCAGGTGTTGACTCAAGTTGCGAAGAGGATCTCATAGTTATGGAAGTATCAAGATGCCCATTGTCAATCTTGGGTTGAGTTGAATTTGATGGAAGGATTAGTGAGCACTGGTTTCTGTTCAAACACAACTTGCACGCTAAGGTGGCCAACGTTTGCGAGTGATTTAATAGAATATGTTTAGGCAATAAGAAGGGTATGATGTTTAAATTTCGTAGAGATGAAACTCTGTATTGATTCTTCTGCATATTAAGAAAATTTTTCTCTTTGTGCTCGCATAAAAATAATCGACTCCAGCAACAACTTTTTTCTTCAGAAAATAAAATGTTTGATATCAGAAAATGAATTACGAAAGCTGCCTCGTGTCTCAACACGGGACTCCTGATTTTCCATAAAAAATAAGATTTTAAGCAAGATTCGCCAAGTTAATACGCGTTACAAGTTACAGACAACACCGATCAATATTCAGCCTTATAGGATCGAGTGTTGTGTATTGAAAAAAATAACATAATCATTAATGTGTTTTTCTTAACACAGACTGCGCTACGAAACAGCGATCAAGTCTTATTTTCTCATATCGTGTATTTCTTAACGTTACGTTCCCTTTGTTAAGGAAATATTCATTCTCCAATTAATTATGCGACGTTTAGAAAAATATTATATTATATATATATATGTGTGTGTGTGCATATGTGTGTATACGTATATATATATTTCCTATTAGCACGCTGTCGCCACTAATCACTTTAGTAAACACATTTTCCAGCACTGAACATCACACTGCTCTGGCAACCAACAGGAATGTCACGAACTCATAAAACATATATATATGCATGTATATGTATATACGAAATATATATATATATATATATATATATATATATATATATATATATATATATATATATATATATATATATATATTTATATGTATATGTATTGGTTGATTTCTGTTATCTTACGTTTTTGAGAAATGAACAATCTGAATTTGTTTCAGATATCACCCTTATTTTTTATAAATATTATGAGTTAACATCTTAATTTAGCCTGTATTCGAAAGTACACGGAAAAAAATATATTATCAGTGAATTAGATTTTGGTCTCATTTCACGTTAACTTGAAACAATCATTATTTCCTTGTAGCTCGATAATTGCTTATGATTCACTGAAAACACTGAATAATAAAACAGTATCCGACGCGAGTTTCTGAAACTTGAAGTTAATTGAACCCCAGTCTTTGTTCTTGGGACGAGCGCTGCTGACTTTCCTATGTTTTCTGCAAAGTTTTTGAAATACTTTATTGCAAAGTTGTCTTTATCAGCTCCCCCGTGATCGCATCTGCAATAATGAACATTCAAGTTAAACTTAGAGTTAGAAAGATTGGATTTTAGTACGAAATACTGACGATAATCATGCCCAATAAAACAGAGGAAGAGAATTTTCCCTGTCTTTACATTGACATTCTTAGTCACTTTATATGGTCAGTGTCTTCTTCATTGTGCGTTGATGAAAGATATTTTTATTTGTAGTTCATTCTAAATTAATTTCAAATATATCTTTTGAACATTCACTTTACAGATACAAAATTTCTCTCTCTCTCTCTCTCTCTCTCTCTCTCTCTCTCTCTCTCTCTCTCTCTATCTCTATATATATATATATATATATATATATATATATATATATATATACACACACACACACACACATACATACATACATACATACATACATACATACATACATACATATATATAACTATCTTTCTATCTCTTTCTCACTAGGTTTACGTATCAGTTATATATTTTTTGAAAGTAAATTGTTTCTTTTTTTTTTCTTATGTGTCGTTTGACTTGGAGATGTAACACTAAAGGTCGAGAATATTTTTCCTAAGATATCGAATCTTTTCAGAAAGCACCTCATATATATTTCAATATGGTTGCAGGATCAAGATTCCCTTCAACAAATCCAAAGGAAAATAAATGTATGAAACCCTTGCAGTATAAAACAGAGCGTCGGGAGAAAAAAAATCAACAAAGAAATCGAGAACGCCAAATGAAACGAGAAACGTACAATTTACACCAAGAAATTACAGACCTAATAAAACCATCTAAAATTGGACGGTGCAAAACTCATCGGTGTATCAATTTGTATAAGAAAACTTTATGAGATGTGATCATATTTCCCAACTTTCGTTAAAGCGAGAGCTTTGATCTATATTTTACTTTATCAGTGATAACTTTTATTGCTGTAGGTGCTTGTCATGTCAAGCAAATCTTATTATTGACACGTGTGCATCTTTCCCCTGAACAGGCTTTTAAAAACAGTGCAATTTTTTACTTCTGAAGTGCCCTATGGATTGAAGCATGGACTTTTATTGGCACTGGCTGTTATTAATTAAGGTTGGCCTTTTTAATTGCACTTCAGGCGTTTAATCTCAAAACTGATAGAAAGGTATTAATCAAGAATACGGTTTTAATTACAATGAAGCTATTTAATAAAAGATCGTTTTTTTAAATATAATTTAGGTTTCTGATGATTTTAAGGACTTCCTCAAGTTCGCTGTGGACCATAGCATAAGCGTTCAGCAGAGGACAAAACTTCAAACAAAATATGGGTTTTTCATTATAATTTAGAATAATAAGCGCGATTTGGGCTTTCAAGCAGAACCCGGTTTAATTTAGCTGATATGGGTTATTAATAATAATGGTGCAGCTGTATTTCCTGAGAGAGAATAAGATAATACCCAAGGTGAATTTTGATTACATAAGACATTACATTCGTAAGCTGAACATTGGTACAAAACGTTCAGTTTTAATGAAAGCTCGGTAGTAACCATCACGCAATTCCTCAACCTCCTCCACGTTTATTTTCCCATTTTGATCTCGCAATGACTGACAGTTCTTAGTTCTTCATTGGAAGGGTGGGTAGAGCTCTCGGCTAGCACGCTGTTGGCCCAGCGTTCGACTCTCCGACCGGCCCATGAAGAATTAGAGGAATTTATTTCTGATGAGAGAAATTCATTTCTCGTCATAATGTGGTTCGGATTCCACAATAAGCTGTAGGTCCCGCTGCTAGGTAACCAGTTGGTTCTTAGCCACGTAAAATAAGTCTAATCCTTCGGGCCAGCCCTAGGAGAGCTGTTAATCAGCTCAGTGGTCTGGTTAAACTTAGATATACTTAACCCGACAGTTCTTAGGGTATTGCACGGTCATCTCACATAAGACTTCAGGTCAAATTTCTCATTACCAATGATGTTGTTTCCCCCGTAGCGGGGTAGTGCCGTCAGTGCACCTCATGCGGTGCACTGTAGGCATTACTTAAGGCTCGTTCATATTCTCTTCCTTCCATCTTACTTTCCACCCTCTCCTAACAATTTTTTCATAGTGCAATTGCGAGGTTTTCCTCCTGTTGCGCCTTTCAAACCTTTTTACTGTCAATTTCCATTTCGGCGCTGAACGACCCCATAGGTCCCAGCGCTTGGCCTTTGGCCTAAATTCTATATTTTATTCTATCCAATAATGT
>NC_089762.1:33475890-33505890 GCF_040412425.1 Macrobrachium rosenbergii | reverse complement strand
TCGGGCCAGCCCTAGGAGAGCTGTTAATCAGCTCAATGGTCTGGTTAAACTAAGATATACTCTCTCTCTCTCTTGTAAAAGATTTATAATGAACACTGGTTCCTCTTTGGACCGGTCGATATCGTTCTCGGCTAGCACTGTTCTGGACCCGCGTTCGATTCTCCGACCGGAAAAAATGAAAAATTATAGAAATTAATTTCTCGGTATAATGTGGTTCGGATTCCACAATAAGCTGTAGGTCAGGTTGCTAGGTAACCAACTGGTTCTTAGCTACGTAAAATAAATCTAATCCTTCGGGCCAGCCCTAGGAGAGCTGTTAATCAGCTCAATGGTCTGGTAAAACTAAGGTATACTCTCTCTCTCTCTCTCTCTCTCTCTCTCTCTCTCTCTCTCTCTCTTGTAAAAGATTTATAACGAACACTGGTTCCTCTTTGGACCGGTCGATATCGTTCTCGGCTAGCACTGTTCTGGACCCGCGTTCGATTCTCCGACCGGCCAATGAAAAATTAGAGGAATTTATTTCTGGTGATAGAAATTCATTTCTCGGTATAATGTGGTTCGGATTCCACAATAAGCTGTAGGTCCCGTTGCTAGGTAACCAACTGGTTCTTAGCTACGTAAAATAAATCTAATCCTTCGGGCCAGCCCTAGGAGAGCTGTTAATCAGCTCAGTGGTCTGGTAAAACTAAGGTATACTCTCTCTCTCTCTCCTTCTCTCTCTCTCTCTCTCTCTCTCTCTCTTGTAAAAGATTTATAATGAACACTGGTTCCTCTTTGGACCGGTCGATGTCGTTCTCGGCTAGCACTGTTCTGGACCCGCGTTCGATTCTCCGACTGGCCAATGAAAAATTAGAGGAATTTATTTCTGGTGATAGAAATTCATTTCTCGGTATAATGTGGTTCGGATTCCACAATAAGCTGTAGGTCCCGTTGCTAGGTAACCAACTGGTTCTTAGCTACGTAAAATAAATCTAATCCTTCGGGCCAGCCCTAGGAGAGCTGTTAATCAGCTCAGTGGTCTGGTTAAACTAAGGTATACTTAACTTAACGCAATTTAAAATTAGTATTATATTCAGTGAGCAAGGGGAACGGACATTTTCTCACACAAAGATATTTTTTGAGATTTCTTTGCGTGTGTTATTTTGAGGAAATGATTTCATAAAATAATAATGAAGAAGAAGAAGAAGAAGAAGAAGCATAATATTAATATTAATCATGATCGTCGTTATCACCATTATGAAGGAAAATAAAGTCATACTTGACTTTACCTTTGTTTTACAGGGTGTGGATATAAAGCTTTAAATAAGTCGGTCGTCTATAAATGCATAAAGATTCTGTTGCAATTAGCCAGAATCATTTACAAGGGACTGCAAAGAGCAAGACAGTGTAAATGCTTATTCTCAAAATCAAAATCTAGATATTCGATTAAATGGAAGGATGTCTTGCACTTACTGAATGCGATTAAGAATAGGAAAATTATTCTTTATTTTTAATCTTCCTGAAAACTTATTTCCTTCGATTCAAATCCTCGTCACTTTGTTTTTTCGTTTATTCATCCACGTCTGTCTTTTTTTCGGAAATGGACGGTATCGTCATATTCCTCAGGGTGTTTTGAGAATGAATTGTTCATACTTTCTGAAATAACGGTTTGAACTTTACACAGAAATCATCGTAACTAACATAATGATAATAATAAGAATAATAACAATATTAATCGTAATCATCTTTATCGCGATTTGAAGAAAAATGTATTTAGTTTAGGCTATATCTAACATTTTTTTAGGATATGGAAATAAAGCTTTAAATACCTCGCTAGTTTATAAATGCAATAAGGTTCTAACATAAAATCAACGTAAATGTCAGTGCTTCCATTTTGTGTTCTAGTTGTTCGCCTCTTATTCGTGAGAATGTACTGAAGAACTTTCTTAGACAAGTGGGCTCGCCTAGCGATATAAACAGTCAAGATGCCTTGTTTATCTGTCTATAATAATAAACTCCGAGTGGATATTTCTTGCTTGTCCGGCCCGGGTGGGGGCGATGTAGGTAGGAGAACGGGAGGGTAGGGGAGACATGACACATCCACCCTCCTCCTGCAAACCTGTTTGTCCGCCCCGGGTGGGGCGGGGTAGGTAGGGGATCGGGAGGGTAGGGGAGACATGACATCCCCCCTCCTCCTGCAAACCTGTTTGTCCGTCCCGGGTGGGGGCGGGGTAGATAGGGGATCGTACTGTAATACTCCCTTACTGTAATATTCTCCAAAAGCCTAAAAAAAATTTCTAAAGCTAAACCCTTCTAGAATTGCAGTTAGTAATTTATTGTATAAACAAGTACTATGCAACCACCTAAATCAAAAAGAATATGTGCATAAAACTTTTCCTAAAAAGAAATAGGTCAACCCCATTTTCAAACGACATCTCTTTTTAATTCAGTAACGCAACTTATGCGAATTTTCATGCATAAAATAATGTTTTTGTGATATCCAGTTGTCCGCTGGCTTGACGTGACCGTAAACGAACGTGTCATATGCTAAATGACTGTAGATTTCGCGTTGGGAATATTCCTCCCATAATAAATTACTTTAAATAAATGGACCTGGATAGCAGAGATGGAATCGGTGGTACTGTATCATTTGTAAAAAAAAAAAAACACTCATACACACATCTGTTACAGATGATTCCAAACCAATAACTTTATAGGAACAAAGCTGCTATATTCTTTCCTGTAAAACAAAAACTATAGTACTGATTAATGCAGATATATGTGTATGTATATATATGATATATATATGATATATATATATATATATATATATATATATTTATTTATTTATATTTATATTTTCCTCATTTAACCGAACTCTGGTCTCTTGGTGACAAATCTGGGTCTTTACCCTCTGAACTTCGAGTAAAATGATGGCAAGGAAAGGGTGACCATAACTATTACTATAAATCACAAGACTAAAATGGATTCTTTTAAAGCTTACACTGACACTGAGATCCTGCTAAGCATTGTAGATTACTGTTTGGATTTGATAGCTTCCACTTCCCAAACACCCGATATGACAGATTAGAACAGGCCATTTTCAGTGGGAACTGGTTATCGGAGACCGAGTGTTGTCATTATTCCTCCTCCTCCTCCTCCTCCTCCTCCTCCTCCTCCTCCTCGTCATCATCATCATCATTATCGTTCTCCCTGTTTATACATACGACCTCCTTTCTTCGGCCCTTTTAGTGCACCATCAAACGGGTCAATTTTCCTTAATAAAAGTTTATAGTTTTCTTGGACAATTTTGCTTCAGTATATTATCCGTTTTGTATAGATTTTCTTAAAATGTGATCATTAGCAATATTAGTCTGATTTTTTGTTTGTGTATGTGTGTGTGTGAGTGTAGGGCGTGGGTTGGAGGTGGGGCCCCAGAGGGGCGTTGAATTGGTGGGGATAGGTGGGGGTTCAAAGCCCTCGCATAGATTTTTACATTACAAATTGTATTGGGTAGTCTACATTCATCCGTGCTCCAACGTGTAGTTAATTAAACGCGTTGTATAGCTCGGAGAGATCATTCTCTTTATTATGGTGCAGGTCAAAATTCGTATTTCATATTGTTTTATTATTGACTTTATTGATGGCAGGTAAAGCGCAATTTGGGTGGGCTGACCCTGCCACGTGGAGGTTTATTATATGCGACAACGTTATGTGTGGGATTCCGTTCGTCTGTCTGTTGGAAGCATAACGTCAAAACCTATGAATGTATTACGTTGAAATTTGGAATAAATTTACTGATGTACAGACTTCCTAATATTTTCTTTATTTATGTGTCACAGCGCGTTTTTACAGTTATTGCTATGAAATGTACATCAGGTCCTCATTGATGTCCACCAAGTTCATTTTTGAGATAGAGACACTTGAAAACAAATCTTTGTTGCTTAATAGCCATTTTTTTTAATAACAATCTATTTCTGCTATTTTGAAGAACTAGAAAGGTTCCAGCAATCGTAGACTCATAGTTCCACCCTCCAATTTTTTTTTTTTTTTAGTTTTTTTGCCACATTGTTCTTCTTTTGTTCACTGGTAGCTTTTTGTGAACATTTTATAATCTAATTTTCTTTTTTGCCTAGAAATGCAATTCACTGTATTGATTCAGTCAGTAATCTGACTATTCCTTTTCTTATGTCGATGGGAAAATTAGGTGATCCATTTTCCGCGTTAGAAGGGTGCTTCTTCACCCCAGTCAGTCCAACGAATCTGGATCCCATATTTTGCTTGCTTTTCAATTTGTCAGACCTGTGACCCTACACTTACTAATCCCCCTAGATTTCCTTCTCTCTTCCTTGTAGTTAGTATTTTTGCAACTGGTCGTCCGTTGAGTTATGGAGAGTCTCCTTCCCCTTGCAATATCCACCAGGCCAACAATTCCGTGAAATTTAGCAATCTCCGGATTTAGGTCAGGTGACCGTTTCTCCCCTCAGATGTAGGATTTCTTGGTTCCGTTAATCCTTCAAACTTCTCACTGTTTCTGCTTGGTGAGGATCACTCTATATTCTCCTCTCTCACGATTTTGCGTTTTACAAAGCTGTGTAGGAGCATTAGTTTAAATATTGCAGGGTGATAGAATGGTTATGGAGAATACTGTATAACGTAAATTATCTCACAAAAGCTTTTTAAAGGTTATTGTAGTCTAGCATTATTTCAAAGACACGTGGAAGTTAGATGAAGACCATATTATGAAAAGATAATTACAAGCCGTTACGAGGAATTCGTCTTTAGTGATCTTACAGAACTGAGAAAAGAATATCCATATTATATACTCGTATAATATCCTGAAAACTCATAAAATAACTTTAGGTTTCCGTATCCACTTGGCTTTGTTACAAACATGTTAGAGTGTGGATTTTTATTTACAAATGGAATATAGATATATATCTTGATAAGAAATTAATGTTATTATCAATAAGAAACGGAAAGAAACTAGACAACTCTCAAATTTGAAGACACAAACGTAGCTAGGGTTTCAAAAGAGAGAGAGAGAGAGAGAGAGAGAGAGAGAGAGAGAGAGAGAGAGAGAGAGAGAGAAACATGAAACCATGGAATAACACTAATTCTTCCCTCTGCAGTACTTCCGAAGAAATATTTGCCAACATTTTGCCAGTTTTAAAGCCACCTCCAGCATTATTATTTTGATCACGACGGCGCTCGAGGCCTGCGAAGTGACTAGCCCAGAAAATAAGAGGTGAAGGTTACATAATTTCTTCTCTTGGCCTTTTACAAGATCACCAAGTGCTTCCAACTGCTAGAAGTTATGGGACCAGGGAAGTCTCGCTCTCGAATTTCGAGACACAAATGTTTTCTCTAGTTTTGGAAAGATAGTATATCTTACTAGGGAATATACTCAAAATTATTACCTCTACCTTCACAAGTTTTCCGTTGAAATGTCTTGGTTCAAATAATTTATGTCGTTAGAAAAGAACAGTTGTTTAATAGATAGCAAGTTTAAGCTCATAAACAAGAATAAAGGAAAGCGTGGAGTTAGAAAATGAACAAAGAATGATCAAGTACATTAATCAGTTTGGCACATTAGTAAGAAAACAGTATGAGTCTAGGTTTGGTATTATTTTTGTCAGATATATATGAGTCCGTGTAAAATGGATGTGGAAAAGAGTTATGTCAATAATTCTATCTCCAAACGGGAAGGAACTCCTTTTTAAGCTGAGTGGAATTAACTATAGCAACAGGCAGAGTTAATATTAGGATTTGTAAAAGAGGAAAACGTGACAGATTGTACAGAGGACCTATAGTATTTTTCGTGACGTGTATCAGAAATAAGAGTAAAATGAATCTTTCAATAATGTCACAAAGAAAATGCTGGTACGTGAAGGAAATTGCATTCGAATTAGAAGGGAGTATTAACTGGAAATTAACCATCAGCTGGTAGGGAGTATTAATTAGAATTAAAAAGAAAGCAAAACTGAATGAAAGTTGTCAGAAACTACTTGAGGTGAAAGTAAGCACACAGAAGCTGCAATGGAGACTGAAGTAAATGAGCTGGGAGGCATTGCATCGTGAGTATAACAATAAATCGGAGAAGAGACGCAATAAACCGAAGAGTTATTGGACAGGGGAAAAAAGAGAGTGGATGAGATCGTGCATAAACAGGGATTAGATGCAACTCATGCATTGCAGAGGACGTCGAGCTAATCGTTTCGTTTATCAGTGCTATTTTCACACCTACCCTTACTGATGTTCTCCGGTTGATCTTACTTGTTTTCCTTGTGGTAATGCCGTGGGTTAAGCCGAATGTATATTTTGCTAGTATGCTACTTTCTTGCCTGTTATGAAGCCACTAAGCATATTTGTTTTAGACATAGGTTCGTGTGTTGTTGCAAAAATTGGTATTGGTGCTTCATAAGATTCTGCTGAAGCTACTACTTATAGCACGTTTTGGTAAAGATGGTTAGTTCATTGAGATGCCTGCATATACAGATTAATCAGTCTTTTCTGTCACCATTGCCTAAGAAACTTAAGAGAAGGAGAGGGAGGAAACTCCTATCTGGAATGGACAGTAAATTACGCCAAAAGTTCCCTTCAGTGCTGAGGCTCTTTTAACTCTAAGATTTTATGAAATTCTCTTAACTGGTATGTGAAACTACACATTTTTAACCGCAAAATCATACTTCAATTGAATGTGCCAGCTTGTTTACCCAATTAAATGAGGGAAATGCTTACAAAGGAAATGCCCAAACACTATTTCAGACCAATCTCTGATGCCTCACACTGCTTCAGGCGACCACGAGGTGCCAAAACTCTCATCCTGAGCCATCTATTGGTATTCTTGGAAACTGTGGAAGAGATAGTAGTTCTACGGAGAAAGTATATCGTTTTATATGCAGGCCTAATAAAATTTAAACAAAAGGTATACGAACAATGCATACAAAAGGTTAGTATAATAACAATAACCTATTTTAATTCCCATCCAATATTTCTATAACGAACTGAAAGGTTTTCAGTGGGTAGTAATCGCCGGCTGTTGTTGGAAAGGGTACCGGATTACCAGATATATATAGAGTAATTTTATTTCCTTTCAAACAGCAAACCCCTGAGATATCCTCAAAATAAAGAAACATCGCTTTCCGTTAGATCTGTAACGTAATAATTGTTCGCTGAATACCAAATGAAGTAGATATTATTCGTCGATATCTATTCGTATGCTAGTCGTATGTTAGTCGTGAAAATGCTATATGATATTGTATGCTGATTAACCTACAAGAAAAATGATTTTTCGAAGCTAGATTAGTATCATATTTGTAGTAATGTTTTGGTAAAAAGAGAAGAGTAGAATATTGTTCGAAATGCCTTTATATTAATTCATCTATCACATAATAGTCATATGGATTATACTGAAAGAAGTACCGATTAACCTAAAAGAAAAATGGTTTTTCGAAGCTAGATTAGTATCATATTTGTAGTAATGTTTTGGTAAGAAGAAAAGAGTAGAGTATTGTTCGAAATGCCTTTATAGTAATTCATCTATCACATAATAGTCTTATGGATTATACTTAAAGAAGTACCCAAAAAATTCTCTATATATAATTATAAAGTCTCTTAGCAATGTAGTACTCCATTTTTAGTATGAATTCAATTAATTTTTTTTTACAAAAATATATCTATAGTTAGATTACGAGCGGAGGATGTTATTTTTCATATGGCAGCAAACCACTGAAATAATAGCATGATGGTTAAATATTAAGTAGAGGAATTTGATATCTTGGAACTAATAGAAGCTCAGTGCTGAAGGGAACCTTCAAGGTATTTTACTGTCCGTTTCAGAGTGGGATTACCTCGCTCTTCCGCTCTCTTGATTTCTTGGGCAACAGTGACTGACTAGGATGAATAATTCATGTCTACAGGCGTCTCATTGCATGACGCAGTTCACCGCTGCACGCAGTAAGTAACATCTTCGACAAGAGGGAATGATGCAACAATTTCATGTGGATTTTTGTAGCAATACCCGAAGTAACGTCAGATACAAGATATATATATATATATATATATATATATATATATATATATATATTATATATATAATATATATATATATATATATATATATATATATATATATATATATATATATATATATATATATATATACATACATATATACATACATTATATATAAAATATATATTATATATAAAATATATATATAAATATATATATATATGTATAAATATATATAATATATGTATATATATAATTTGTATATATATATATATATATATATATATATATATATATATATATATATATATATATATATATATATATTTAATGCAAGGATCAGACATAATTTCTACCTCGGACGACACTATGGTGTCACACGCACGATGTCACAATAAATTCATAATCGCATAGACGTATGACGCTATAAAACCCCGCATGGAGGAGATTCAGATGTTAGCTTTTATTTTTATTTTGTTTTCATTTTTAATTGTATTTATTTCTTCGTTGGTTTTGAAATGTTTTTTATACTTTTCCATTCTCATTATTTCGCTTTTATTGACGCACTGTGCAGTCATAACCTCATGTCGTTTGACGATTTTGAAATTAAGTTTTTTAATTCATTACTTTCAACGTAAGGTAACTTAACCCGAACGTTTCGTATTTTGCATAATCTAATTGCCAATAGTAACAACGTCCCACAATACGCCAAAGTTCGGAATAAAGTATTTTATTTATAATTATCTTAATTCTTATTATTATTTAACGCAGAAAAAATATATATAGTAGTGAGAGAAACAGAAAATGAGAAAGAATAATGAGTGCGTCACAGTTAGGAAGAAAGTATTTCATTTATTTTTTCTTACATATTATTATTTAACGTAGGGAAAACATCGTAGTAAGAGAAACAGAAAATGGGAGAGAATAATGAAAGTTTGATTCAGAAAGAGAGAGAGAGAGAGAGAGAGAGAGAGAGAGAGAGAGAGAGAGAGAGAGAGAGAGAGAGAGATAATAAATTCGAGAGAGAATAAAGAGAGGGTAGCAGGAGGAGGAGACGAAGAACAGAGACAGAGATGACTGGATGAAGACGAGAAGAAAGAGAAGGATAAATGAGGAGCAGAAGAAAGCCAGTCATAATTTTTTTTAATCTCTTTGGGCGAAATTTACATCGGCTAGAACACGCTGTTGCTGCTCAATTATAATTTTACAGAATGAGAGAGAGAGAGAGAGAGAAGAGAGAGAGAGAGAGAGAGAGAGAGAGAGAGAGCAATAGGCATATCAACTTTTGTCACTTGTTCACTTCCACATTCACTCTTTCGATTTTATATAACAATAATAAAGAAATGCAATATTGATCATATAATCCCTAAAGAAATGGAATATAGAACTCTGATAGACAAGTAGTAAGATTAAAATAGTCCAAGTTTGCTCTCATAAATCAGCTATATTAATTTTTAAAAATTGTGAAAAATATCAGTACTTACATTTAGAATTTAGTCCTAGTACTCTCCCAGTATGGTTGAAAAGTGACATTTGTGGATGAGATGCAGATGAAATATAGATAATCTAAATTTTAGTACACGCGCTGTGTAACTTATTATTCATAAATACATATATGCACGCTGAAACTTTGTTTACGCGGGCTTCTATGTTTACGGTAATTGATAAGTTCGGTACGTTAATTGGTTTACGTGTTTTCAGTTGCGATAGAATCAGGATCGAAAACAAACAATGTGGGAAGCCGATGAAAGATGGAAACTGACTGTACCATATTTTTTCATGTGATTTTTCATGTTTGTGGTGGATACTCAGTTTATCGCATGCATGTATAAACAGAGGGACAGACAGACAGACATAGACAGACAGACAGACTGATTTATTGACCACAAAATTACAATACTTTCATAATTGCAAAAGATTCAAAATTACAATTTATTGATATCTTACAAAAGTTAAGTTTTTTGTCCAGTTAATATAAAAAAAATTCCATACCAAACGACTTTGTAAACCTTGCAAACAATCCAGAAAACCACAAAATAAATGATAAAGATCACAACATTGAGTTACACAGTTACCATTTAGTAAACTTTGCAGACATTAAAGTCTGACGTCTGTGACAACAATGTGCTATCAAGAAGTGTCTGCCATTACATTTTATATTCGGCTGAGTAGCAAATTTTGTCATTTAACTTGTTATAATCAGTCGCTAAGCAGAATCTCCCTCCATATTTCCGAAACGACTTTGTCAGTGAGTTGTCCCAGATGCTTCCTGTCTTCGATATAATCCGTTATTGGCAATTGGCTGTGGTATTAAGACTTGGTTACGCCGCCTGTACGGAGCTTAAATTGGGTTAGAGTTCGGGAAATGTTTGAAATAATGAACTTAATTAGAATTATAAAGGTACAATAAAACAGTATATCACGCCCGAACTTTTAAAAATGGCGTTTTTCGCCTAAGTTTTAAAGTGATTCCCCTTTTTTTCCAAAAAAGGGGTTGGGGTTGAACTATAATTTTTTATGCATACTGCTCTATTCCTGATCGCAAGTACTTAATCTCATACAAAGTTTAACTTTGTATCTTGAAAAATAAAGAAATTACAGCAGGTTGAATTTCTAAAACTTTGATGGCTTACAACTAAAAAAATGCCGGTCTAGCTAATAACTGTATAATATAAAAATTACATTTCCAAAATTAGTTATATATATATATATATATATATATATATATATATATATATATATATATATATATATATATATATATATATATATATATATATATATATATAAGCCAAAATTAGTTATTAAAGTCTAAGGAGAGGAAAAACTAAACTAAACCTTCAAAATAGATTTACTGACAAAACTTTGCTTTTGAGGACCCCCTGAGGTTGTGTGAAACTTTCAAAACTGCCACTTTTCATTTGGGTTGACATTTCTTTAAGGCAATAAAACTATAAAAATGAAATCCTTAATGTAGATGAAGGTCGTTAAAGTTATGGGATTTAATAACACTCTGAGGCAAGAACTTTGCACGAAAATGATCAAATGCTTGACATTTATGCACCTTGCAACTACGAGTGATATGACTTCATTTCTGAAATTAAACTGAACAAGTTTCTTATAATTTTTCCAAGATCCAAATTCTTTAGACATTAATTTCAATTTGTTTCTATAAAAATTTGGTGTCTGTCACCAATATACAGTATCACAGCTCTATTTTGAAGTTGCAAAGATGATCAACTTCACTAGGTCACCAAAATGTGCCTTTAGAAAATTTTATATAATTCTTAAGAGATTTTAATTTGGCAAATACAAATTTAAGAATGATTTGATTTGACGAAAGCAAAAGCACTTATGCTGCACTAATAATTTGGTTAGAAAAGAAGATAGGGGACTTCGTTTCAAAATTGGTTATAAAAAATGAATAAGAATAAATTTCATATACTTAAACTGAATGAAAAAAGATAAGGTTATGAATACCACACGTGAGTATGCAAACGTTAAACTGGGTGTTATATATGATGCAATTTAATATGCCCCGCTTGTCGTTGTGTTTGCGTCTCCTCTGTCCCATTATATGCAAGAGGCAGTGTTGTCCCGTGGAAAATTCTCTTACTGGTATTCCATGAAATTCTAATTAAGGAGCCGCAACGTGCAACAGCCCGTGAACATTTTCTTCATTTTCTCGACTTTTTCTCTTGTCTGTGCATCCTCCTCTTTCTCATCCTCATCCTGTTATCTGTCCCTCTTCTTCTTGCTCTCTCCTAGTGTATTTTCTTTCTTTCCTCATCTTCATCCTGTTATCTGTCCCTTCTCTTCTCGCTAACTCCTCGTGTATTTTCACTCTCTGTTTTCATCTTCATCCTGTTATGTATGCTTGTTTATCTCTCTTTTGTTTATTCTTTCGTCTCTTTCTGACTCATGCTTCCATTCGTTTCTCGCCTTGTGTGTATAAATAATTTGTCTCTCACTGTGGTCTCATCTCTTCTTCTACTGCGTATATTTTCATCTTTCAAAGAATTACTTTTAGCTATTATGTTTTCAAGAGTCAGTTCTTATTATCTTTCATATTTTGTATTATTTTTACTTTTGATATAACACATTGAATCGTAGGAAATTTACCTCTTTTTATTTTTTAATATTCATCAAAGGATACAGAATTTCTCTTTTGGTAGATTAAATGAGGCGTTTGCGAATGTCACGCTCCATTTCCTGGCTTAGAAGCAGAAAATTCCCAAACCATTTACTTTTCGCTGGGGTTTCCGTGTCTTATACAATGACTGCTCGTAATGGAACTAATAAAAATGAGCGAATATTCATTTATTTTAGCTTTCCAAGGTAGACCTACTACTGGAATAGAATTATTTATAGCGATGTTGATATTCATATTTTATTATCATGTCGAAAGAATTGCCCAAGATCAGCCGATGCTGCTGTTTTAAGGGATTAACTTCATTTCAAAACATTGACAGATTTAATAGACTAACATGATTGTATTTCTAAGATATTTTTAGGCTTTGATATAAAACAATATTATGAACATTTTTTCGAGAGTTATTTATTTTAGATTCCCTCATCAACTCTGCTATTTACGACGACTTTTGTGATTGTTTTTCTAAGATATTTTGAGTGTTTAATAGTAAGCCAATATTATGAAAAAGTTTTTTCCGAGATGTATTTATTTTAGACTCCCTCATAAACTCTGCTATTTACGGCGGCCGTTAAGGTAAGCTCGGAGATACGTAAAGATCAAGTCACGATGGAGTTTTCGGGGAAGTGTTATGGCCCGAAAACGGCAGGAGGGCTAATAAATCTCCATGTAGCGTGAGGAGGTACTTGGAGGAATATTGCTCGCCGTATCTCTCTCGTTTCCGCCCCCTTCCCCAAAGCCGAGATCTCTGAAGCCGGGATCATCGGATCGCCTGACTGCTCGTCAAGAGATTCGCCATTAATCTTGATTGGATTGTCCACGCCGGTTCATTAGTCAGATTCAAATCGAGAGTGGTTCGTAGAAGTGATTTTACGGTAATCGCTTTCTGTCGCTCCACTTCCTGAGCCAAGTAAGACCAGCTGTGAAAAGTTAAGTATACCTTAGTTTAACCAGACCACTGAGCTGATTAACAGTCCTAGTGCTTTGATTAGATTTATTTTACGTGGCTAAGAACCAAATAAAAACGGGACCTCAGGTTATTGTAGAAGAAACATTATAACGAGAAATGAATTTTATCAACAAAAATATATTCCTCTTATTCTTCATTGGCCTTCGGAGACTTCGAACTCGCGAGCCAGTAGAATGCTAGCTGAGAACGGAACCCACTTCCCAACGAAGAACTGAAGACCAGCTGTAGTGCATTTGCCTTCCTTGTAGAAGTCCAGGTTTGACATTTGAAACCTGGACTAAAACAGAGTGGCCTGAGTTATCAACGCATTAATCTTTGTTGGAGTCGACTGACGTAGCAACTCGGCTGAAGTGAGAGAGATGAGAGGAGATAGTGAATGTATATGCAATATAAAGACCGGATAAAACCTAACTTTTTCCTTTAATTTTTTCTAAAACTGTTTCATAACAAAACTTTAATCATATACAAAGAGCTGTAAATGATGAAATCCAAAGAATATAATATAAAAAGATTAGGTGAAAAATAATGCAAGGAGAGGGTAAAAAGAAGGCAAGAATTTTGAATAATTATATTAGGCTCACGAAAAATGAAAAAAACTTACGGAAATCTCATTTGTGCAGTAACTGCTTTCTATAAAAGCAGAAGTTTTGAAACACTTAAAATAAACAACAAATTAAATATTAGAAGTTTCCATTACGATGTAAAAAAAAAAAAAGAAATCGCAACCAAGACTAGACGTTTGCACAGAGATTTCCGGAAATATTCGCAATGATTTTATAATTATGTAAAAAGACTTCTAACTGCCTGTATATTCAGCAATGTTTTACTATTAGGTAAAAAGCCTTCTATCAATATATTCACATAACCTGATTTAAAGAATACACCAACTAATTGTCTATTTATTATAACATAAACAAAACTTTGATAAGAAGCTTGCATCTCTTCAGACGAAACAAATAAAATTGAGACAAGACCTTAGAATTTTCGGACACCATCTTTCGGGTTGTTGGAATCTTTCAGCGAATCTTGATAAGGGGAAAAGAAGAAATTCATGGGGATCTCTGTCTGTTGCATTTCTTAGTAGTTTCCCGACGTCTACGTGATAAAATTATTCCGTCGCAAACAAACTTTCGACGAGGAACAAGTGTTGCAACCGACACTTTTCGGGAAATATCCAAGAAAGGAGGAACACTTTTTTTTTTTTTTTTGCTTTGAACGATTAGCTATGTTTCTTTCGTACTTTATTCTGATGGGCGCGGTTATTATTATATATATTTTATTTAATGTATTTTGCTCACTTATCTATTTCAATTTAAGAAATATTATTATAATTAGATCTTAATCACGAATGATTGTCCAGAATATATAATGTATATATATAAAAGAACAAGATATATAGAATATAAAACAATAATAAATATTATTTATATACTTAATTATAATCAATATATAAAATATATGCAAAACTTGCCAGAATATACATTGTCCTCAGGAACAAGGGAAAAAGACCTTCATTCTTACAAATTTATTGCCGACGTTTCATGACACATGTCACATTTTCAAGGCTAAAAAGAAAATAATTTGCAACAGTGAATCACGGTATTAAAAATTTTTAAAAATTAAAATATTTAAAATTCACAAAAATGGCGAGACAGCGTTAGAATTAGGTATATAAATGAACATAAGAAAAAGGATCACAAAATATATAGGTCAACTGGCAAGACACAGGGACGATAAGCGAATTGAAAGAATAATACTGAGAGAATACAGAAAATAAGATAAAGGAAAATAGGCAACATATAAATGAGTTGTCGACAATTGAGTATTTAACGAGGGAACAGTTCTTTTTATGATAATAAAAAAGTGATTTATCTTAGTGCAAATTATTTTTTTTTTAGCCTTAAATGTGAAAATGAAACGTCGGCAATAAATTTATCAGGTCTTCGTTTCCCTTGAAAAATGAAGATGACTAGAATGATGTAATATAAATATATATATATTATTATATATATACTTTATATATATATATATATATATATATATATATATATATATATATATATATATATATATATATATATATATATATATATATATATATATAACATTCCGAAAATGGGTTTTACTTAAAATGGTGATTTAAAAAATTGCAATAATAGTATTGCAGTGTTTCCTTGAAACAATGAACGCATTTAGAGTTACCAAGAACTGGGCACTCTTCACAAGCGCTTGTGACTCATTATATGAGGATTTCCCACCATTCCGATATCGATCTTATTATTTAGCATAATGCTTCTCAACCGACGTGTGTTCTATCATTGTCTTTTGAAAACTCGTTTCAAAATAATGTTAAAAAATACTTTTATCATTTTGCCATTAGATCCTTCAATGGCGTTTTATTTTTAATTCGAACACAGTGCAATGGTCGACGGGCATGACAGGCATTCCACAAGGCAGAAGGAATGAAGGAAAGGAAGAACCAAACATTGAGAAAGTGGTGCGAACGAAACAGAATGAAAAAGTCTACTCGTATACTCTAGTTAATTTTACTGCTACGATGAACTAAGATTAAATATTCACATTTAATTGATGTATTATATTTCTTACAGATTAAAAACAGTACCAGAAGCCCGTACGCGAATATAAAGATAGCTAAAATACTATCAACTGGAAATTGTCAAGGCTTCCTGGCTGAAAAGAGGAGAGGTTTTTAGATAAAAGGCAAAGGCCCGGTCATTGATCAGGCAAATTATAAATCCACTTTCCTGACAAAGCAAAAGTATTCCAGACATCACCTAAACAAACTTACTTTAAACATCATTATTTGATGTAACAAAAGAACCCACTACACCTACATAAATTGAAGGAATCTGAAGACCCGAAATGTTTTCAGTTGTCAGAGGTTGAATATTAAACAGGACAAGATAGAAATGTAATGACATCAGAGGAAAGATGAGATATAATAAAATTATTAATTTTTTTTAATATACAATTTCTAAAGTGGTTAGAATAAAATAAAGGTTGTTGATGTCACATTCACTGGCGACACAGAGACGATATGGACGATAAAATATCTTAAAAATAAGATAAAGAATACGCCCAAATAGTTGTCCTTTAGCCCATCCTACGATCATTGTAATAAAAAGTGACTTAAATTACCATTTTTTTTTATAAAGGAAAAATACCTTTTGTATTTATTATCGGTGTCTGAAAAATTTGATGACTAGTATGACGTAATATAAATTCTAAGCTGATTATATCACTAACTTTTCTTGTATAGAATATATATATATATATATATATATATATATATATATATTATATATATATTATACATATATATATATATTATTATTATTATATATTATTATTATTATTATAATTAGTTGTATTGGACGGCAGATTTTCACCTGACAGACCGTTATACCGTTACAATTATTATAATTCAAACCGTTAAAAATTCGAGTCTGCGAATTAAAAGGTACAGTTTCCCTTAATTATGTAAATGTAGATAGCGAGTAACTCTCAACAGTAATATTAATGATCAAAATTCAGATGAATTATATGAATACATTATCAACAGTAGCTTTTTCATTACCTACATGGGATGTTGAAATAAAAACAAATTCCCATTAAGAAAATGATGACGTGAGAACATCTTAGAAAACGGCCATAAGCATATCAGACTTTCCGCAATGCCTCATTAAGGCTTAAGGCTTAAGATCTAGAATGGCCATTAAGATTTTAAAGGCATTTCTCTCCCAGAACATTGAACGTTAGACTTAAGATAAGATCCAGAAAATTCCAGCATCACCTCAAACTTACTTTATAAATAGAGAATGAAGTTTATCATGCGCACGTCTCTGGTGCTCTGGAAGAAAAAGGAAGAGATAGCAGTAGCTCAGTGTGACCGGTAACACCCTGAATTGTTATTACTAGGGTTTAAGGGTGACTGTATCACACTTTCGTCGGAAGTCAGTTCATATTGATTAAAGAAAAATGCACTGAAATGAACACTAGGCTAGATTTAGAAACGAGTATATTGTGCAGCCAAAATGACTGAGTACGATAAATTTGATTTCGTGGCGACTTTTTTTTCCTGTTAGAATGAGTGATATCTGATTCTTCAATTAATTCGTAGTCCATCTAATTAAGCAGACAGCGATTTTACGAGGCGAAATAAATCCCTCGACCATTTTTGCACCAAAGAGTTTCTCTAGTTTTCATACGAGGATACGAAGATCAACAACTGTCTCTCTATATCCATTAAAATAGCTTTTAATGTCGAATTCCCCTGGGAATAACGGACACCCGGAAGGGAAGTGCTGATGTCCCGGGTTGTCTGTGTTATGTTATTCCAAAGGTGAAGTGAACTCACTGTTAAGGCGCATTCATGACTTAATCATTTTCGTAATAATTTTCGATCACTTGATTCTGTCATACCAGGAAATGGAAGACAAGAAATACCTCTCTGTATTCAGTGGCATTCGCCACAAAGGAACTTCGCAATGATCATGCGATAATAAGAGCAGACCTTCGACGTGGGGGTCTGGTCTGAATGGGTTTCCAGCGCGCATTTTCCCAGGCAAGTTTTCCATTGCCAAGAAGTCAATCATCTTGACGGCATTCGCTATCTGAATGATTACGGAGAAAGGAGAGGAATGGCGGTAACAACATTGCTTCGATAAGATTCCTAATGTTGGGGTGAATGCGAGGAATGATTGAGCGCCTCGAATTGCAAGGTTATAGAGACTGCTGGACATGATAACTCTTGGCGTCTTGAGGAAAATGATGAATGGAGGCATTTCCGCAAAATGCTGTTCTTTATCAAGACGAATAGCATTTTTCTTAATGGGGGTTATGATATATTAGGTCGCTGTTTATGCGATGAGAATATACGAGTACATCAGAAATAAAGAATGCCGAGTCGTTTGGCAAATTCAAGGCCGTGAATGCGCATCAAACAACTTTAACGCCTGTTTTTTTTCTTTTGCCATTTTTCTTTTACATGTGTGTGATTAACGTTTTTTTCAATTAAAGGATAAAAAACGCACTGTTCACAATATCCATATACGTAAATATATAAAGTTATATTGCTTAATAACAAATTATTTAGATTGGGTATATTGGATTTGCATATAAATGTTTATTTCACACAGTATGGGGCTTATACCATCAGTGCATTAAGGTCCAATGTAATTTAGTCTCGCACGTAAACATCTTAAGTTATTATAGATCATCGGTATGAAATTATTAGTATTTTTTCAGCTTCATTAACAGACCGAATGAGATTCACTGATATTTCAACTATTCATATGATTAGTTACTTTTGCTCAATATAGAACATCCTAACAACATTTCTCACACTCTTCTTCAATAACCTCTTCATTTTACAGCTACTTATTCATATGTATCTTTCAGGAATATCACACATGCAACAGTGATCCTCGGTCATGCATTGTTCTGTTTGTTACATGATCTTTCTAAAGAACCTAATGGAAGCATTTAAGTTGGAAAGTTCTGTAGCCAATAAAACAACGAGTTATAAAACAGTACTGCTCCAGGGCGGGGGTAGAGGTGGGGGTAAATCCGTCAGTGCACCTCATGCGGTGCATTATAGGCATTGCTTAAGGCTCCTTGCAGCGTCCCCTCGGCCCTTAGCGGCAACCCCTTTCATTCCTTTTACTATACCTATGTTGGTATTCGCTTTCTTATATCTTTCTTTCCACCCTCTCCTATCAGTTGTTTTTTCATCCTGTTACACCTTTCAAACCTTTCTAATCTTAATTTTCCCTTTCAGCGCTGAATGACTTCACAGGAACGTCCCCGCTCTTGGCCTTTAGGCCTAAATCCTGTATTCTACATATTCTCTGTGACTTGTTTTTCACATCCGTAAATTATAAAGTATAAGAGTATAGAAGTTCTCAGAAACATCTGATCTAATGGAACCTTTTTTTAACATCTTTTCAGGACTTTGATTTGGCTTTTGGGTAGACTTTGTAATCTGATGGCTGCCCTTCTCATCGCTTACCCCGTTATATTATAGGCAAAACCTTTCTCCAAGCGAGGAGACGTTGCGCGACACGACAGTAATGAATGTCTGTTATGGAAGAGAGAACGTCTGTAACCTCATTTGTTTTTAGCAAACCGATCTGATTAATACCTACTATAGGCAAAATAATTTGACACAACAATGAATGGTCGGGAAACTTTTGCCTCTGGCAGTTAGCTGCTCGATCAGACCACATAATTTGCATGCGCGTTTTGCTAACACAGCCACACACACACACACACACACACACACACACACACACGTACAAAATCCAACAACATTAAGCGACATTTGAAGTCGAAGTCACGTGCTTGAATTTTTTCTTCCTTGATTTTTGACTTTCCTCTGAGCAACATGAGGAAAATATTATTGTTTTCCCGGTCTGAAAATCCGACACTTTCCAAATTCGTAAATCTTATTTTATGGCAATATATCATTCTCCTCTGGAAACCTTAGCGTCAGCAGATAAACATAAAACAAAAAGTCTATAAAATATCGTTTTGATGTCTATGCCACTGAAGCTTTTGGTTTAAAGAAAACAACTTCTTTTTGACGGGCGTGGAAAAAATTGATAGATCGTGTTATGATGGTATCATTGCTGACAAAGAATAAAGCGTTTTATCGCATAAAAGTAAGAGTTTTTCATTTTTGTAAAAAGCAAAATGTTCCACATTTTGCGCAAGTACGATAGTGCGTTATACCCTACCTCAAACACACACACACACACACACACACACACAAACTCACCTTGACATAAATTGTAAAGATATAAAAGTATTGCGTATGGCTTTTCCGTTATTGCTTGTTCTTTTGTTTATAAAGTTGGAAGTGAAATTCTAATGTTTTCGAGATAGATATGTTTGAATGCATCACAGTTCTTGATTGAAAAGAGAATCTGTGTTCATGGTTGAGATTCTACATTGATAGAATTGGTTGTTTTATAAAAAGAATGTATTTTGGAGGTTACGAGAGAGAGAGAGAGAGAGAGAGAGAGAGAGAGAGAGAGAGAGAGAGAGAGAGAGAGAGAGAGAAACTGTCCTGTTACTTGATTACTTCATAATTAGTAGATTTTTATTTGGAAATAACAAACATATACTTCTAATAATGTCTGACCAAGGTATGGAAGAATCCAATAAGGAGCCATTTTTGGTTTATTTCAGTGAAATGAAAGCTGGAAATATTTCACTTAAAAATATCGAAGATTTCTTTTCCTTCACAGGAATTCCGGTCAAAGAGAAAATAACTGACGTCCGATTTGATAATCTCTTGATGTAAAAATAAAAAAACGTCTAGAAACATTGGTTTTATTATTGTTTTTGTTGACTTACGTGGAGTCAGGAAAGCTTCCGTCGAAGATTTTTAGAATAATGAACTGAATCTCTGTAGCGACGTCAAAATAAGGATATCAACGCGTAATGGACGAGACGGAATGCGCGCGAAGGTAAAAAAAAATTGAAGCAAAGTGAGCGGATGCTTTGAAACTGTTTCAACACTATTTTTTACTGGGTAGTTAATGGAGTCTCCGTCCCCAAACGACCATTTTTCATCACCGGATTTACATGAGCCCGAAGCTATCATTTCCACTGTTTTAAAGAGGAACTTATTTCCAATTCCTTCCTCATCTCCTGATGTCTCTTTGGGACGCGTTTATGGAGGTTTTAGTACCAAATGGTTTCCCGACCAATTCGAGTTATTTATCCTATGATTAAGATATTGGAATTTCCTTGGGTATTAATTATCAAATACTTTGATTAAAAAATGAGGCTCACGTTTAGTTTTAATCTTGCTATTGTTTAAGAATCGTCATTACGTGTCATATATGTCTGTTTTTTATGTTGTGATGATGATGATTTTAGAAAATAATAATAATAATAATAATAATAATAATAATAATAATAATAATACCGTATACTATTTTTATCATTATCAGTACTACTTCGTGTTATTATTATTATTATTATTATTATTATTATTATTATTATTATTATTATTATTATTATTATTATTATTATTAAAGCAGGCTATCACGCATTGTCCAGAATACAATGTTCACGGGCGAAAAAGAACAAGACCAAAGAAGATAAAACAACAATAAACTTATTTGTATACTTAATTCTAATCAATAACTAAAATATATGCAAAACTTGTTGGATATAATTGCCCACGAATAAAAAAAAAGTCAGCCAATAAAGCTATAGAAATCAAACCGAGCAAAGTGCACATCACTGAATCCTCAAACAAAGGGAAATCCAACGCGAGACTGTTTAGGATAACATAAAGGTAGTTCATATCACATTCACTGGCGACACAGGGACGATATGGGCGATAAAATATCTTAATAATAAGATAAAGAATACGACCAAATAGCTGTCCTTTAGCCCTGTCTACGACCATGGTAATAAAAAAGTGAGTTAAATTACCATTTTTTTCATAAAGAAAAATACCTTCTGTATTTATCATCGGTGTCTGAAAAAATAAGAGGACTAGAATGATGTAATATAAATTCTTAAGTACTTCTAATATCACTACACTTTCCTTGTTGTATAGGTTATATATATATATATATATATATATATATATATATATATATATATATATATATAATATATATAAAACGATAGTTTTGCTAGGACAGCAGATTTTCCCTTGACAGACAGTTGCATTATTACAATTATTATAATACAAACCGTTAAAAATTCGAGTCTACGAATTATAAGGTACCGTTTCTCTTAATTATGTAAATGTAGATAGTGAGTAACTCTCAAAATTCAAATGAATGATAAGAATACATTATCAGCAGTAGCCTTATCATAGCCTACATGACACGTTGAAAGAAAAACATCTTCCCATTAACAAAATATGGACGTGAGAACACCTTAGAAAACGGGCATAAGCACATCAGACTCTTTTATGAACGCCTTAAGGTTTAAGGCTTAAGATCTAAAATGGCAATTAAGATTTTAAAGGCATTTCTCTCCCAGAATTCAATTGGCGTCAGGCTTGAGATAAGATCCACCTGGAAAGATTCCAGCATCACCTCAAACTTACTTTACCGAGTGTGTGACCGAGAACTTGAGCGAAAGTTTGTTTATCATGAGCATGTCTTGGATGCTTTGGAAGAAAAAGGAAGAGAAAGCAGTAGCTCAGTGTGACCAATAACATCTTGAATTATGATTATTATTAGGGTTTAAGGGTGACTGTATCACACTTGGTCGGAAGTCAGTTCGTATTTTTTAAAGAAAAATGTACTGAACATGAACACTAGGCTAGATTGAGAAACGAGTATATTGTACAGCCCAATTGCCTGATTACGATAAATTTGATTTCCTGTCGACTTTTTCTAAGCTGATTGAGATCCGAATTTCCTGTAAATTCCGTAGTCTTACTGACCTTTATTATTATTATTATTATTATTATTATTATTATTATTATTATTATTATTATTATTATTATTATTATTATTATTATTATTATTATGAAACCTTTTCCGTCTCATTTAGTTTATGAAAAACACAAACATCCATGGAATCTTAAATTTCATAGAGAAAAGTCCTCGTGTTCTTTGTAATCTTACATTGAAACAAAACGAGCAATTTACTACAGATGTCGAGTCCAGGAGATTAGTCTGTATTAGCAGACATTGAACTTTTAACAGAAAACTACAAAAAATATAAATAGATGAATAAATCTAAACATAAACCACAGGATGACGTTAAGATAATCTTGATATTGGAGTCAGAAGAAAGGTTCAAGTAAACCATGACAAGAGAGGGCCTTCGCAGAGTTTTTTCCCTTTAGTTAAAGAGGCAGTGTTTTCGCTGGGCGAAATAGATTCCTCGATCATTTTTGAACCAAAGTGTTTCTTTAGTTTTCATGCGAGGATACGAAGATCAACAATTATCTCTCTATATCCATATCAAGTCACAAATAGCTTTTAACGTCGAATTCCCTTGGGAATAACGAACACCGGAAGGGAAGTGCGGATGTCCCGGGCTTTTGATGTTACGTTATTCCGAAGGTGAAGTGAATTCGCTGTTAAAGTGCATTCGTGACTTAGTCTTTTTCGATCACTTGAGTCTGTCATACCATGAAATGGAAGACAAGAAATACCTCTCTGTATTCAGTGGCATTCGCCACAAAGGAATTTCGCAATGATCATGCGATAATAAGAGCAGACCTTCGACGTGGGGGTCTGGTCTGAATGGGTTTCCAGCGCGCATTTTCCCAGGCAAGTATTCCATTTCCAAGAAGTCAATCATCTTGACGGCATTCGCTATCTGAATGATTACGGAGAAAGGAGAGGAATGGCCATAACAACATTGCTTCGATAAGATTCCTAATGTTGGGATGAATGGGAGAAATGATCGAGCGCCTCGAATTGCAAGGTTATAGAGACTATTGGACATGATAACTCTTGGCGTCTTATGGAAAATGATAAATGGAGGCATTTCCGAAAATGCTGTTCTTTCTCAGGACGAATAGCATTTTTCTTAATGGGGGTTATGATATATTAGGTCGCGGTTTATGCGATGAGAATATACATTAGAAATAAAGAATGCCGAGTCGTTTGTCATATTCAGGGCCGTGAACTCGCTTCAAACAACTTTAACGCCTGTTTTTTTTCCATTTTTCTTTTCCATATTTGTGATTAACGTTTTTTAAATTAAAGAATAAAAAACGCAGTGTTCAAAATATCCATTTACGCAAATATATAAAATTATGCCTAGGAACATATTACTTAGCTTGGGCGTATTGGTTTTGCATATAAAAGCTTATTCCACACTGAAGGGCGTATACCGTCAGTGCATTAGGATCAAATATAATTGGGTCTCTCGCGTTATTATAGATCATCGGTATGAAATTATTAACATTTTTTCAGCTTCAGTAACATACTATATGAGGTTTACCGACATTTCAACTGTGCATATGATCAGTAACTTTTGCTCAGTATAGAACATCCTAACAGCATTTCTCTTACTCTTCTTCAGTACTTCTTCATTTTACAGCTGCATATTCATATGTATCTTTCAGGAATATCACACATGCAACAGTGATCATCGGTTATGCATTGTTCTGTTTGTTATATGATCTTTCTAAAGAACCCAATGGAAGCATTTAAGTTGGAAAGTTCAGTTACCAATAAAACAATGCCTAATACAACAGTACTGCTGTAAGGGGGTAGTACCGTCAGCGCACCTCACGCGGTGCACTGTGGGCATTACTTTAAGGCTCCTTGGTGCGTCCCCTCGGCCCCTAGCTGAAACCCCTTTCTTTCCTTGTACTATACCTATGTTCGTATTCCCTTTCTTATATCTTTCTTTCCACCCTCTCCTATCAGTTTTTCATCCTGTTACACCTTTCAAACCTTTGTACTCTTCATTTTCCCTTTCAGCGCTGAATGACTTCACAGGCAACGCTCCCCCGCCCCGCACTTGGCCTTAGGCTTAAATCCTGTATTCTACATATTCCCTGTGACTTGTTTTTCACATCCGTAAATGACTCTTGCGTAGCGTACTAAAGTATAAGATCGTAGAACCCATCATCAGAAGCTTCAGCAGATCTGATGGTTCTCCGCTTAAATATTGTAGGCAAAACCTTAATTGCCGACACAATAATGAATGCTCTAGGTAGAGAGGACGTCTTGCCTCTGGCATTTAGCTTCTCGATCTGAAAGCCTGAATAATTTGTATGCGGGTTTTGCTAATACAGCCACACACACACACACACACACACACACACACACACACACACACACACACACACACGTACAAAATCGTACAACATTAAGCGACATTTGAAGTCGAAGTCACGTGCTTGAAGTTTTTCTTCCCTGATTTTGACTTTCCTCTGAGCAACACGAGGAAAATATTATTGTTTTCCCGGTCTGAAAATCCGACACTTTCCAAATTCGTAAATCTTATTTTATGGCAAAATATCATTCGCCTCTGCAAACCTTAGTGTCACCAGAAAAACATAGAACAAAAAAACTTATAAAATATCGCTTTGATATCTATGACACTGAAGCTTTTCGTTTAAAGAAAACATCTTTTTGACGGGTGTGGAAAAAATTGATAGATCGTGTTATGATGGTAGCATTGCTGACAGAATAAAGCGTTTTATCGCATAAAAGTAAGAGTTTTTCATTTTTGTAAAAAGCAAAATGTTCCACATTTCGTGCAAGTACGGTAGTGCTTTATAGCCTCCCTCAAACACACACACACACACACACACACACACACACACACACACACACACACACACACAAACTCACCTTGACATGAATTGTAAAGATATAAAAGTATTGCGTATGGCTATTGCCTTATTGCTTGTTCTTTTATTCAGAAAGTTGGAAGTGAAATTCTAATCTTTTCGGAGATACGAGTCTTTCTTGCAAAATGTTTGAATGCATCACAGTTCTTAATTGAAAAGAGAATCTGTGTTCATGGTTGAGATTCTCCATTGATAGAACTGGTTGTTTTATAAAAAGAATGTATTTTGGAGGTTACGAGAGAGAGAGAGAGAGAGAGAGAGAGAGAGAGAGAGAGAGAGAGAGAGAGAGAGAGAGAGAGAGAAACTTTCCTGTCACTTGACTACTTCTTAATTAGTAGTTTTTTTATATGGAAATAACAAACTTACTTCTAATAATGTCTGACCAAGGTATGGAAGAATCTAATGAGGAGCCGTTTTTGGTTTATTACAGTAAAATGAAAACTGGAAATATTTCACTAAAAAATATCGAAGGTTTCTTTTCCTTCACGTTCAAAAATTCAAGTCAAAGAGAAAATTACTGATGAACGATTCGATAATCTCTTGATGTAAAATTGGAAACGTTTAGTAATATTAGTTCTATTACTGTTTTTGTTGACTTACCTGGAGTCAAAGCTTCCGTCGAAGATTTTTAGAATAATAAACTGAATCTCTGTACCGACGTCAAAAGAAGGATATCAACGCGTAATGGACGCGACGGAATGCGCGCGAAGGTAAAAAAAAAATTTGAAGCAAAGTGATCGGATGCTTTGAAACTGTTTCAACACTATTTTTCACTGGGTGGCTAATGGAGTCTCCGTCCCCAAACGACCATTTTTCATCACCGGATTTACATGAGCCCGAATCTATCATTTCCGCTGCTTTAAAGAGGAACTTATTTCCAATTCCTTCCTAATCTCCTGATGTCTCTTTGGGACGCGTTTATGGAGGTTTGTTTTAGTACCAAATGGCTCCCCGACCAATACGAGTTATTTAGTCTGTGATTAAGATATGGAATTACATTGGGTATTAATTATCAAATACTTTTATTTAAAAATGAGGCTCACGTTTAGTTTTAATCTTGGTATTGTTAAGAATCGTCTTTACGTGTCATTTATGTCTCTTTGGTTTGTAGTGATGATTAAGGAAAAAAAATAATAATGTCGTATTCTGTTTATTATTACCATTGTCAGTACTTCTACTACTACTACTACTACTACTACTACTATGCTACTACTACGTCTTCTTCTTCTTCTTCTTCTTCTTCTTCTTCTTCTTCTTCTTCTTCTTATTATTATTATTATTATTATTATTATTATTATTATTATTATTATTATTATTATTGATCAGAATACAATCTTCACGGGCGAAAAAGAACAAGACCAAAGAAGATAAAACAGCAATAAACTTATTTGCATACTTAATTCTAATCAATAACCACAGTATATGCAAAACTTATTAGATATAATTGCCCACGAATAAAAAAAAAAACAGTCACCCAATAAAGCTGTAGAAATCAATCAGAGCAAAATGCACATCACTGAATCCTGAAACAAAGGGAAATCTAACGCAAGACTGATCGGCTTTCCCTCCTCTAAACTGGCCAGTGACCTTCATGGTCTTTCTGGGGATATCTCCCACTCCTGTTGTGAAATGGATAATCTATGCATGTATTGCATAGCTTCAACTCCTACTCTTTCCTCCGAGCACCGGTTATTATTAAACGGCCACAGAAACAACACAGTCCCTTTTCTCTACACATTTTTACATCAAACCAGTCACTCTCCTACAATCTCAAGGTACACCCAAAGATGTGAGAATATTGCTTATATGGTCACTATATCAGCAAATAGACGTTGTGATGCAGTAGCACAGTAGCAAAATAGGGGATAATAGACCTTTCACTCAGTTCAGCTGAACGTAGTTGGATGGAGGGAATGTTGAGACTCACAACAGTCAAAACATACACCATTGATGATCCTCTTTAAATATCCTTTGCTGTTCGTTAACCTCAGTTATGCAAAGCACACAATTAATTTCATCAGCTTCTTTACCTTTCATTAATAGTCAACATCCACAATCCACGTTCATAAAGGAAGATTGCTCAACAATTCCTCCCTATATTCAACATTGGCTTTCGTAAACACCCCTCTCTTAGAAATCTTTTTATACAACCAGCTACGTTGCTAACTTCATAAGTTGGCTCGTATGAATATTTTGAAGTATATATAATAGACGAAGATAGGAGGAGAGTAGGCTTAAGTCACAGAACTGCTACACATCCATACGGAAGCCGAATTTCATTAAACTCCCTCCTGCCTGGCCCTTGTTGCGTTTAATTTACAAACACTTTCAAACTCCAGTTCATCTTCACTATCGCCCATCATTAGCAAACTTTAGCAATTACATGCTCTGCTAATGACCCTTTTCGTATCCCACAAATGTGTGTCAGGTTTGTGGGAATTAAAGACTTTTTTCAAAACGAAATCTGATACGATGTGCTTAGCCTTATCTCTCTCTCTCTCTCTCTCTCTCTCTCTCTCTCTCTCTCTCTCTCTCTCTCTCTCTCTCTCTCTCTTCTTCTTCTTCTTCTTCTTCTTCTTCTTCTTCTTCTTCTTCTTCTTCTTCTTCTTCTTCTTCTTTTTAAGAATGATACTGTATGTAATTACATGAAGAGCAATAAAATTATACATAAATGGAAAACTATAAAGAGATTGCCTTGAGATGGATAAATTATAAATATGATGCAATAATCGCACCAACCTTTCCTGCTGCTAAATGACGCAAGCCATCAATGTACTCTCATTTTCAAAGTCTTCTAATCAACGTCTCATATCCTGAATCTCTACCCATAGTCTTATCATAATTGAGAGCTTCACACTCGTCATATCCATCTTCCCCAAAAACATATCTGTCATAGGTGGGTTGACTCAATCAATTTCTATCTTCTCAACAGAACTAAGATAGACATACTGTGGTCTGTTTGTATATCTGACTTTACCACTTATGTAGATTAACTTCCGCACTGTAAATTGATATTGCAATCTTTCAACTGTAGCTTTGTTCTCTGTCTAATCGGTGAGTTAAAGGAGAAAGTTTATGTTCTTGAGCGACAATATTATATAGATCACAAAATACACTTCGATCATTTACTGAGTTCGATGACTGATTATTTCCATCTACGCCCCTGGGCCGTATTCCCAGATTTATCCTGTCAGCATTTGGAAACAGAGGTTTTTTGGCTTCCCTAGGGATAAGTACATAAGCAATTGGGTTGTTTCAGCAGTATTATAATTTACAAGCCTGCCAATGTAAAGTCAAGGAGAGGGAGACTGAGTGACCAAAAAACAGTGTACATAGAAACTTGCTGTTTAGAAATCAATGTACTTGTTGTTCCCATAACTTTATATTTTGAAGTAATTAATGGATGAAATGAGCTGAGTCAACATATATATTTTAGTCTTTTCCCCAATAGACAGAATTTGTAAACTTCTTCAATACCAAACGATAGTTACAGTTAGCCCCAAAAAACTCGATGAAATCCCTTAGGACTAGCGAACAAATAAAAACCAATTCTGGATAATTGTCGGTAGTTTTGTAATTAACAATGAACGTTTCAGTTTGCGTTATTACAGGGTTAGGAAAAGGGATCGTCTTCGATTTGGTAAATTCAGCATAGTTTTTTTTCCAGGAAAGTAAAATTAATGATTTTAATATTCCATTCATCGCTTTGTGGTGAGACTTCAATAATTTTCTTAAATATTCTCCTTCTGATTTCCACTTTAGCATGATGCTAATTATTCTAAAGAATAACCTATATTAATAATCAATATTAAACCGCACACTTAAAAACAGTAATTTTTCTAAAACTATCTATCTCGATTTGAGGCGCAAACAAATAAATACAAGAACCATTCCAACTCCCCCCCCCAAAGAAAGTAATTGGGTCTTATTCATGTAGATGCTTTTTTCCACAAAACATCTACATGTATATTTCTCTAATTGGGTAGCGGCTGGGAATAACGAAACTTCCGACTTGGTTTGTGGGTAAACTGGAATGGTGGAAATACAAATCGGAATGAGGGTATTTTTTTCTTTTCAGATGATGGGATCCTTTAAAGTAACCCTTTCCAAATATATTCTATTGTAATTGTAAATAATGAATAAACTTTTGATTACACCTTTATCTATAACAAGTTCAAGACACCAGTAAAAAGAAACTCACACATATAGATATAATGCTGTAATTTAGGAAGCCAGTCGGTATAAAAACTGTCAGGGGCAGTATAGCGTGAAAAACTGCCATGACTACTATCTATGAAGAATACTTGCCTGTACTTCCTTAAGGAAGTACATACAAGGTTGACGTAAAAATGGACAGAGACCAAGGTAGAAGGAACAGGCAATGTAATATTTAGGCCAAAGGCTAAGCGCAGGGACCTATGAGGTAATTCAGCGTTGAAAGGAGGTTTCAAAGGTGTAACACAAGGAAAACTTCGCAGTTGTGCTATGAAACATGTGTTAGGAGATGGTGGAAAGTAAGATAGAAGAAAGAGAATATGAACGGAGGTATAGTAAAAGGAACGC
>NC_089762.1:33403390-33473390 GCF_040412425.1 Macrobrachium rosenbergii | reverse complement strand
ATTGTTTTGTGCTGAAAAGTATAAATTTTGCTTAATTTACAATCTGTACCTACCTTGTGTCTTAGAATGTATAATTGCAAACAGGTTAATGATAAACATTGTCCAGTCTTTAAAAATTAAAAATATTTTTTGTAAATGATAAAAAACTTTGCTTATTCCACAAAACAATTTGACAGTTATTCAGCTGTAATCCTTTTAGAATAAGCTTTGTAAAGTTCCGTGAGCTTCAAGCAGAAATGTTTCAAATGGAAACTGAAATAACAGATGAGTGCACTTTACTGGGTCCATATTTTGGTGATATCTGCAAAATTCAGTGGTCGTAAAGAACTGAGGAATATGATAAATAAATTTATAATTTATAAAAGAAATAGCAATTATTGGGCATTTCTCATTCATTTAGTGTTGTATCTGTTGCCGTTTTAGACGATTTCCACCCTCATTTAAAAACCCAAAAGCCTGAACCCTTGAAGCAAATAGTTAAAGAAGAAAATAAGTTCCTCTTTAGAAGTGCAAATGTCCAAATTTAAACTTGAGCAGACTTCATACAGACAAAGAAGCTACGCAATTGCAGATGCTTAAAGTGGAATGATGAAAAGAGACGCGAAAAATCTTAGAATCCTTTATTAGGAGATTAATCAATTTCTCCCACAGGATTTCCAGACATTCATATACATATTCGTCCTCTTTCGTAATCACTGTTTTTTCACTATAGTTTGAAGGTTCATTGAATGGATAAGAAATAAAAGAACCTTCTATTTTCATTGCGGAGGAAATAACTAGAACCGTGACGGGGATATATTGGTTTTTATTATTTCCTTTCATTTCTTTTATTCGCTTTTCAGCTGAGGTTGTTTATATATATATATATATATATATATATATATATATATATATATATATATATATATATATATATATATATATATATATATATATATATATATATGAGTGGTCGTACATCTCTCCAACCTTTTTAATTTTACCAGTTTTTTCTTTTTCTAGCAGGATGGGAAAAACTTTGTACCCAAACATATTAATATTAGCTTCGGTTTCGTGCAAAAAGATGTGTGCAGGAGATAAATAGATAGATAAGCAATTAATAAATAAGTAACACATGGAATAAATAATAATAATAATAATAATAATAATAATAATAATAATAATAATAATAATAATAATAATAATAATAATACTTAAGAATGTATTTTAGCAGTATTTTTTATAACGAAAGAAACAAACAAACAAGCAAAAATGTGATTGCTAAATCAGAGGATAGCTTTTAATTGTCAGCATGATAAACTAATAAACAATCCATGAAAACCAAACTTGATTGCTGGGTGGGCATATTATCAGAAGCTGTTAGGGCCATTCCTCCAGTAAGTATAGCATAATGCGTGTTACTTGCTTTTTGAAGAAATTCAATCAAAGTTTCTTATGTAGAGATGTTTATATAGGGCTGCATTATTGTCTATGTATATCGAAAGGTATTGTAACAATTAATACTGATTTCTTGAGCTAGGATTGTAAATTTACATAAAATCTTTATGTAAAAAATGAACAATCTCAGAGATTTTAAAACAAGTTGCTTGTATGCATGTGTTTCTGAGAGAGAGAGAGAGAGAGAGAGAGAGAGAGAGAGAGAGAGAGAGAGAGAGAGAGAGAGAGGCGGCCAAGCGCAGGATATTTGATATCGTTTTGAAAAAAAAACTTTAAAACCTAGAAGCCTGATAATCAGTTGTGGGATAACAAGAGAGGTCATCAGCAGAGTGCGTAATTGCCAAACTTCGCTAATGATTGGCGATAGTGAAGATGAACTGGAGTTTGAAAGTTTTTGTGGATTAAATGGAAGAAGGTTTAATGAAATCCGCCTTGCATATGGAAGTGAAGTCGTTCTTTTCTAGAAATGCAGAAGCCTAAAGACACACAAAAAGTGATTGTAAATGAATAAGGTGACTATGCAGTTATCCATGCCAAAAGTGAAAGGATGAAAAGGGATGCAAAAAATAAAAATATAATAATAATAACATTCGTTATTATGAAATTTATAAATTTTTCATATAAAATTTCCAGACACTTGTACACACTTGCGTCACTTTAATAACTACTGTTTTTTTTACTATAATTAGAAGGCTCATTGAATAGATAAGAAATATACTACTATACATTTCTGTCGCCGAGGAAATAACTAGTTCTGCCATGGGGATATATTGGCTCCTATTTTTTTTTTCTTTTCACCTCTTTTATGGGCTTTTCAGCTCATGGGTTTTTATATATATGAGTGGTCATATTTCTCTCCAACCTTTTTTAACCTTTTTCTGGTTTTTCTTCTTTCTCACATATTGGGAAAAACACTGCCACAATATATTAATGGCCTGTGGTCTGGTTCAGATAAATAAATAAATAAATCCTGGTAATGATAGTATTTATAGCAATAACGTGAAATAGAATGTTTTTTTAACCATTACCTCTTTAATAAATGAAAACCAACTAAAAGTCCTTAAATATTCACAAAGATAAGTTTTGAATGTTAACATGATAAACCAAGAAAAAAAAAAAAACTAAAAGCTAATCTGTGAAAACAAAACCAGAGTATCTGGGTAGGTAAGGTATCAGAAATTGTCTGTTGTTTCTCCAATAAATAAAGACTAATGAATATTTCATGTATTCTGGAGGAATTTAATCAAAGGTCCTTTTGTGAAGATGTTTATACAGGGCTGCATTGTTGTCTTTGTACATCAAAAGGTAGTGTAAACATTAATATTTTTTATTTTTTGAGGTAGGGTTGTAAATATACAAAAATTATTCATATGAAAAGTAAACAGTTTCAGAGGTTTTAAAGCAAGTTGCGCGCGCTGTGTGTGTGTGTGTGTGTGTGTGTGTGTGTGTGTGAGAGAGAGAGAGAGAGAGAGAGAGAGAGAGAGAGAGAGAGCGAACGTTTGTGTTTGAGAAAGAGAAAATGTTTGTGTGTGAGAGAGAGAGAGAGAGAGAGAGAGAGAGAGAGAGAGAGATGAATAAATAATTGCCAGCATTGCCGAAAAACTCACTTATTGTAAACCTAACTTATTTGCTACAGAAGTGTAGAAACTTGAGTGATACGTCGAGTGAGATCAAAAGCAAGGACCAAGCCAGCACACAAGCCGAGCGACCCGATGATCTCTGCTCTGGCGACAGCTGCGCCGAATAGACGGAGAGAGGAACATTATCGGGAGCAATACTCCCCCCCCCCCCCGGTATGTTCTTCCCCAGCTGCATTATCCGCAGGCGAGATTTATGGGGGCGAAGTACCGCCGTTTGAGACAAAACGCCTCGGCGAAAACTCAGGTTGTGTCTGAGCTGTATTTCAGCGCAGCTTATCTTTATGGCCTTCGTAAATAGGATGATGCTCATGCGGGGGAAAGGAAAGAAATACGAGTTACGGTAGTCCGGGCCAACTTAGTTTAAAAAGAAGTATTAAGGGAATTGTTGTGGTGCGGTAACATTAAGAAATTCGTCAAGACGATATGAAAACGGTATGGAGACGTTGCAGTTAAATTTGGCGATGTGTCAAAGTAGACCTCGTGTTTTATATTTCCAATTACTGATGTTAATTTTATAGTGTTATAATAATTAAGGCTTAAATAAACAAAACGAGAACGTATGAAAACTGATACAGTATTAGAAATTTTCTGAAGGAAATTAACCTAAGTTTTTTTTTTATTGTTTTCTTCTTCATATGCTGCTTTAATAGAGCAAGGAGGAATGACGGACAGCAAATGATATTATCATCAAAATAGTGAAGCCTGAGTAACCATTCGGTAGAATAAATTAAATACAGATACCAGAAACAATATCTTCTCAAAAGTAATAATCGAAATAAATTCCCAAGCCAGCATGGACCTACCAAGGTCGACCTCTACTAGAAATTATGAATTCAAAGCCTTCAGCTGTCCACTGGCCTGGATAATAATAAAAAAAGCTGTTTTACTCTTTGAATCATGAAGGCCGGTTCTAAACTGTGATATTTTAAAACCGATTTAGTCCTGTCCTTTTAATTGAAAGTATTTTTTATTGTTTTTATTTCTTTATCAATGTATTTACCCTGCTGTACGAATTGCCAAAAATTTTGTTTATGCTATGACAAATTCAAGGTATTTTCCACCTCTCTCTCTCTCTCTCTCTCTCTCTCTCTCTCTCTCTCTCTCTCTCTCTCTCTCTCTCTCTCTCTCTCTCTCTCTCTCTCTCTCTCTCTCTCTCTCTCTCAATATCCACGTTTCTGTGCGTGAAAATTCTAGCGTTCTCAATGTTTACCGTTCTTTCCTCATTCCATTCAGCGAAAATGGATGCTTTACTCGAGAACTAGTAGGCGTCAGGATTTATTATCTCCCGTGAAAGGGAAACCGCTATTGAATTTGAACTCTGCGTATAAGTGGCACTGTGTAAGATTGTTCCATTTCGGTATCCTAAAAGCTTTCGCAGCACCCTACGTTCGTTTTTATGAACAAAGAGTTGCGTATAACTCCCTCCGAATAGCAACAACATTTTACATAGCGTTATTTGCAAAGACTCCGTTTTTGCTCTTTCTTCTAGTGTAACTAAAATGTCCCATAACCTTACTGTACTTTTTAACTCTTAAGAGGGCTCTGTAAACATTTTTTATGAATTCATTATTAAGCAGATTATTACGCAGACGAAAATATATCACTAATTGTAGACTTTGTTTTTGCTTTTACTTTTGCTATTATCCCTAAAAACATCCTATAAGCTTTTACTTTTCACTCTAAGGAGGATTTTTAAACAACGTTTATAAATTCATTATTATACAGACAAAAAATACATCGCTATTTGTATATACATTTCTTATTTCCTAAATCTTCTGTGAATATTTTGATTGTTTCTCCAAATCTAAACAACTGGAGCCAGCCTTGCAAGTCAGTCATGATTTGATTTCCTTCATATATGCAAATTTGCTCAAAAGGCAATAGGAATTGACAAGGGATTCGGCTTTAGATCCAGGCTTCGGCCATTGAATTTCGTATGCACGACCGACGAATCTATCCATTGCAACTGCAACAATAATTTTATACAAACACGCATGGAGTTCCTGTGCTGGATCATAGGAGAAATTCCAGCTTTTTTGTGTGTTTGACTAATAAATCATTCATTTCAGTTAAGTTATGAGTTGGATAACCCATGAACAGTTACTGAAAATGGTGTAATGTCTAAACATATTGCATATATATGAATAAAGGAGTCCATGTAGATAAATTATGCTTTTTCTTTTATTTATGTCGTTTGAAACTAATTGCTGCTGAAACAAAAACATTACGAAGAGAACTTTGCCTCATTAGTCAAACCATTAGCTTGTAAGAATCTCCTGGATCCTAATCCATTGAAAGGTAAACTATTCACCCCTGAGGTCATGCACTCGACTGATTGACCACTATTTCCTTTATTTAGTCGGGTAAGGCTTTTTTCTTTATTATCTCAAACTTAGATGACGCCAGGTCGGAATCATTAATTCATTCAGACTCCATAGCATCTAAATAATTGTCTGAATACCCAGTAGGTTCTTGGTGAGCACCCTTGATCACCCCTGAGCGTCTGGTGAAGGGAAAACGTAAAATCTGCATCATGGAAAAGTCCAGTTGTCAGAGGAAACAAAGCAAGGTTCTTTCATTAGATAAATGATGTAGACATGACATCTTCTTTGAAGTCCTGTTTACAGACATGTATGGCAGTATTTTCGATGAAAGCGCATTTCATAAAATCTGTAAGTTGTCAACTATAATCTTCAGCAAAACTAGACTTAAGAACTTCTAAATGTTTTATTTGTTCATTTGAAAAACCTGCCTTAAGTCAAAACCGATATGAGCTTGGGTAACAATCTAGGCGCTCGCGACTCACCTTTACAAAAAGCCAGCTCCTAACCTTTTTAAACTGCAAGCCACTGATGTCGGACGATGCCTGAAAGCTAAAAGAAAATGCAGTGAGTCCTTCAAACGTTGGGTCTTGTACACGAGCGTCAACAAGACATTTATTGCAGTAACTGGGAAATTTTAAATAAGAACTCTACCTTATTTGGCATGGGAAAACTGTACACCTTTGGGAAAGCTTTCTTTGAAATCTGGGCTCATTTTAATAACAAGGAACCGGAAAAAGTTTGTAATCTATGACAGTTATGACAGATGTCAAGGATTTTAGAGATAAAACAGGGCATCATGAAGAATCATTGTGAAAAGAGTTATTCCTTGTGGTTTTAAAAAAAAAAGTATATCAAAGTTACGAAATCAGGAAACAGTTGTAATGTACGATAGTTTGGCAGACGACAAGAAGTTTAAGGATAGAAGATCGGCATCAAAAAGAATCATTGTAATAAGGTTTACTTCCTGTGATCTTACAGCAATGGGGAATAGTTCGGCTTGTCATGAAAAGTAACGAATGGCCAACATTATATATAAATTTAAATTGTCCAGTAAGGAACTGAAAACCGTTCGAAGTCAGTTGCTATGAGTTGTGACTTCAGTTTCACAGACGTATGCATTACCCGAGAAAACTAGTTAGCATATTTCAGAATGATAGAAAGGTACAAAAATCGAATGCCTTAAAAACACTTTTATTAATGGACCAAAACTACTCACAAGTAAGTGAAGATGTGACCAGTTTTAAATCACTATAGGCATGTCATCTTAATCCAGAAGGTTAGTTAAAATATGAATTGCAGAACCGTCATGAAAAAAATGGAAAAATAACAAATGTTCCCGTGACGCTCTCCTCTAAAGGCTGTCCAAGATTGAAGGAGGTCAAGGCAAAGAGAGAGAGAGAGAGAGAGAGAGAGAGAGAGAGAGAGAGAGAGAGAGAGAGATAGGCAAGCTCCATGACATACGGTTCACTAACCTAGACTATCAGTCTAACAAAAATAGTTTCTGATATTTCTTTGACTCGATGCACAAACTGTAAAGTGAATTCACCTTGCAAAAGAAAAAGAAACAGACGATAAAATGATTAGAGCTGAAACAACTTTATTTACTCACGTACATAGATACATACATACATAAATACACAAACATATATATCTATATCTATATATATGTATATATATGTATAAATATAAATATATACATACATACATATATATATATATATATATATATATATATATATATATATATGTATATGTGTGTGTGTGTGTGTGTGTGTACACACGCACGTGCTTGCCTCTTTTTGTGTGCGTAAGTATTTTCTTTACTAACCATAAAAATAAAACATACGAATTCCTCGGTATGGTTAGTCCCACCCTTTCAAACTTTTGCAGAACCCAGCCGAAATAATCCGAGATTTAGTTGGAAGAAGACCCGTGTACATATCGATTTTTGAAGAAAGGGTTCAGGGAATAGAGGCACCAGCTATAACAACCTCCCTGAAGCGAGACTTCATCGAATGCAGTTTTCCCAGAGTTCCTGGAGATTACTATTTCTTTTCTCGCCAGTCTTTTTATTCATCGTATTCATCGTCAGTGTTGATTTTTATTCCTGTTTTCTTTGACTCTTCATTTTTTTCCCGTCTGTTATAGTCCTGCGCATATTGTTCCTTTTTTTGTACTGTGCGATGCTATGGCGATGAACTCACAACTGTAAAAAAAAAAAAAAATACGGAAGTAAAGGGAAGATACAGTTTACATCAGCCAAAAAAGGGTTGCTCGCATGCTCCGGTGCTTTCCTTGTTGTTTTTTTGTTGTTGTTGTTTTCCTCTGTCTTCGCTTCTCTATTGAAAAATTCCGCGTGATAGGCGATTGACATTTATTTTTTTTCCTTTTGCTTTTGTTTCTGCCATGCTATTGGAAAATTGTATGACAAAACCAATAGTTCCGCATTTGTTGTTTCTAGATTTTTTTTTTCCGTCGTTCCTTTCATTCTGTGCAGAACTTTGCGGTGCAAAGCTTACAGTAATTGATAGTGATGCTTAAAACGACGCAAATGCTGTCATGCCTTGCGGTATGATTACAAAAGAAAACAATGCAATAAAATTATATAAATTCAGCGCAGGATATTTTGCCTAGAGAGAGCCGCTAAATATTAAATGTAGGATATATATTTGTACAAAAATTTTCAATAAATCCGTTATCAATAAGGATAGATTAAGAAGAAAAATTCCAAATGAATGCTGACATTGTTTTTAAATTTTTGCTAACCTTTCCTTTCTTTAGTCTCAAACCCTCAATTCTATTTTTTTTTTTTTTTGCACATGGAAAGCAAAATTCTTCCAGAGCAATTTTGCTGCGTATTCTTCACGTTGTTTCTCAAGTTTTTATCTTATTTTAATTCTTTTTTTACGCTCCAAGTAATGTTCGCTATGTAGCAATTTCATATTCCACACGCCCAAATGGTTTTCCTGGTCTAGGCTGTAAAGTTGAGGACTAGATACAAAGGTCGAAGCTTCCGCGAACTACTAAAATCCATCAGTGGCTGAGCAAGTCCATAAAGGAAGGCCGGAGACAATTTGACCGCTGAAATGTCGTTTTGGTCTCCCAGACCGAAGCACAAATAGTCGCAGGAAAGCCGTGCAAAACCATTGTAGATTCGAGTGTCAGTTTTGGGAGTATTTTAGAGATGGAATGTTGTGTACAATCCGATGCTTCCCAAAAATTCAGGTTTCCGTCCTATCTGCTTTCGGAACACCAACTCGAAAAGAAGATCGTAAATTGAGATATTTTTTGGACAGTAAAATTTTATATAAATAAATAACGATAATTTGATTTCTAATGAAGAGGAGATCTGATCCCTTATAATTCCCTGAAAAACAAATGCATTTTCGTGGTAAACACAATATCCTCTAGCGTTGCTACTGCAGTTTTATATTTTATTTACGGTAAATAATATATAACTGTACAAATAAATACCAATAATTTGGTTTCTAATGGAGAAGCAACCTGATCCCTTATAAGTCTCCCTCAAAAAAAAAAAAATGCATTTTCGTGATAAATAGAATATCCTGTGGCATTATTACTGTTGTTTTATATGTTATTTATACATTAAATAGATAATATAATTATATAATCAAATGTTTCTAATGAAGAGAAGACCTGATCCCTTGTAAGTTACTCCCAAGAGAACGAATGCATTTTCGTGATAAAAATAATATCGTCTAGCCCTAATACTGTTGTTTTATAATACACTTACGGTATATATTAAACCTTATACTGGGACTGTAAACAAAATATGCTATCTGTAAATATAATTAGAAAGATCTTTTTTTACCTCTGAAAGTGACAGAAACAAATTTCGTACCATGAAATGAACATCTTATGGCACAATCCCGCTACAAGGGGGCAAAACAATTTGCAATTTTATGCTTCAGCAAATGCAATTTATCACTTTCTTCCCCTTACTAAAGAGAACCAGTTTAATGAAATTCCTTCAGGAAGTGTCCTGCAGTGACATAAATCAAGCCTGGCGCCTTCCCTCAATGTCCTAATCCGTATTATGACCTCTATAAGGCGAAATACAATGGACATTATCCATTACAGGCTTCATGCCGTTCCGTGCTATTATATTATAGTGCCAATAAACTTGAAACGTAAGAGCTCCTAAGTAGATGATGCATGGGCGCTCGAGTCTTAACGTCAGTGGAGAGTGTTAGATCAATGCTTTGCATTTAAGAGTCGTAAATAGTAGGATTAGTGGGGTTTCTTTGCTTGCAAAGGATGCAATGCGTTGGAAGAAGTGTTCGTTAATGATTGCTTCTCTCTCTCTCTCTCTGTCTCTCTCTCTCTCTCTCTCTCTCTCTCTCTCTCTCTCTCTCTCTCTCTCCACACACACAATATATGTATATATATATATATATATATATATATATATATATATATATATATATATATATATATATGTATATATAAAGCTATATATATATACAGTATATATGTATGTATATATACATGTATATAATATATATATATATATGTGTGTGTGTATATATATATATATATATATATATATATATATATATATATATATATATATATATATATATATATATATATATATATACTCTGTATACTATAGGTAGTTTGCGTGTGAATAAGAGTGAATGTACTTCATGTATGTCTATTTTACCTTTGTATTTGTATTCTTCTAGTGTTAATAATACCAGTCTTAAAATTCTTTTAATTGCCTTTCTACCAAGGCAACTGTTGCACGAGCCCATTATGGTACCTTCAGAAATCATTAGTTTTGTCGATGTTTTTTGCTTTCGTCTGCTCGGGCTGGTCTAGTGGGTCGTTTATTACTAGGAGCCCGTGAGTGTACTATTTTACATTAGAAAATGAAAAATGGTCATCTTTCAGGAAAGAAGGGAAGATAGTTGGATTTCCAAACCTTTTCAAACTTCTTGATGACTACAAATGGCAGGGCTGTCAGGAATGAAAATAAAGCCCTTAACTAATAGATAACGTATATTTTTGAATGAACATATTCATCAGTTCAGGAGACGGAGTAGCCCAGTTTGTTGGAAGAAAGGTAAGATAAAGCGCGGGTTAGTGGCCAGGGAACCGATAAAGAATGGTAATGCATTTAGTGGGAGAAAGAGAGCAGTTAAATCTGTAAATGAATTTCACTGCTTGGGTGACCTTGCGGTCCAGAGGCTTTCCTGAATGGTTGTGGGGAGGGGAGTGATATGGTGGTGGACATCGGCTGTAGAGACTGTGTTTTTAGTGAGATGGCTTTGTCCGTCCGCACTTTTTCTGTCCTCCCTCAGATCTTCAAAACTACTGAGGCTAGAGGGCTGCAAATTATTGTGTTGATCATTCACCCTGCAATTATCAAACACCAAATTGCAGCCCTTTAGCCTCAGTAGTTTTTATTTTATTTAAGGTTAAAGTTAGCCATAATCGTGCATCTGGCAACTATATAGGCCAGGCCACCACCGGGCCGTGGTTAAAGATTTATGGGCTGCGACTCTTACAGCATTATACCGAGACCACCGAAAGATAGATATATTTTCGGTGGCCTTGATTATACGATGTACAGAAAACTCGATTGCGCCGAAGAAACTTCGGTGAATTTTTTACTTGTTTTATAAAGTGGCTAGTTTTGGATGCGTTATTTATCAGAGAATGGCGAATTTTTTACATGTTTTATACAGTGACTAGTTTTGGATGCATTATTTATAAGAGAATGTGTGCTTGCCTTTGGGGAAGACTCAGTGAATGCTGCACCAATAAGTAGTAAACCTGATTGTGTAATTCTTGCAAACTCTTGGGTCTTCCTTTATTGTTTAGTAGATGCAGAATAGCCAAGTGTCAATCTGCGGATAGTGGCTGCTAATTTCCTTGGAGTATCTGTGTAAAATACAACGGCTTCAGGTTTGTGACTTAGTTTGATTGATCTTGATCAGTTTCATTGATAATGGAGGAGAGAGATTTCCTGTGGATGCAGGCTGCATTTGAATGCATCTTGTAAAGTTTTAATGAAGGATGGAAATACATTATTACGTTACAGGCCAGGTTATTTTCTATGAATAAGGACATTTGAACTGATTGAACCGTAGACATGGTGAAACAAGTACTATTTACGTCTGCTGTCCCAGCTATGTTTTTAATTTTCTTCTCATAAGTGTATCATATTTAGCGGACTCTGTTCCATTAGAAATGTATTCGTATTGGTAATGATAATGATGATAACTTTTAAATTGCACGTGTTGAAATATTCGGAAAAAACTGTATAAAATGATTACTTCTTTCAGTTTGTCAGTTTTACTGTTCAGACAAAATTTAAATAATTTCAAACTAAAAGAAATACTTACAAATCGGTTCCAGCCCTAATATATTCCAAAACCATAGGAGGCAACGCAACTGAAATAAAATGCCCATGTTCCACAAATGGCCGTAATTACTACCTGATATGATTATGAATCATTCGAAATCGCCTCCAATTTGCTCTCTTTGCCGAAGTTGGGGAAACTAACTTGGAAGAAGTCTTACAGTTTCCGGGAGACTTTGATCAGAGGATGAGTCAGGGAAACTTGGAACTCGGGACCTGATCCCCTGCGACCTTCCTAAAGGAATTAACTATCGCTGACGCCGAGCAATCCATTCGAAATAGTCCTTTGGATGTAAATGCTATAGGAGAAGTTTCTATACATTTGTCGTTATACTAAGCGAGACGAGATGTTCCTCTCTCTCTCTTCGCTATCGGATTTTAGTGGCCCTCCCATTTTTTTTTTTTTTTGATCGGCTTTAATAACCTGAATGTTGTCACGCCAATTTTAGTAACCATAAATCAATCAAATCAATCCCCATTTCTTTGGGGGTGGGGTGGGGGGGTTGGGGGGGGCGTGAATTTACACCAATAATAACTGCAGTTTAAATCACATCGAATAATCTCTCTAACGGAGAAATATTATTTGATAGGTTTTTAAACACAAGTGGCGTTACTTCGTGTTCATCAGTCGGTATGCCAGGCAGTAATATAATGTAATTAAAGTTTTTCCATATTTAAAAGAAAATGACACATTTAGTAAGAATTATTTATTGCTTAGTAGCCGCCAAAGTTTAGTGACTGTTTGTGTGAAAGGAAATTTACGTAAAATCACGTAAAAGTTGCATGGGAATTTCATTTGTTTTTTAATTAAAGTTCTAATTTGAACCGAAGGATTTTATGCAGTAAATGTGCCTCACTGTCGAGCTTCTCAGTTCCAGAGGTCCTTTATTCCTCCCACCGCTGGACTGTGGCACAGTCTCCCTGAGGATGTCGCGCAGTTGGAGCTTCAGAAGTTCAAGCGAAGGTGCAATGCGTTACTACCCTAATACTTTTCTCCTTGTATTTTAATACATTTTTATCTATTTATTAATTTATTTTTTCTTTTTTAATAAGTGGGATCTCTTCTTTATGTATTTCTCTATACATCCTCTTACTTCTACCGAATGAACACCATATTCTTTGGGAGCTTGAATTTCAAGTCAGTGGCCTCTGTGAGCTTGTTACATTTGAATAGGTTTCATCTTCTGAATAATAATAATAATAATAATAATAATAATAATAATAATAATAATAATAATAATTAATAATAATAATAATTATTATTATTATTATTATTATTAAACTTGATCCTCTATAATTTACTGTGTATCGCAATGGATTATATATGTTACAACTTGCACTATAATAGATTCGCAAAATTCCATTACCCTCTGTATTGCAAATAGTTATTATTATTTTTAGTTTCATGCCAACTTTAAATGGGTTCTCAGTAAGCTTCCTCCTGTCTTTAGATCAGTAATTTCTATTGTTCCGAATCAACTTTTCGAATGTTTTGTTCCTGACGTTAATTTGTCCATCTTCTTCCCTGTTTCTCTTCATTCTCCTTTCAATCTGCTTCTCCTTTTGAATACATCATCTTGTATCATTATCTCCCCTTCTTAATGTTGTTCAGCCACAGAGCACGTTATTAGAAAACTTTATTTTCATAATTACCACAAAAAAACTGCAAGTAAAAGAATGAAACCGACATAAGGTCAGCGATCAATCAAAATTCTTGACACATCATATCTTGATGGTCTGCATAAAAAAAAGAGTAAGATTCTAATCATGTTTCTTGAGGTAAATATAGATAAAACAAATTTACTTAATCCCTAAAAACAGTCACACGAGGATACCAATGAAAGATTAATGAGTCTTCTCGAATAAGATAAAAGATAAACAAAACTGATGTACGTTTTAGCAGCACATAATTTCTTTAGTCTCGCGGACGAAATAAATTTCTCTTCTTCTACTAGATACCGTTGGAGAGGAAAAATGGATGGAGATTACGAACCATGAATTCCAATCGGCAGCTTCCGGAAGCATAAAAATTCTTCTGACTCGGATTCCGGGCCCCAAATTTCATTGCTCGATTTTCCTTCTTATATTTTGGAAATTCATCCTCGCCCTAAAGTCGGTTGGCCATTCGGAACCTTGTGATAGTTTCTGGTTATTTCTTGAATGTTTGGTGGTCCCCGTAGGGGGGGCCAGTGATGCGGCGCACTGTAGGCATTACTTAAGGTTCTTTGCAGCGTCCCTTCGGCCCCTAGCTGCAACTCCTTTCATTCCTTTTACTCTACCTCCATTGATATTATCTTTCTTCCGTCTTGCTATCCACCCTCTCCTAACATTTATTTCATAGTGCAACTGCGAGGTTTACTTCCTGTTACACCTTTCAAACCTTTTTCGCAGTCAATTTCCGTTTCAGCGCTGAATGACCTCGAAGGTCCCAGTGCTTGACCTTTGGCCTAAACTCTATGTGCCATATGCCATGATGTTTGGTGAACGAGTTTCCTTTGGTTTTATTACTGGTTTTATCTTTGTTCAGAAATCGAGTACTTGTGCCTTCCGTTAACTGAAAAGGGAGAGCAAACTATAAGACCATTATCACGATTTTCGTGAGGTTATGATTCAAGGTTATTCGCAGCATTCCCAGGTTTGAAATCAGGAATACATATTCCTCTGTACGAATTGTTATCATTAATATTGCTAGAAATATGTGCACTTTTGTTATATACAAGTGTACAAAAAATATCTTAAACTCGCTGTGGACGAAAATAGAATAAACATCTTTCTTAAAGAAACAAAGTTAAGACATTTTTTTGTTTTTCATTTTCAGATGCTGACTATAGGCTAACAAAATAATTTAATGATCATTTGATTCTGATTTACAGGACCAGTTCTACATATTTGTTTACATATATACATACACACAAACATGCTTACATGTATATAAACTGTACATATATATATATATATATATATATATATATATATATATATATATATATATATATATATATATATATATATATATATATAAGCGAATCCCACAGGAAAACGACAGGATTCGCCTATACACTGAAGTCAAGTGCATCTACTGTGACCTTTAAGTATACAGTATATATATATATATATATATATATATATATATATATATATATATATATATATATATATATATATATATATATATATATATATATATATATACACACACACACACACACACACACACACACACACACACACGCACAGATCCCCTGAATTGGTTATTGTTTATAGGTATCCATGAATGAAATATATAAAACTAGTTCAAAATCGAGCAATATTTAAATCAAAACCTTTTGTCCTGGAGGCCGTTTTTAGAGAAAAACGCAAATGCCAGAGAAATTTGCCCCTTTTAAAACTGCAGATTTTAATCTAAAATTTCATCATAACATTATTTATAGCTTACAGAGGTTGGTTTTTGAGCTCTAAATTCAAAATATCTAATGATTTCCAGGAAAAGTTTTGTGATTTTGTAAATGACTCGATGTTCAGCTACAGAACATTTCAAACAGTCGTCACTAATTATTCCCCTGGAGGCATTCAGCTAAAATATCAACAAATGCACATCAAAATGATAAAAAATATAAAAAAATATTGCTTCACAGATAAGGTAAAATAAAGATAGAAAGTGAATATAATATATTATATGAACCAAATTATATTTCGAATGTAATATATAGTTTTAAACGGTTGTAAGTAATGATGGGCATTTCACATTCAAAATTACAGTCATTTTAGAGGACAAAAAGAATAGGCTGAGCCCGAAGAAAATGTCATAAAATGGAGTTAAATTATATTTGCTATAATTGAATGAGGACGGTATATATTTAGATAAAGGAAAACTTGAAGGCACTATCGTAATGCAGACGCTGAATTAGTCACGACACCATGAAACCTGAGAATCGATGTGAAGACTGCTCATTACTTTCGAAGTTAAGTATATCTTAGTTTAACCAGACCACTGAGCTGATTAACAGCTCTCCTAGGGCTGGCCCGAAGGATTAGATTTATTTTACGTGGCTAAGAACCAATTGGTTACCTAGCAACGGGACCTACAGCTTATTGTGGGATCCGAACCACATTATAGCGAGAAATTAATTTCTGTCACCAGAAATAAATTCCTCTTAATTCTTCATTGGCCGGTCGGAGAGGAAATGTGAAATCCAAATACTGTGTCAACGATGATTCGTCGAAGATCATTGAACACAAATTTGAAATAATAAAGAGATTGTTATAATTATTATATAAGGAGACAAAATAAAAGAAAAAGAAAATCTTTCAAATAAAATATTTAGTAGTAACCGGATTAACGTTGTTCATTCGAAAATGCCGTTACAGGAAAACGCGCTTCCCTCTCCCTCTTTCAAAGGAGTAAGTATCCAGACAGTTTTCTCTGCAATATAATGAATTTTTCATCGACAGAGGTTCTTAACGAAACGGCAGAATATAATAACGAAATAATGCTCTGGCTACCCTGGGAATGCCGGTGCCGGAATGTAATCTACATGGTTATTGTTGAGATTGCGATGTGAATAAGTTTATAAACATTTATTTTAATAGCAAGAGGAATTGTGATTCATATTTTGTTTGGAGAGATCGCGGGTTTTATGCGCTAGAATTCAAACGTATACGACGAGCATTAGGGTCTGGTTGTGAGTTTCATGAATAACGCAAACACGAGTGAAATACATGGGTTTGTAATATCTAAGAGACACAGAACTGGAAATAACTCGTATAAATTTTTAAGAAAATGGAGAACATTAAAACTTTTCCTTTTTATTTGAAGTAAAATGTTATCTATAATATATCAGATCGAATGTACGCTAGCGTTAAGGAAAAAGATAAGCCTTAATGAGCCTTAGTTCTTTTACAAAGAATAAAAAAGTTAACCTCTGTGCTATACTTGATGGAAAATACCACACAATTTCATAATATATTTGAGCCTCCAATTACACAGGTTTTCAGAAGGAATGCGGTCATATCGAATTTATTGCAAATACTCTCACTGGTTCTGTTTCTTCTGCCATGTCAATAATCTCTCTCTCTCTCTCTCTCTCTCTCTCTCTCTCTCTCTCTCTCTCTCTCTCTCTCTCTCTCTCTCTCTCTCTCTCTCTAGTTAATTGAAATATATTTTCAGATGTTTCAGGTTAGCTGTGAGGATCTCCCTTCTATTATCTTCTTATCCTCTTTAAAATAAGGGTTAAAATGGGATACGCTAATGGATATTGAATATAATATGATGAGGTTATTTGATTAATACACACACAAGAAAGCACACACACATATATATATATACACACACACACACACACACACACACACACACACATATATATATATATATATATATATATATATATATATATATATATATATATATATATAGAAATCATCAACACACAATCATGGAATGAAATAAATTTCTGACTCACGTCGGGATCGAACCCAGGCCCTGACGTTAGTCAGAAATTTATATATATATATATATATATATATATATATATATATATATATATATATATATATATATATATATATATATATATATATATAGAGTAAATAACCACGAGGAAAATGAAACTACGGACTATAAGCCACTCCTCCGTTATTCTGAGGCATTTTAAGTTTATCTTGAAAATGCCTTAAAAATTGACAGATCTTTGAACTCCACTGGTTTTAGTTTCCGTGTGGCTATGTACTCTGTTTATATCTAATTTCACGTCGTTATTCTCATGACAGGAGTTACATATATATATATATATATATATATATATATATATATATATATATATATATGTATGTATGTATATATATATATATATATATATATATATATATATATATATATATATATATATATATATATATATATATATATATATATATATATAACTCCTGTCATGAGAAAAGGACGTGAAATTAGATATAAACAGAGTACTTAACAACACGAAAACTAAAACAGTGGAGTTCCAAGATCTTTTGCCTTTAAGGTATTTTCAAGACAAACTTAATGTGCCTCAGAATAACGGAGGAGCGGCTTATACTCCGTAGTTTCATTTTCCTCGTGGTTATTTACTCTTTATAAATATGCACATAATGTCACTTGATGACGCGTTTGCTTCAGGAGTCATTGAGATACTGTTGTAAAGAAGATGTGAGATTGCCTCCTGGGGACAACCTCATCACCCTGTGTAAAAATCCCAGCTGAGAAGCATAATTGCAAAACGTCATATTTTATCATCACATCACCTCCGCAGAGTCATGCCGCCAGTGCACCTCGCGCAGTGCAATGTAGGCATTGCATAAGGTTCTTTGCAGCGTCGTAGCTGCAACCCCTTTCATTTTGTTTCTGTAGCTCTGTTCATACTCTATTTCTTCCATCTTACTTTTCGCCCTTTCACAACAATTGTTTTATAGAGCAACGGCGAGGTTTTACATTCTGTTACACCTTTAAAACCTAATTACTCTCAATTTCCCTTTCAAACGCGCTTAATGACCTCATAGGTCTCAGCGCTTGGTCTCTGGCCTAAATTTCAAATTCCACCATCATGAAATTCCGCCACTCATGTGTTTCCTGGGTTTTATTTTCCAAAAACCTCTGCTCTTTTCCAGCATCCCTTCTCATAGAACTCATCCAAGCAGGTGTGGGTCTTCCAATTCCTCTGGTTCTCACAGGAGCCAAGCTGACTCTAGGTAATATTCTCCCAGAGGTTGTGGGAAGGACGGGTCCAAACCATCTCCATCTCCCTTTCATCATTATCTATAGGATACTTCAGCAATTTCCCCTTTGGTACCATTTCTAAATCTGTCCTGCTATTTGACTCCTAATATTCTTCTTAAAGCTTTACTCTCATATTTACTAAATCTTTTAGATATAGTTTTATTGTCCGTACAGAGATAACAATTCTACTGTACTTATGTGCAATCTTACATTTGTATGCAGTTTTAGCTATTCGATTTCGAAAAAGTATTTAACCAGACATATTTTATTTTCTTACAGTCTTTCACTAGATACCAACTCAAGAAATCCCGTACTAAATATCAAAATATCTTTATTACAGAATATTTGAAGGGTTTAACGTCTTCGCTTTTTAGTTACTGTGTACGCATTACTTCTTTTTTGTTTTCTGTTGGATTCTAGTGGGCCTTACTAAAATCGTTATATAAACAACTCAGAATTTTCCAATCTCTCCTATTGTCAAATAATTTCCGGTGACTGTCCTTTCATTAATACAGACGTAAGATTTCTCACTGCGGCCGCATTATGCTGAATGCAGTGGCCAGTAAGTTCCACTTTGAAATGAAATGGAAGGCAATATAATACAAATGATTGTCTCGTAATAATTGGATATAGTTTAGGCAATACCATAATTTTGTGGTAATATTTCCTTGGACAATGAGAATAAAAAATTAATATTTCACTTGCTGATCTCGTATAATCTTCCAATTAATGTTCTTGCAGTTCGTAAAACCATGACGATAATCTTTCTCATTTATTGTTTTAGTGACGCAAATTATAAGAGCATTAGAAAGCATTTAGCGGTAATAAGCTGGAATTAACATTATTCCAAAATTAAAGGAGAGAGAGAGAGAGCATTTGAACCAAACCTTGGTGAATATGTGAATATTACAGTCCTTTTAACGTTAATAATAACGATACTGATAGTTTTCCCTTTTTATAAAATGCATTATATTTTTCCCAGCTTCTTTTGTTATACGAGCCTATTTGATTAATGAAGAGCTATTTTTCTATGTTTGTTTTGCTGCATTTCACGACTGTTTAGATAAATATAGAAGTTTGAATGTCAAAATATACTCACTGAACTATAACTTGTTACCGGTAAACCTTTTTGACATCATTACGGATATGTAATGTAATGGGCGATAATGACGAATGTCTTCTATTTACTCATAAGTAAGTTATTCTCCATTCATTAATATGAAATTAACAAACTTTACCAATACATGAATAAATGCAAAACTAAATAGATATCCACATAAATCAGTTGATTATTTCGTCAGCGAATTAATAAACAGTGAAAAAATGCGCCAGTGTTTCCTCAGTTTAGAGAACCTAAACCTAAGGCTGTCCAAGGCGTAAATATATAGGCACCAACTGGTCAAATACTACTAAGGGTGTGAAATTGCCAACAGCTAAAAACAGTGCACTGTGGGCATTACTTAAGGTTCTTTGCAGCGTCCCTTCGGCCCCTAACTGCGACCCCTTTCATTCTTTTTCCTGTAGCTCTTCTTCCATCTTACTTTCCACCCTCTCCTAATATTTGTTTCATAGAGCAACTGCAAGGTTTTCCTCCTGTTACACCTTTCAGACCTTTTTACTGTCAGTTTCCGTTTCAGTGCTGAATGACCTCTTAGTCCCAGCGCTTGGCCTTTGGCCTAAATTCTATATTCTATTCTGTTCTCTCTTCCATGTAGATGAATTTCAGAATAAAGGTCATAGGTTCTAAACCTTCTTGAAATAGGAAGAGCACCCACCATCACATCTTGTGTCGACTTTAAGAAGGAAGTATCCACCTCCAATGTACACTCGGCAAGAAAAGTGAGGATACAGTTTTCATTAGATTTCGTTCATCGAATTTTAATTTTTTTTCTTACAGAAAACACATAATCTCGGTAAATTTACTCTAGAATATGAAAATATAATGCAAATTATATCATATATATTAAATCTGCAAAACAAAAACGTTCAGATACTTAAAACCACCATGGATGTCCGAAGTAATCAGAATTTCTCAGATGACTTCGTTTATAGAGATCTAAAAGATAGTGTAGGGATATCTCGGTGTAGTACTGTTTATCAGAACGGCAATATTTACTCGTATTCCGTTATGAACAGGCTTATTATTGCATCATCATACGAGGTAATGATAATTTATTTAATTTTTACACATTCATATTTATATTTCACGGTGTTAAAGGTCAGCTGGAATTAATGGCAGTAAATGATGTGACAGCTAAGGTAGGTTGACCAAATCTATTTAAATCCGCAAGAGCGTTCTCTATGATGTGCGGAGTAGCGGGAAAACACAAGTAACTGGATGTTTCTTGACGTTGCCATAGTTTCTCTCTCTCTCTCTCTCTCTCTCTCTCTCTCTCTCTCTCTCTCTCTCCATTGCTAAAACATACTATACAAATATAGTATCGCTCACTCTCTAAAAAAAAAAATAATAAAATGAGTAGCTCTACATATAGGCCTAGGCTTACACAGCAACAACTCTCACTCTCTCTCTCTCCATTGCTAAAACATACTATACAAGTACAGTATCGCTCAATCTGTAGATAAAAAAAAAAAAATAATGAAATGAGTAGCTCTACATATAGGCCTAGGCTTACACAACAGCAACTCTCTCTCTCTCTCTCTCTCTCTCTCTCTCTCTCTCTCTCTCTCTCTCTCTCTCTCTCATCATAACATTGCATTCGTTCCTTTATTGTTCTCCATGTTTTTCGTTGGACATTGCTCAAATTTAACTCTTGATTTCATTATGGAAGATCGCGTTTCCGATTACGCAAGCATTCCGTTCATTGTGGTGTCATAAATTCATTTGCGTAAGGTTAATTCGTAGGTTATGTCGAAAAATGTTTATTTTGCTCAGATCTGCCGCTGCAAATTATAACTTGAACGAATACTGTAAAGCTTACTACTGCATTTAAGTATCAATGATTTCTGAACCGTAGAATATGATTGAAAGTTATAGGAGGTCAAGCAAAAGCAAACACATTAAGACTGTAACTCCTCCCCTTCTAAAGTTGCCAGATGTCGCATTAATTAGCAATATATGTCCGAAGATTTAAAAAAACTGTATCCTCACTTTCCTTGCCGAGTGTACATCTTCACCCTGAAGGCATTATTCAAAACGCCAAGTCCAGCGCAGAAGCAAAACTTCCTTTAGCAGCGAAATGAATAATCGCTCATAAACGACACTTATTTAATGTCTCCTGGCCTAGCGACAGTCTAGAAAATAGACACCAGTGAATAATAAGTGTAATGGAAGGTTTTGAAAAGTTTGAAGCGAATAAAGTTGCACAGGGGTTATAAGACTACCAAGGTGCGACATGAACAATTTAACTTTTTGGAAAGTTTTGAGCCTGAAAAATGGAATGAATGTCTATCCTTTTACAAGAAAAATAAAGACAGGTGAGGCATCTACGTACTCGGACGAAAGTAGTTTTAAAATGTGTAAGGAATATCAAACAAAACATTAATATAAGAAATATAAAGTACAAGGCAGCCTACATCTTTCTATCTGTTTAGTTTTACGTTCTTGTTGTCATAATCCGTTTAACTAAATTAATCTCACATATCCTCCCGCAATGAATAATAATAATAATAATAATAACAATAATAATAATAATAATAATAATAATAATAATAATAATAATAATAATATGCTTCCTACAACCATCGAATCCCATCGTTCGCCTTCCTCCTCAACTACATCAAAGGATACGAGGGATCAAACGTATTCCCACGAAATTTATTTGCAAATGCGAGATGAGGTAGATCATCCCTTGCTACGCGGAAGGCAAATATATAAGATAACCGTCTAGTTATAAGGTTATGAATATGTAAATTTAATAAAATGCGCGATACAGGATTTTCCACGGAAGAACATAATATCGTTTCCGGAGAATCTCATCAAACCAAACGAGGATTTTGTAGAATAACGCTCCAGGAAACAGAAGTGTTTAAAGCTATGATAACCTTATAAAATACATTTTGTAAGTATTAGAATAAATGAAGGCTTGGGTTATGGTTTTATTATTAAAATACGAAGTGGCGCGAGCTTTGTTATTCGTTAGAATTTACATTTTCCAATGTTTGCAATTTGAGAGGAAAATATGAAGCTGGGAACTGTTTTCTTCTTAATTTATTCTTCCGTTAAAATACATTAAAATTGTATTTTCAGGATGCTGTTCCATAAAATAAATATGAAAAAAATATAAGCCTTTTCCTCATTAGCATCCAGTCAGTTAGAAAGTATTGTAAAGACAATTATCTCTAATTTCAATATATGTACATATATATATATATATATATATATATATATATATATATATATATATATATATATATATATATAATTATATATATATATATATATATATATATATATATATGTATATATATATAGATATATATATATGTCTATATCTATATATATATATATATATATATATATATATATATATATATATATATATATATATATATATATATATATATATATATATATATATATATATGTATATATATATAGATATATATATATATCTATATCTATATAGATATATATATCTATATATGGATATATATATATATATATATATATATATATATATATATATGTATATGTATATATATATATATATATATATATATATATATATATATATATATATATATATATATATATATATATATATGTGTGTGTGTGTGTGTGTGTGTGTGTGTGTGTATGTGTATGTATATGCTGGTAGTAGCATAATGTAAGGTGCAAGAGGGCAGATGAATAAGGCCTGCTATAAATGTAAAGTGAATGCGCCTCCATAAACAATTCTGTGAACATGGAATGGAATGTATTTTTTAAGTTATCGTGCTTTTTAAAACCAATCAGTTATAGATTTTATAACGACAGCACGTCGATGCTAAAATCAAAGCAACTCGATGTTCTTTCACAGATTAATAGTACGGTATTACTCATTATAAGACAAGTTATCAGGCCCGTACTATTGTATGGGGCAGAAACTTTGGCATTTAAGAGGAAAGAGGAGGGACTGTTGGAAAGAACCGAGATGAGGATGGTGAGGTGGATTGCTGGAATATCACTACTGGAAAGGAGGGAGAGTCAAGATATAAGAATATGTGGTATATATATTGTAAAGGAGAAGGCTAGTGAAGCTCCTCTGAGATGCTATGGCCTTGTAATAAGAAGAGAAGAGGTGGATCCAATCAAGAGAGCTAAGAACACTCCAGTGATGGGGAGGAGGAGTGTGGGGCGTCAGCAGATCAGATGGGTGGATGTGGTGAGGAGGGATATGAGTGAGGTGGGACTGGGTGAAAAAGATGCTAGGAATAGAAATAGATGGAGAAAGTTGACTCGAGATCGAACTTGTATTCAGCACAACAGAAATTAAATGTTGTCACTAGAAACATTATATTATTTGAAGAGTAGGTATATATACAGTATATATATATATATATATATATATATATATATATATATATATATATATATATATATATATATATATATATATATATATATATATACATATATATGTAGATTTCTTTTAATGGGTAACTAGTTTCTTTAATAAAGAAAATCCATTTTGACGGAAGAATGTAAGTAGTTCTTTTTAGGAGAAAAAAGAAAGAATCATGTGACACATGACAGTTATCTTGTATTGTTATTTACCCGCAAACAACAGTGTTCAAATAAAAGTTTACGCTCACTCTGTTTCATGAGCAACAAGTTCCTGTGATATATAAAAGCCTTTTGGACGAAAAAATATCAGGGATTCTTTTTAATATAAAAAAGAAAGCATCATTTGACACTTAACAATTATCTTGTACACAACAGCGCTCAAATAAAAGTGTACCCTCACACTGAGGTCTCTGAAACGACGGCGCGAACTGAAGTTTTATTTTTTATTATTTTTTTTTATTTTTTTATGATTTTTATTCCCAGATCGTTGCGATTGCCATAAAACATGATTTGTGGATTTGGGAATTGCGGGAGATCCAGAACTGGAATGCGCTGACATTTTTCCTGTCTGGCTCCGCTGAGGCCAGTGCCAGGGAAAATTTTCGGCCAAAGAGGAGGAAATTAGAATTCCGATTCTGCTGAGTCTGAAAGATTGCAGCCGAGAGATATTTGGATTCCCTTAGCGTGACTAGATGAATGTAACGGCTCCTGTTATCTTGTTTTAACGGGCTCTGGCTGGAAATGAGGTTAGTTGTCGTTATGTGATTTCACGATGTGCGATGGGGTCAAGTGAGGAACAGACAAACACTTTCAGTGTATATATATGCGTGTGTCATATATATATATATATATATATATATATATATATATATATGTAATTTATATATATTATATTTACATTATATATATATATATATTATATATATATGTATGTATGTATGTATGTATTTATATATATATATATATATATATATATATATATATATATATATATATATATATAAATATAATGTGTGTGTGTGTGTGTATGTGTGTGTGTGTGTGTTTGTATTTAGAACGTATTTGCCTATTATAGTATCACATAACGAGACAATGAGACACTGGAAGGCATGATTGCGGATGGTGTGAGATACGTGCATAGATCGTAGGAGAGAGAGAGAGAGAGAGAGAGAGAGAGAGAGAGAGAGAGAGAGAGAGAGAGAGAGAGAGAGAGAGATAATTCATCAATGTTTTCACTACGACACTGAATGTGAGTAATACCATGCGTGGCAAAAATCAGTTTAGGAACTCGTCAACATATTTTAACATATTTCCCAAGCGCTGAATTAGAACTCTAAATATTACTGTATATGTTTTCACTTTTTATACCAAAAACTGTTATCTAATGTAAAACGATCAATGGCACTATTGTAAAATTTCCAACTGAAATCTGCCAGAAAAGAGGAAAGATAGAATTTTTGTCACTTTGCGAACATCGTCCTTTCCTTTACGTCCTGTGACCATAGATTGGCGGTGCCGCCAGTGACCTCACGTGATTCCCTGTAGGCATTACGAACGGGTGTTTGCAAGCGCTCTTTCGACCTCTAGTGGCAATTCTTCTCATCCTTTAACTTTACTTCCATACCCGCTCCCTTTCTTCAATCTTGCTGTCCAATCTCTCTAACTATTATCTTAAGTGGAACTGTTGGGTTTTCTCCCAGTTCGAGCTTTAAATCCTTGTACTCCAACTGCTTTAATTTCTTGATTTCTCTATATTGCTGTCCAGCCACTCCAACTCCTTGGTTTGACAGACTGGATTCCATACATAAGTTAAAAATCAAAAGTAACTGTTCGAATTTAATGATATTAAAATAAGGTAAAGAAATAAATACGCCAATGAAACTTGCATACATGGATGAAAACATTTCAGTACAAACAACGTTTAATTTCATAACGGAAACGCAACGCATTTCCTGCTGTTTCTTACAAAAACAGCCATAGAACAGCTAAATGTTTTTCTCAGAAATAATAAAGAAGAGAGCCTTTAACGAGGAAGTTGGTATTTTTCCTCTGTTTCAGTAGACCAGCGTCACTACCTGGCGAGTAATCTTCAAGAGGCTGGGGAATAAAAAAAAATGTATAAATGAATAAAAAAAATAAAGGGGAGAACAAGGAAGAGTTATATTTTTCAAGAATATCTTTTACGAGAAAGCTGCCGCAATGCATAATTGAAAATAGGACTGAGGATGAAAACTTATCTTGTTCTTTCTTATATTTTCATATTCTCATACAACTATTATCTTTTTAAATTTTAATATTAATTTTTTGTATGTAACCACTTACTTCTCTTGAAATTGGTCATCTTACAACTCATTTATAATTTATAATATAAGGTGAGTGGATTATTCTAGGATTTTAAGCCTCAGTAGGTACTACCATGAAGATAAGAAACTCTAAAGAATTTTAACTAATGGATAGCTATACATGAAAACATTAGAAATTCATAAAATAAACATACAATGATATACTGTAGTAGTAAGATTTCAAAACAATTTCATGCTGTGTTCAGACAGGGACAATACGTAGCCTACCACACTGAAAAAATTCTAATGAAAATCCTTTACACGTAAGGTTATACAAAGAACTGTATTGTTACTTTAATTTTTCATAAAGTCAACACTACAGCGCCAGCATAACAGTCTTGCACCAACAAGGCATGGAGAGGTATCATCAATTATTCATATACAGGGATAGTGTACAGTGCTTCGTGAATAACAGGCCAAATTTTTCATCAGGTAAATGAGAGAGAGAGAGAGAGAGAGAGAGAGAGAGAGAGAGAGAGAGAGAGAGAGAGAGAGAGAGAGAGAGTATAGAAAATTTTATGCTTGAAATCGAGAAACAATGAATTAACAATCCACTTTGAATTTGTCTGGTATAATTTGTATATTGAAAACTTCCTGTTGATGGAAGAAACATTCCCAGCAGATCTTAGGTTGAATATATATGTCTAGCTGTTTCTTGATTTCGATTATGGTATGGTAGCGGCTGTTGAGAACAGATGGAACTGAACATTACAGAGAGTAATATTGCCAAGTGCTACATGCGCTACAGTATGCTCTGTGAATATTTATGGCTATAACATCTGAGAACTTCTATGGCATTTAGGCCTTTCTCCAGCTACATGTACTTGTATAGTCTCCTTAAAGAAACTGATCCTATTATGATAATGGAAAACAAATTCCGTAATTCTGTGGTTGGTTGGTTGATCTTATTCTTCACAACAAAAATAATAATCAGCGAGATTAAATATTCTGGTTTTTCAGAGTCGTCTTAAGTTGGTGCTGCGTAAGGTATGGAATCTTGGTCATCAGAGAATAATAAGGCAAATAATCTGTCAGCCTTCAGCACCCCGGAAGGAGGAACAGGAAATAAGGTACTGTGACATGTCCCATGTTATTAGTTCACGTTGGTAGAACTTCTTTTTTCGCTCTAACTCTGCGACAATAGTAATGGAAAATGATAGAGGATTTCAGATTCATTCTAACAAACCTTTAACATTAAATTTCCATGGTTTACTTACAGAATCTCTCATAAAAAAACACACATTCGATTTTAAAGCATTCCTTGAAGAAAATGAAGTTAAGTGAGTTATAAGTGGGCATGGTTCGGAAGTGGTGATAGGTGTAGGGAAGAAAGACCGAGAGAGGGTTGACGGGATGGGGTAGAAGGGGTATCCAGATAGCATGAAAGAGAGAGAGAGAGAGAGAGAGAGAGAGAGAGAGAGAGAGAGAGAGAGAGAGAGAGCACGCAAGTATGTCGACAGTCAAAGACTTATTGAAAACTTTATAATATAGGTTTTTTTCGAGTGGACCTAAACATGTACCGAAATGATTGCTGTTAGTTGGGTATGTGCAGCAAAAAACCCCCTACCATTTCTGCTATTTATATTATGAGGAAGGCATATGTTTTGAATACCATATGTGCTGTTTAATTGCTAATTTTGTTTGCTTACTTCCTAAGAATGTATAAACCAGAAACCTGTGTGGCTTATAGATTATGGAAGTTATTCGGTTTAGGCCTTGATACATAAAGAAAACTACCGAAATTCTGTTTGAAAAGACTCCCTGCGATATAACCAAACTAAGAGAAAGCTGAGTAGCAATGCGACCGTTTTCCTTCAGCAATCGTAAGTCTTGCAGAAAGAATGCAAATAATTCATCCAGAGAGTACAACATACTTTTATGACAACGCCTATTTTTTTTTTTTTTTTTTTTTTTTTGCTAGAATTTTCCTGTGAAAGTTCAACGTGGAATATTCTTTTTGAGCATTTTCCATCAGTCAACTATAAAGATAGCAGCAGAATCACAACGACAGGATTCTTTGAGCTGAAAAAGAAATTTATTTGCCTGCGAATTTATAGCGTTCCTTAGGAATGAATAAACATCGTCGATTTATCTGTACCATTACTCTGCGTTATGTTTCCCTGCAGGTCTGTTAGGAAAAAGATTTTAGCATACAGGAAAAAATCTATGACAATATTCAGTCAGGCTTTAATTAAATCATGGCCTAAATCTGACTGTATCATGGTGGAAAGTTAGCTTTCAAGGTAGATAGTTGATTGTTCTTCTTCATTATTGTTTTTATAACTTTTTCATGTTTCTGTATTTCCTAGACATTTAGTCCGTCATACTTTACATATACGACTTAAACAGTTCATCCGAACAATTGCAGCTTAACTTTTATACAAGAAAGTTGGCTCAACAGTCCCTTACAGCATTCAGACATTGGCTGTCATAGACATTCCGCTTATCTCCCTTGCGATTGGGGAAGACTGAAATGTTAACCTTCAGTTTTCCCCTCTTGTGAACATTTTCAAACTCTTAATGTCAACTCTGTATCATATGCAAATATCAGTCGCTCTGTCCTCAAGTTTAAAACATAATCCCTTGCGTTGTCGAGTAATTTGCATGTAAATCGGCTACTCTTTCCCTGACTAAACGCTTCACTCCATCAGCAAACAGATTAAATTCAATATCAAGTCTATATCCTCTTTCTACAAGAACCAGTAAACTTTGGAACATATTTCAATGGAATTCTCTTACGTATTAGTTCCAGGCTGTACCTGCCAACTAAGCCCTCTTTAATTTTGCTGTCTACTACGAATTTGTGTCACTTAGCAAAATCAGTCTTTCTCGTGTGACAAACCTTAAATGGGGACGAACTTCTGAATCCAATGATATTCATCCAATTATAAGAATAAAGTAAAAGATAAGGGAATCATAACATGGCAATAAGTAGGTAAAAACTGAATATATATATATATATATATATATATATATATATATATATATATATATATATATATATATAAATATATATATATATATATATATATATATATATATATATATATATATATATATATATATATATATATATATATATAAGGAGATGCATAAATAAAACAGATATGTAATTAACATGGGCTGTAGGTGGATTAAACTAAGAAGTTCCCAGAATGTCAAAGTTAGCCTTCTTTGATGAATGGATAAAATATTACCATCATAAAGGCTAACACGTATGAATGGTCTATATTTACTTGAACATTTTCGTGCAACCCTTGATGACATCTATCGTTTGAGGTAGTCTAGACGGAAGGCAAACATAAGACTCATATCTTAATGAAAAGATTCTTGCATCAAAATTAATGTTCCCAGAGAGAAAATAGAGTTTTTTTATCTTTTAGTTTACTTTTGCGGAATAAAGTCAAAGGAAGGAATATATATTTACCAACGTTATGAAAGCTGTGGTCGCTTCTCTTTCTCGTATTACCTGGAAACTGTAAATAGCTTTATTTGCTGAAAAACTCCTCAGCTAAAAAGACTTCCTTAGAAAGACCACAATTATTAGTAAATCTTCACTAACAATAAATGAGAACTACAGATAAGTTACGTTATTGAACCAACGTACTTTAAAGTAATATTGCTGGAAATAATGTGGCCAAATAATCTTATTTTCAAACTCTGGTCTGTTTCGTAGATTCCTCACCATAGCTTTCCAGCGTCATGTGTTTGGTTTTTTTGCAATGGGTTATACCTAAACATACTTACATACTTTTGTTTACTTTCATTTACTTTCACTTTTAGTAAAGCTCGTTGCGCATGTAAATTAGTGAACAATTGTTGCCTTTCTCCAAAGAACTCACACACCCTCACAAACACACACACAAACACACACACACACACACACATATATAAATATATAATATATATATATATATATATATATATATATATATATATATATATATATATATATATATACACACACACATATACATACACATATATGGCCGTCGATGATTTTGTACATACAGTTTATAAGTCAATAATTTTGTTTTTTTTTCTATTCAGAAGCAATGACAGTGAAATTTCTCCCAATTACATTCTTATCAGAAAGCAATCTGAAGAGTTATACGGTACTCAAAAGTTATTATAAAAGTAGGATATTAATTACTATCGTAACAAGTAGAGAACTGTGGACTCCCTGGTAAATCAAAAGCCTTCTTATGGTCGGAAAAGCCGATTCCCCAGGCCCAAGTATTAATGTTTTGATGTTGGGATGTTATTATTGAGCTTTATGTTAGAAGATTCTGTCAAAAATATGTTTCGAAAGTTCTTTCTGACTGGCGAAAGTGATCCTGTCAGGAGCACAGGAATAAGAGGAACAAAGGGTGATTCTCTCTCTCTCTCTCTCTCTCTCTCTCTCTCACTGGACTCCAAGAACCAGCTTACCCGTTTATTCGTTATTGTCAAATGAAAATTCGTTTCGCTGACGCAATTTCAATATATAATGTTAACATCATACCGTAAGTTTTATGAGCATCCCTGAATCGGCCATACGAAAAAAGGGGTGTTGCAGTCGCGACCCTGGGTCCTTTGACCTCGCAGCCATCAAAGCCAGCGCTAATTGAACGTACCTGTGACTCTCTGCGCGCCCGTCGAATTTTCCTCTTTTACCCTGATTACATCCCTACTTCCTGCAGGGCCGCAGGAACATGGATGGCCCTCCCGCCCAGCTCTCCCTGAAAGAAAGGCGGTGCTCAAAGGGATACTGCTCTCAGTAATGGCTGTAGGGACCTGGATCCAATCACACGCGAAAAGAACAATGAACCGGACTGCACTTGGCTGAATGGGAAAAGGAAACTCGTGGTGTGTCCCGTTAGAGAAGTAATTGCTGCGCCCTAGACGCGTCCTTCCATAAATTAAGCAGGAAATAATCGTCTGCATTATTGTGTGGTGTGACTTGAATGGCCCCGTATACCTTAAGAAAAATATTGACAGGAATTCTGCATCAGTGTTATTATCATAGATTGTGGTATTAGTTCTGTTAAACTGAATCACCCCAGTCCCCATCAAAAAACTACTTATTCGATGTTAGCAAATTGCTAAATTCGAATGACCCGGTCTCCGGCCAGATATTTTCCCTTTCTAATTGGCATAAATGGTATGTCAGTCAGCGCAAGGTTAATGTCTAAAAACGTTCTTTGTAGCATCGGATAGCCTTCCCATTGCAGTCAGTATCACTCTCTAAATAAACACCCCAAAAAAAAAATCTGCATTGAACTATGAAAGTCAACACATCCTCACTATGGGGCACTGAGCGTGTTATGTATTAAAGGCAGGTATGTTTAACTCCCTGATCACATTCGCGGCTTATACAATGTATCAAACTTACAGATTTAATTAGTTCCTCTTTGGAGGAGTGGTAGAGCTTTAGTTGTTGGCCCAGCGTTCGACTCTCCGAGCCGCCGAAGAGAATTAGAGGAATTTATTTCTGGTGATAGAAATTCATTTCTCGTCATAATGTGGTTCGGATTCCACAATAAGCTGTAGGTCCCGTTGCTAGGTAACCAGTAGGTTCTTAGCCACGTAAAAATAAGTCTAATCCTTCGGGCCAGCCCTAGGAGAGCTGTTAACCAGCTCAGTGGTCTGGTTAAACTAAGATATACTTAACTTTTTTTACAGATTTAATTTTATCAATGTAAGCTTACTTACCATTTAAAAATATCCACGTCGTGCGATTTTATGGGGAATATTCCTTAAGGGGAAGATCGAATTAAAATTACATTGTAACAAAGAATCTCGAAGCCTTAGATATTTTTTTGTAACTATATAACATGGATGAAATTTTTGGCGCGTAACTGCCTCAGTGATTCCATCGGAGTTGTTTTTCTCGAGTTTTGATCATAATTGCTCAGTTTTCATTCTTCCATTGTGGCACACGCAAAACGTTTTACGCCAGTTTACATCTTTTCATAAAGCAAAATTGAAAGGGTACAAAAGAGCATTAGTGCACTAAGCATCATAGCCATTTTCAGGCACCTGAAATGTCAAAATCTTAGTTTTCGTGAATTTAGGCTTCATGAAGTCAGCGCATTAAGAAGTCAGTTTTGGAAAAGTTTCCGCGTGAGGTGCGTCTCTCTGAGTCATTCAGAAATTTTCTTTGTAAGTTTTGAGAAACCTTTGTCACTCTGTTTTCCGTAGTATGAAATCGTAAAAGAACAGGGATTTACATCGAAAAGAAACCGGAGAAATACTTGTCAGTGCTGTTTAAAACAACCTCCACGGTGTGGCTGTTTCAGTTATTTATGTCTTTTGTAAATTAGTCTGAATGTTTTATATGATAGCTCATTGTCTTTCCCTTCAGAGCATTACTTAGACTTCACCATGGTGAATGATCATCTTATCAAACACTTTTAAAATATTATTCTATATCCCCTTTTAATTTATTAGTAACGCCTATTTGAGACGAGCACTCACTATTATATTATAAATTAAGCAAAATGGCATTTCACATCAAGAAGCCTTGATGAGAGAGAGAGAGAGAGAGAGAGAGAGAGAGAGAGAGAGAGAGAGAGAGAGAGAGAGAGAGAGAGAGAGCGGGCCCTGCACACCCTGAATACATGTAGATAAAAACCGACTTCGACTTAATTCCGGTAAAGAGAAACCCAAATCGCAATAACTTCGTGTCCTGCCTATCATCTCATAAAAGGCCGGAAGGACCAACTATTTGGGCCAAAACTCTCGGTAAACATCAGAAGGCAAACAAGACTTCTGCCAACTCTTTCTCAAAAAGGTCGCGCGGGGTCGCAATCTATTATTAAGGAAGGAACACGAAAGAAATACGCTAATATTTGCTTGAACTTCGAAACAGTTTTCTTCTTAACTTCGTCGTCTTCTTTAATGCAGGACATGGATACGAGGACGCTTTTCATCCTTATTTTTATTTCTCTTCTAATTATTCTCAAGTCCTTTCTCCATTTTTCCTTATGGCTATTAAGAGGGAAATAAGTTTTCTTTATCCGTTATTTCTTCAGTTCATGCATGATGATATGAACATAATTACTCATCCTTCACCTTCCTCTAGAAAATTCTAAGTAAAATAAAACTGTATTAAAGGGTGGATTGAAAGTTAGCAGTTCCTTAATTCATTTGACGAAGAGGTGAACCAGGTTCTGTAGCAATCTGCCATTTATTGCGTCCGAATTTCGCCTTTAAGCCGATTATCTAAAATTTAAATGATTCGATTCTCAAATGGCCTCCAAAATCTTCAATTTGCTTTTTAACTTGGAATATTGGCCTGATGAAACTGGTCTCTTATATTCAACTAATTAGAGAAACAAATCCACAGTTATGTATATGTACATATATTTAAAGATAGGTCTGTGCAGACAGCTTTCGGGAATCTGTACAGATCTATCTTTAAATATTTGTACATATACATAACTGTGGATTATGTATATGTACATACATGTATAGATAGATCTGTACAGATAGCTTTCGGAAATCTGTACGGATCTATGTTGAAATATATGTACATATACACAACTGTGGATTTGTTTCTCCATTTGAAGACTCATGAGTATTTTTTGATTGAACTAATTAATTTGATCTCACCAGATGATATCTGTTTACGCTTAATTACCTCATGATTTATAGTGGCACGTTAAAAATCTTATTGTTTCTGGAAAATGACCCTCGCCGCTATAAAAATACTCATAAATAAAAAAGTAAAAAGATAACCCTTTCAATGTGAATATCCACATTACGGTTTTGAGAATAATCATTTTGGTAATATAATATATTAAAAGCTCCTTGCACAATTCAAGAGCATGGGGGAATTAAGTGCTGAGCTGAAATGGCGGTATCAAGTAACAAAATTTCCACAGCGATTTGCATGATTGTAAGAGATTTCAGAAGTGGACCATTATTATTATTATTATTATTATTATTATTATTATTATTATTATTATTATTATTATTATTATTATTATTATTATTATTATTATTATTATTATTTCCCTACGTTCGCCGCTCGTCGTGAAACTGGTAGCACGTTCAGTTCGCAAACTACTGGACCACCGTTCGTTCCCCAAATCGTATGTAGGGGACAGTATGGGAACGTTCCCTAAAAATCCAGAGGACCTCTGTTCACCATGGCAATGAATTAGGTTAATCGACTATTCTGGATTGCAGCTGGGTTGAGAGAGAGAGAGAGAGAGAGAGAGAGAGAGAGAGAGAGAGAGTTTTCAAACTTAGCGTGCGTTTGTTTGTTTATGCGTGTGTGTGTGTGTGTGTGTATGTGTGTTAGAGAGAGAGAGAGAGAGAGAGAGAGAGAGAGAGAGAGAGAGAGAGAGTTCATCACTTCGGCAAAATGTATAACATCATTTGAATGAAAACGAGGGGAGCACGATGGGGTAATAATCCCCCTACAAGGATTAATTCCTTCAAAACTTATTCATTGGATCTCTCTCTCTCTCTCTCTCTCTCTCTCTCTCTCTCTCTCTCTCTCTTCAGCATCAGTGTAATTAAAATGACCGATCCTGGGCGTAACGATGAATGGCCAAAAAATGACGTAAGTTTGACAATTTATTTCATTATGCTCCTGTCCTTCTCATACGTCGGATATTTCAATTACACAGCGGGCTTCAAAAGTTTCTCTCTCTCTCTCTCTCTCTCTCTCTCTCTCTCTCTCTCTCTCTCTCTCTCTCTCTCTCTCTCTCTGCTGAGAGGTCATAATTAAATAGATGCCATGCACCTATTTAATTATGAACCAAAAAACCATTTAAATTTATATGAAAGCACCTTAAATAAAACTTTTAACTATTCTATTTTTACCATCATTCTCACCTCTGCAAGACACGTATTACAATATATGACTTCAAAGGGTTTTCGATTGATAATTTCACATTAGCAACGATTACACTAAAGTGTTTTTGTACTATGTAATGTTAGTTTCGGTTTCCGCCAAAACATAAATAGTTGAAACTACTATCTATTTCAGGGACCGCCTTACCAAAAAATTAGCGGGAGGTGTATTGTACATTGTTTCAAACTACCATTTCGATCAAATAATTAGTTTGAAAGATATTTGAGAAAAACGATGACTCGCGGTCCCTGAAATGGATAGTGGTTGTGCGCGTATCTGGCAGATGGGGTCATTATGAAAGGAAGACAATGATAAGAGCAATAAACTATTTAATGTTGCTAGCAAATTATTCAGAAAAATTACTCAGCAGAAGGTTTATTCGTTAACTAGTCTGCATACCTGCAATAAATAAGGTTTTCAGTTGGGACAGTGTTCAGACATGATCCAGAATAAGAATGATGGAAGACGGCTTTGAAATGATCGCGGAAACATTACCGCTGTAGGTAAATGAAGGAGCAAAAATCACAAGTTAAGATCCATTACAAAAGGAAACAGAAGAGAGGAAACAAAGAATAATCAAATGACGTTGATGCTACGAAACGCAGCAGCAAGTTCAGTTCGACTTTTTTTACACTTTTATTTTCTCATTCACTGCGGACTGGATTAGATTATTGCCATAAAGTATCGTGCTACATTGACCTTGGCATTCAGAATAACTATGACCAAACTATTTCATTATGCCAAGGGCCAGGATTATTTGCGTAATTGTCTAGAGGAGAAAGTCTTTGAAATCGTGGTTGATCTCCATCATTTGAAATTAAAGATATCGCTTATATTTAACTGATAATGAACTGTAGTATCTTTCTTTGACAAAGAACTTCCTCTAAGAAGGAGAATAATGGTAATGAATTTTTCTTCTTATACAAGTGTTAAAAGAATTTCCTAACGAATTATTCTGAAGTGAATGTCTCTGAAAACTAGTACTGAAATGAATCAGATATACGCGTTTTGATACCACTTTTGCATAAAGTATTTGAAAGCTACATACACACACATAGATATATATACACACTATGTATATATGTATATATACCCTGTATATATACATATATATATACATATATATAAATATATATAAGTATATATATATTTATATATACTGTATGTATATATATGTATATATATACACACACACATATATATATATACATATATATATATATATATATATATATATATATATATATATATACATATGCTTATATTATATAAATATATATATATAATTTATTTTATATACAAATATACGGTATATATATAATTTATATATATATATTTATATATATATATATATATATATATATATATATATATATATATATATATATATATATATATATATATGTAGAATCTACTGGTCACTTTTACCAGACACATATGTAATTCTAATAGCCACAATGCCCTCTTAACTTCTCGAAATCTTCGCGCTTTTTGGATATGCTTGTAACTACGAAGCCGAGAGTATCCAAACGGAAGAAATTGAAGAGCCTGTGAACGCCGGTCGCGGGAAGCGAACCCGAATTCCATATTCACAGGGAGGTCACTTTGCCGACCTGACCAAAAAGCGCGAAGAATTCGAGAAGTTAAGAGGGCATTATGGCTATTAGAATTACTTATATATATACATATATAATATATATATATATATATATATATATATATATATATATATATATATATATATATATATATATATATATAATATATTAATATGAATGAATTAGATAAATGAATTAGATAAATGCATATAAACTTCTTATTTAATGTTACATAATTTTCCAAGTATAAAACTCTCATTATTGCAGTGGAATGAATGTAGTGGTAGATATAATCTTTTACTTTCAGTGACTTATTCTCCTGTATATTTTTCTCTTATTGTGTAACATACTTGTAAAACGGTGTTTGCTTTTATCTTAAGAGACTGCAAATACCGTTTATCATATATTAACGTTACTGTGCGAGCTGCTAAAATTTGCAGCTCCCCATGCAATGAGAAACAACACTTCTTCTAGGATAATAACACATAAACATTTAAGACATAAAATACAGTGACTCTCCAACTCCGTCTTCGCATCATGTCGAGTTTCGGTGTGGAAGAAAAAATGAGTTGATTAATCTCTCGCCACTGTCTCGTGTCTCCTTCCCATTTCTCTTTGTTCCGTCTCGTCTTATTTGAGAACAGGATTATTAAGGGCAACGCAGCCATCCCACGCTCCATTAGGGTCACTATTCGTCAAAATAATCGTCTGACTGATGCCGCAATGAAATTCGTCATCGCGGGGGGAAGACATCGCCATGACAGATTATGGACTCCAAGTAGGTCATTCGTTTTTCAGAGGCGTTCGCTCTGCTGCCGTAACTTACGCGATGGGTCTTTGCCCTCATGTAGGGGAACTCTGAGGTTTAAACTGCATTTTGTTTAACAAATGCCGGATTTAAAATGTTCGGTGTTCAAATCTGTTCGTTAGATTCGTTTTAGAGAAAGAACCACGAAAGAACTGAGTACGCATATACTATAATGTCTCTGAGTTTAACAAATGATTTAAAATGATCGGTGTTAATAATAATAATAATCTCTAATAATAATAATAATAATAATAATAATAATAATAATAATAATAATAATAATAATAGAAAAGAGACATTCGTTATGGCATTCTATGACGAGGCAGTGGAAGGTTTTACGGGAATTTGTCACATTTCCTGTGCTTGTAGAAATGCAAATGTCCCTGAGTGTGTCCTTACCTTTCCTTTCATAAAATGGAAATAAGGCCAGGATTACGTGACCTTTGCTTTAAAGAAAAGGGTATTATTAAGAGTGTAAATTGCAGATCATTTGTAGTAGTAGTAATAACAATACTACTACTGCTACTACTACTATTAATAATAATAATTTTCACTTTAATCAGCAGCAACCCTTGTAATATTATGGTTCCATATCTGTCATGAAAGTAATAATAACCTAAATAAATAAAATTAGCAAATACAAATACAGATTGAAAAAAAATATGATATAAGGCCCTGTTTTATTTTTTCGGTATTACTCTGATTAAAAACTTTATTAATAAAGACATTTTTTGTTTATATGTAAATAAATTTAAAGAATAATATTTATTTAGTTTTCATTAAAAAAATGTTGGTGGATACTCACATAAAAATATCTGTTCAAATATCACTGACGTTGACTTGCCCATATAGAAAGCGGATTTTGGGGTAAATATTTGCCGACCAAACACATTCGAGACAGAAATTGGAAAACCGACGAAGTGATAAAAAGGCAACGATTAAAAAGAATTTGATTTCGCCGTTTCAAAAAAAAAAAAAAAAAACATTCCTCGCGTAGTCTAAAAAAAATACAAAAAATATTCGTCGCGTAAAAAAAAAAAAAAAAAAAAATCGGTCAACGGCTGATCGTAACATTAAGGCCGGAAATCCCGGAGCCTGAATTTGGAATATGGGATGCATGTGACACGAATTTTTATGCCCCTGAAAAATGCAGATTCGGATTTCACGGTCCGTAATACCTTTCCATTTCCTGAGATATTAAAGAGCGACTCCGGAATTTTAAAGGAGTTCGAAGTCTCGAGAAGCCGTCTTCCTTCGCAGAGGTCGAAGTAGGGAGTTATAATAATTAACTCAGAGCTTATATGATTTTCACGTTAATCAGTCGAATTTAATAGTTTCGTTGGAGGCTTCATTTCTGTTGTTGTTTTTTTGACGCGCTCTTAATTGCAAACTTACATTTTTACTCTTATGTGCTAGCTATTAATTCGCATCTTTCATAAATTAGTACTCATTTAATGACTTTTACTCTCTCTCTCTCTGTCTCCATTTATGTACATTTAACTTCCAATTCAAATATTTCATGTTTTTATTCTAAACTCTCTCTCTCTCTCTCTCTCCATTTGCATGTACATTTAAAATGTACATTTAAAATTTTTCTAAGTTTTAACTTCTAACTCTTCTCTCTCTCTCTCTCTCTTTTCTCTCTCTCTCTCTCTCTCTCTCTCTCTCTCGGCGCATTTGTATGTAGGCTAAATTTAACTTCCGAATCACATATTTCACATAACTTTTATTCTAATTTCATAACTTTTAGTTCTCATACTTCATAATTTTTTTTATTCTAAACATGTAACTGCCAGTTCGCATACTTCATAATTTTTTTTATTCTAAACTCTCTCTCTCTCTCTCTCTCTCTCTCTCTCTCTCTCTCTCTCTCTCTCTCTCTCTCTCTCTCTCTCTCAACAGGAGTTTCGAGGAACATATTCCAGTTTTCCTTACCCTAAAAAAAAGCATGATGAATTGTCATTTTACATAACAAAGTGGAAATGACAAACGGGTCTTCAATATTCTTCGGAGGCATCTAGGAGGAAAAAATGACTCGAGATGAATCGTTCCGAGGAGCATACGTAGCTTCATAAATTGCGGCAGCCAAAATGTCTCCCTGTTGAATCGAGTAGGTGTTGCTCCTATTAGCCTGATTTCGGAATGCATAAACTTAGTATTTGTTTTCATTCTCTCTTTTCATTATATAGTATGTATATATACACACATATATATATATATATATATATATATATATATTTATATATATATATATATATATATATATATATATATATATATATATATATATATATATATATATATGTTTATACACACACATATATATATATATATATATATATACATATATATATATATAATATATATATAATATATATATATATATATATATATATATATATATATATATATATATATATATATATATATATATATATATATACACATATACACATACACGCACACACGCAAACATACGCATATTATGTATGTATATATGTATGTGTGTGTATTGAGAGAGTGTGGTGTGTGTGAAAAAGTAAGAAAGCGATTTGATGTTCACTCATGTGGAAACTACATGACAAAGTATTGAATTTACCCATATTACCCAGTTTACAAGAAATAGTTTCATAACAATAATAATGCTCATCTAATAATTTAAGCTTTTTGCAGTTAAAGAAATTTTCCCTAAAAAAAAAAAAAAGAGTATCTGCTTCTCTGATCTTGGACACTTCAGAATAGTGACAAACGAATCTTACAAACGTATTCAGTGCATCGGCCAAACAACAGTAATGCTCTTTTGAAAGAGGCATTTGAGATATTTCGTCGTCATCCGCATTATTCTTTAAAGTAATTTTATCTTTGCAAACTGATACACACACGTACACACACATATACATGTATATTCATATATATATATATATATATATATATATATATATATATATATATATATCTATCTATCTATCTATCTATCTATCTATCTATCTATCTATATATATATATATATATATATATATATATATATATATATATGTATGTATAATTAAAACGAAATTCGATTTCAGCATCCATTTGTCACACGCTAGATAATTGTTCACTATGAAAGAAATAATACAACGAATGTTAAAAGCCGATACAAAGTTCCGATTTTATATCGTTTGTATCAAAGTAAAATGAATATCATAGATCAATAGCAATAAAAGAAAAACAGGCTTTTTAGATATATAGGCCATATCAGAGCTGAAACGAATATAATTCAAATACGCTCCTCCAGTTACGACAATACAGAGCATTTATTTTCAGTCCGACGGTAGGCAACTTTTTAACTTCACTTAAACTGGAGCAGAGCGCAATTTGTTCCGACCTGGCAGGTAGACTGCCATTATGCATAAACGAAGCGTGGGAAGAGAAATGATGAGGACGTGGGAGTAGTTTCAACGGCTTAAACTCTACTGAGGAGCCTCATTTCCAAATCTTCCTAAAGAAGAAGAAGAAGAAGGAGTGGAAGAAAAAGAAGAATCAGAATGGTTGTTATTCAGGTAAAAGGTAAAAAAAAAAACATCTCGAAGTGTTATGAAACGTTTTTCATGACTGGATGGACCGAGTCATCTAAATATTAAAAGGCATTCGTTAAAGACTAATATGCTTCAGATATAAATCAGTCGAGCTTTACTAACTTTATTAAGAGAATTTCATTTGTAAAGGAGAGTAGAATAAACACAAATCCAAAAATCCAAAGTTTCCCACAGAAGAAGAAGAAGAAGAAGAAAAAGAAGAAGAAGCACGTTTGTTGTTATGCAGACACAAGGTGTGAAAAACATCTCGAAGCATTGAAACCCTTTTTATGCGTCTGTGGAACAAGTTATTTGAATATGAAAAGGCTTACTTTAAAGTTTAACGTACTTCACATATAAATCAGTCGAGCATGACTAATTTTACTAAGAAAATTTCCTTCATAAAGGAATGTAAAATAAAAACACCGTCTGGTTGTCCAAAACAGCAAACTGTTGTGGCGCCTGATACGCGATGCTCAAAAGGATTCGCGTAATTAACGTCTCCTTTGTCTCAGGGGACACGAAAACTAGTTTTTCCTGGAATTAATCATCACCTTCCATCATAAAGGGGCGTTTTGAAAGTCATCTCCCTTCGCTGTTCATTTTATCTGGACGCCCTTTCTGAAAAAAGGGGTAATTAACTCAATTAACATTTCTCAGCCCTTGTCTGCAAAGTGCGTCATTCCATTCACGTCAACTGTTATTTGGATTATGTAAAGTGTCCGGGAGTTCGGCCACAGACTAGAAAGGAAACGACACAAAACTCAAAATGCAAACTAAATAAATACAGGGAACGGAAGAAAGATAATAAAAATAAAATAAAAATATTTGGCTGGGGAAAGTGATAGAGAAGGAGACCACATAATTATCACAAAGGAAGGAAAAATTGATGTTGGAAAAACTAAAAAAATAAAAATCCTTTGCCGGACTCATCGTGACCACAATAAACTAGGAAATAAAGCAGACTTTTCCTCAAATTGTGAATTAATGTTTCGTTTCATATTTCCGCTCTGAAGAGGAATGTGAGATTACTGATAGACTATGAAGCATGATCTATCATGCAATACAAAAAGCTCAATAAAAATGAAATGTAGAGAGAGAAAGAGAAGCGGGAGAAAGATTATGTTATAAATTATTGTGCAATAGATTTAATGACAGTTAATAACAAGTAAAAAATGCGCCGAACGAGTTTCCTGTACAGCGTATAATGCCGTATGAAACTCTCAGCCACGGCCCATGAAACTCGCAGCCGGCTGTGATGACCTGTGTTGTTGCGGTGCCAGATGCACGGTCATGGCTAACTTTAACCTTAAATAGAATATCAACGACTGAGGCTAGAGGGCTGCAATTTATTGCCCTTTACAACCTATTTCTCTTCTTTAAGACCAAGATGAAATGAAAAATAGTATCGTTTGTCACAGCAGAATGGCTTCTGCGTGTGTTAATCCCATAAACAGTAAAGAAATCCTATGAAGCAATTCATTTTATGCATGTGCGCATTATCTTTTCTGAACCAACATAAGGTCTTATTACCCGTCGCTCTTTTTTCCGTTATGATGACACATAGATTGTCAAAGCGGATTAAAATGACGATGCATGTGGCACATCAAAGACTTCGATGAAAGACTCACAGTCCGTATGTTGATGAAAGACTCACAGTACGTATGTTGACATCTCAAGACTTACAGTACGTACATTGACATCTCAAGACCTACAGTACGTATATTGGCATCTGAAGACTTAAAAGTACGAACATTGACATCTCTCACGCATATACTGTCGCGTCCTGGAATTTCAGTCAAGAATATTAAGGAACTTTTTGTGTTAACACTTCCTAACAAAGTCAGTACAACAGTTTGTAGCGTTCTGTCTCCTCCCTCTCAGGACGCGATGTTCTTTGTACTTTACCAAACTACCTCAAAAGAGTTTGACGGTTCGTTTCACATTTACCGAGTTCAAGTTTCTCACTGTTTTATTCAGCAATATACGAGACATATATTCATAACTTTGTAGAGTTTCATATCTTTATGAATGCTGTTCATAAAAGGATCCAGTTTCTGTGCTTGAATTGTCTGTGTGTTTGACTGAACACACACACACACACACACACACACACACACACACACACACACATTTACGAGTCAGCACTGGTAAATGGCTTACATAACAAAAAGAATCACTTCCATATAGAGTAAATGGAGTTTACCTGTTTTTTTTCTCTCACGTTTTACATTAACCTCTGACTAGTATCTGACAGCAAAGTCTTCACTTATTAATCCAAACAGAATAAATAGGTCAGTTGAATTTATTCTTTGACATCAGACATATTTAACATAATGTATCAGTACAAAATTTTAAAAATCAATATATTTAAGATTCAGGATATGGAAGCCGTGATTAACAAATCATTGGGTGTGATACTGATTAGCAGTGTTATAGAAATACCTTTGCTGCCTTACTAGAGGTGAAAATGGCATAGCGATAAACAACAAAGCCTTTTCAGTAGAACTGGGCACTGTGAGTCTGCATGGCTATTCACCATTTTAGCTGCCTATAGAGGACATGAAAAGACAAAATTTGTTAACGACTAATTTGTGCTTTTCTAACTGATGTGTAACTGACGTTTTTCTTGCACCTAAAGTAGACTGGTGATTACTGTGGACACTAAAGTTAATTTTACACAAAAGAAGATTTGACATTATTTGTGGGTGAAGTGGTACGAAATTCAGTGAATCATCCCAGTAATTTTTAGTCGAGTTCATTTCCGATGAACACCCCAGGCGAATTTTTATACGAAACAAAAATTATATGCATCGACCTAAGAAGCTGAATAACAAATTTTTTTTCTCGTGTCAGAGTATGTAGTGGTCCCCTCTATCAGCTGGAACTTTGGAATTCATTCTTTCCAAAATAATAGTGTACTTTACTTTCTCTTACAAGCAATAGAATAGCAAAGGTAGCTGCAGAATCCAGCAATTGGTCGGGTGGGGAGGCGGGAAGGGGTGGGCGGGGGTTGGTGGGTGGTGATGGCTGTTTAATTTTTCTGCTTCTTCGTTAACACATTTCTATCTTTTAACTTTAATAGAAGTAATTTATATCCAGAGAAAAAGGGAGCAGAGTTTTTAGAATATACCCATTATTTCTGATACGGAATAGATTTTTGTATGAGTTTTCAGGAGAAAATTCTCTAAACATAGTCTACATTTAAATAACACTTAAACAGAATTCCGGCTCTAATAACAGCTCGGCAGGAATCAAGTAATTAACTTCTCCTTTGCCTTGCAGAGATAAAATCACTTTATTACCTCCAACTAAACAAGCAACATTCAGATAGAAAAAGATGATCTCCCCTCCACTCGTCTGTAAAATGAAGTAATTATCTCAATTAACAGCATTCTCTGTCACGACTGTGCCATTTCCTTCAAATCGTTTCAATGAGGATTTTTTTTACGGTCATTATAACAGAAGAAAAGTATAACTGAATCAAGCACAGAAGGGGGAAACGTCGCAAAAATTCAACTGCCGACAAAGAGAAAGGAGATAAAACGAACGGGAAATTTTCACAGAATCACAAGTTGGTGATTGAAATAACAAACGGATGTTTGTGCGCAGTAATTATACAGAGAGAGAGAGAGAGAGAGAGAGAGAGAAAGAGAGAGAGAGAGAGAGGGGAACCAAACGGGAGATTGAAGTAAAAAGTATCAATGGACAAATTGTTTAACACAATGAGCTCAAAAAAATACAAATACCCTGAGAGAGAGAGAGAGAGAGAGAGAGAGAGAGAGAGAGAGAGAGAGAGAGAGAGAGAGAGAGAGAGAGAGATAGGTTTCATCATTAGATATCTGTTCTGGATTGGAATGCATGATGCATGATGAAAGGCATCATATTGTTGATTAATGAAGGAAGGTTGTTGCTAAAAGATGTTTTTCCTGAGAGAGAGAGAGAGAGAGAGAGAGAGAGAGAGAGAGAGGTTTCCTCATCAGATATCTGTTCTGGATTGGAATCGTGATCTATAATGAAAGGCATTATATTGTTGATTAATGAAGAAAGGTTATTGCTAAAAGATGTTTTTCCTTGAGAGAGAGAGAGAGAGAGAGAGAGAGAGAGAGAGAGAGAGAGAGAGAGAGTTTATATAGAATATATCTGTTCTGGATTGGATTGAGTTATACATGATGAAAGACATTATATTGTTGATTAGTGAAGAAATGTTGTTGTGCAAAGATGTTTTGAGAGAGAGAGAGAGAGAGTTACTACTTGTAAAAAATGATTGAATAATGACCCTTGGTACTTTGAACTAACATTTCTAAAAAAAAAAAAAAAAGAATGTCACATTGCTACGACTGTTCGGTATAGGAAGGGAAACAATTTCGTCAGGAAGAATCCTTTTAGAGAGAAGGAACAAACTCATTTCCTTTTACACCCTCATAAACGTCATTCTTTCATGTAATTGTTATTCTCATCTTCAGTCAGCACTCAGCTTTCTCTCCTTCTCTCTCTTTGTCTGCTTACCTTGATATAATATGATATGATATGAAACCAAACAAAGAATGCATTATAGAACGACCCAGCAGCATTTCAGTTGCTTCTTAAATGTTTTTCTTGTGGTAACCTGTAATTATATATTGAATTTTCTCCCACTATGCAGCATTCCTGGTGATGCTTAAACTACAGGGAGACCCGGTTAGCTAGCTACTATAACGTTTCTTTTTTTTCTGGTATTTTGCATCTTAACCTATCAGGTGCCTGGAATTTCAAACTTACACATACACACACATTATATATGTGTATATATTTAATGTTTTATATATATATATATATATATATATATATATATATATATATATATATATATATATATATATATATATATATATACAAACACATATATGTAGGCTATATATGTGTATGTGCGTCTGTGTGTGTCTATGTGTGTGTGCGTGCGTGCGTGTGTGTTTGTGTATATGTGTTTGTGTGTGTTCGGAACAAGAGCCATTGCATAATGCTGTGATATGATCGTTGCATTTCCCGAGTAAGGACACTTGCTATGAAATATTTTTTGTTTTGTTTAAGGTTACAGTGTAATAATAGTGATGATAAAAATATTGATGATTTTTCAAAAGACAATCTTTTTCTCTCTAAATATTATTAAAGAAATAGTTCAATGAATTTTCCACTGGGATACGTACCGTGAGAGAACCTCAGAAATTCTTCAAAGAAATTCGAAATAACATCATTCAGCAAATGAGTTAGAATATTACCGCGGTAATGTGGCGTCAGCATGTGCAACTAATTAATACCTTCCCATGCGGTGGGTGTTTGAGAGATTCAGTTCAAATGTCACGTCAATTAAGCAGCAAATGAGAACTCCACTAATTAATTCATTCAAGAAAACCGATTCATGGGACGCAAGCTGGAAACAGACGGAAGACGATAAATGTTTCCTTTGCTGTGGACAGGAACGACCTGATGTAGAAGTTGACGTGTGTGTGTGAAGGGAGAATAAATGATATGAATGAAGTGGAATTTTGGAAATGTCTCTGAAATAAATTTTAATTTATAGGTTCTCGTAATTCTCCGGTTTTTCGCTTCAAAGGATCGAAATTTCTTTTCGATCGGCTGAGTTCAGGAAAAGGTCTTATCCGTTTTTTCATGCTGGATGAATGCATTCTATCTTTATTGATCATACTGTAGTTCATACGCTGCTTGTATGTTTTTCCTTTTTTTATTAGATGTAAATCTAATTAAAGAAAAAATAAAAATGGACCGGTGTAGAAGAGGAGTCATTAGATATTTACAGAGGTGTTTCATATATATGTATATATATATATTATATATATACATACATACATACATACATACATACATACATATATATATATATATATATATATATATATATATATATATATATATATATATATATATATATATATATATATATATATATTCTTCCTTCTTTATCAGTTGTAAATCCAATTAAATGAACAATAAACATGGACTGGCTCAGAAGAGGGATCAAAAGCTAAGTATACCTTAGTTTAACCCGACCACTGAGCTGATTAACAGCTCTCCTAGGGCTGGCCCGAAGGATCAGACTTATTTTACGTGCCTAAGAACCAATTGGTTACCTAGCAACGGAACCTACAGCTTATTGTGGAATCCGAACCACATTATACCGAGAAATGAATTAGAGAGGGCGATTAACAGATAAACAGAACAAACAGACATCTCCCAAATTTCTCAAAAAATAAAAACAAATAAATATAGTGTATGTGGTTATTTAATCAATGTACCTTGCAAATACAGTTCGTCAGTTATTTTGCAATTTGAATCAGACATTGGTCTGAGAAGGTTACCTTGGAGACAAGGCCATTCTTTATTGCAGGAAAGTTAGGGTTTGATCAGATGGGATAAAAAATATGGCTAAAAAAAAAGAATAGTGCTCTGGATGAAAGACAACATTTCAGTGAATCGATTAAAAACGTCAATTACGGTCTAGTTGTAGACAGAATTATTTAAAGGTAATTACCAGCAGAATCCAAATAAAACGTTTAAACGTGTTTTTGTAGACCAGATTGGTCTCACTCAGATCTTGCCCCCATCAGTTTTTCAGAATGTAAACATTCTCCAGCAACATCGGGATAAACACCTTAACTGAAAGAATAGACGATACTACATATATTCTTTGGACACTAAGGAGATAGTAAAGCGAAAACAAATATAACTGTATATAGGAATTAAATGTAAGTTGTGTGGCAGTCATTATGTTTCTGTTCATTGTTTACAGGGTGATCAAATAACAAAGAAAAAGATTCCTGAACCTTTTTCTCATATTTCATTTCCTTGTTCTCCTTCTCCGGGTCGTACTTTTGAATTGGACCGTATTTTCCATCAAAATTGATTAAGAAGATGAAAACGATAAATTCAAAGTTTGAGAATAAATCGAATACATTTAAAAACGGAAAACCGAAGCATTCATCGTTTCGTGCGTGATCTCATGAACTTTAACAAAAGTATGGAATCTTGAATGTATTATGATGATTAAAATCTAATTTTATAAAGAATTACATTAAATAATTATGCGATTGATGTGCTGAATTGAATAATAATGATAATAAAACCGGTTATGAGTTGGTAAAAGATATTACAGAGCATTTACAAAATTAAATATCCACTAGGATATTTCGCACTGGAGGGTTACCTGTTCAGATAAATCTTTCATCATATTTGCGTTGTCAATGCTGAATTTTGTTTCCTGACTTTAGGCATCATTTATTGCGCCTACTTTTATAAGGCAGATTTGTCGTTACGTCAGAGCTAAAGTCAATTAAGATATTTTTCTATGGGACCGAACTTGTTTTAAGAATGAGGGAATTTTGACAATGTTGAATAAAGGTCAGTTTTATTTTTGTCAGCTTCGTTTATTTAATTTTGAATTTCTTCTTAGAAGTCTTTGGTATACCGTAATTTCTTGTTTATTTTTAGGACTCGCGCTCATTCTTTTACAGAGTTTTTCCCCTGTTGAACTTTAACTTTTTTCTCTTTATGAAGTTCACATCACTGTAACACAAACACTAATCGTTGCACTGACGTATTGGTCATCATTCTCCCTCTTTTTTTTTTTTTTATTTTCTTGAATTTTTCCATGGTAGCTCATCTTTCTCATCTGAAAATATGCACTTCAAAAAACGTTGAGTGCAGAAAATCAAACCATCGTTTATTTTTTTCCTTTCGAATTCAATTGCCATTACCTCACAAACAACATCTTTTGACGGCAAATTAGCATACGCGCGGCAGTGTGCCCAGGCGAGCAATTCGCAGCAACGTACAGCAGAAATAATTTAGCTTCGGATCAAAACCTGCATATTGGAAAGGATTTTTAAGGCGTGATTCGTCTGTCGGAAAGAGGATTTATGGATTTTTTTGGAGGGGAGGAAAGGAGTAGAAAGTGGCGAAGATTCAGGGCCCTTTGCATTTGCTGAATGTCTCAGCGTCTAGGAAATAAACCTTATGGATTTGCACGTTCGGAGTCTCAGGAAGATCTTGTTTACCCCCTTTGCAAACTACTCGAGCAGACTTAAAACACCATCTATGCAAAGGCCTGAACGTTGTTTCTATAGTTTATTCCTGGAAGAGGATAGAAAGGAATATAGAAACAGATGAACTAGACCGTATCGTATTCTAAAGAGGGAGATGTACGTGATCTTGACAGATGGTATTTTTGGTTTCAAAATATCACGTGTTTTTCCTTTATTATATATGCCATTTGAAATTATATGAAAGTACGGCACGCTTCTTTTTTAACTGTATTATATTCAATAAACTTAACACATTTCATAATTATTATTTCCGAAACAGGATACACTTAAACCTACTTTTATTCTTCAAAGAGTAAACGAACTTATATCTACGGGATGTTGAGCTTTAGAATATCATGTGTTGTTTCCATTGTTTTATATATCATCTAAGATTATATGAAAGTAGGGCAAGTTCCTCGTATTTAATTGTATTAAATTAAACGTAGCATATTTCGTAATCATTTTCAAAGCTGAATACTTAATATAAACCCAGTTTTATTCATAAAAGAATAAACGTACCTAAATCTAGTGGCTGGAGTTAACATAATGAGGTGTTTGATGTTGGATTCAAGCTGGTCTCACCTGCTTTACATGTCAAAGGATAACCAGATTAAATCCGAAACAGAAGCCAAAGAGAAGCCAGGCGATAAATAAAAGATAAAGCTGCATGTTTCAAAGGGGGAGAAATAACGACGGTAATGAAATAATGCTAATGTATATGAGTCTGGGAATTCGCGGGAATAAAGAGTACAATATTCAGTAAGTGAATTACAAGGAAAACTTACAAATCTGTTTCGTATGTCAAGTGCATTCATCTGAAATTATCTTTGCAGAAGAGAATATGAGATAGTATTTCAAAACTCTTATGGAATTTCTAAAATCTTTTTATATTATCTGATAATGATGTATATATCAACCATGTGGAAAACTGAACGAATAGGAAGAAATCATGATACATTATATGAAGTTTTGACATAGAATGTGGCTTTGCTTTATATAGCATATGAATTCATTCTAGTTTGCAAAGGCTATTTGTTTTCTCTGATTATAACTGCGAATTATGTCTTGAGTTAATATCACGAAAATCTTAAACCTATTTTTTGAAAGAGAAAATATCGAAGGATATCATACACTGATGGTTTCACGCAAGTCTGGGATCTTTACGTCATATCCTTAAGAATGCAGGTCCGATCCAGGAATTAAATGGAATAATCCGATAATATTTCGTCATTTTTGCAATGCATGTAACATAATTTGCAGCTGAATTGCCAGAATGGTAATATTTTGAGAACTAGCAAAAACAAATCCATCTGTAAAAAACTGTGTCACTTGTTATAAACTTTAATTTTCTTTTATGAATTCCACGGTAAAATACATAATTTGCCTGGTACAAAAATCATATACGAAAACAGATAAAAAGTATCATTAACACGAATGATGACTGATGTTCTGTCGAGGCATGGTGCAAAAAATAAAAAATAAAGACATAAAGGTCAAAATATCTACTTGCGTGTACCTTAGACCCCCTTTTTTTGCTTACATAACATAAAACTTGGGCTGATAAGAACTTTGGTCTTTAGTGTCAACCACGCAGTGTGGGAGGAAAAAGATCGCGTCAAACATTTTTGCATAAATTTTGGTGAGTAGCTGAGATATGTTCTAAAAAGAACAAAGAAGTGCTTCATGTATGTATATATATATATATATATATATATATATATATATATATATATATATATATATATATATATATATATATATATATCCATTATATATATATATATATATACATATATATATATATGTATATATATACATTTACATATATACATACATATATATATATATATATATTATATATATATATATATATATATATATATATATATATATATATATATATATATATATACATATATATATGTATTATATCTATATATAGACACACACACATATATATATATATATACAATATATATATATATATATATTATATATATATATATATATATATATATATATATATATATATATATATATATATATATATATATATATATATATATATATTGAATATTGGAGAGAGAGCCTCGATGGCTCAGTCGGTTACAGCAGCAGCTTCGGACTTCGTAGAGGTCTGTGGCATGGGTTCAAACCCGCAGCCGACTGATCAGAAAGGCAGACACTTTGCTATCCGTGTAGACATCCCGGGATTTATATGTAATCAACGGATAGGTTTGCTTAAAAGCAAAATGGATGTTACAGACTAAATACACACACACAAAACAAAGCCACTACAACACCTTCTAAAACATAACAAACATCTCACACGTCTCGAACTCTCGCCATACCCGCGCAATAACTCTCGCTGCTGGGGAGAAAGGGCGTTGGGTCGGGTATGATACATGAAACATACGTACCGGGGTCTAAGCGATGTCAGGCAGGGCAGCCGATCGAGACCACAGGTCTACCCCAAAGCCAAATCAAAAAGTCCTTCAAAAGAAGGCATCGTGCTTACCCCATACAAAAATGGGAATAAAAGCACGTTTAAAAGAAGAAGAAGAAGATATTGAATATTGGGAGAGAGCTGGACATGGATTAGTGACCTTCTGGGCGGGGGGGCCCAGTGGGGTAGTGGATGCTAGATTGCTCAGCGTTGGCGGAGGTTTGCCGTTTAGAATTCTTTTGTTTTTCGTCATTAATGATTTTACTCATAAGATTAGAGTGTTTTTACTGTTAGGTAAACTCCGATGTCACATTGAATTACGTTAATCCGGGAGGTTACCATAAATTCAGCCCTATTAACTTTGATCTGCGTCATGGCCTCTGTATCATGGCATTGATTCGTCTATGGTTTAAGTTCAATAACTTCAGTATTACACTAACTCCCACTTAATTTCCTTTCCTTAATATATTCTTATCTTTTCCTTGATTTATTCTTCTCTGTTATTAATTTGATATGTTTAGTCTGTTTCTCCGTATTTGTTATCAATAGAAAATATTAATTTTTACTTCTGGTTACCTTATGTCAAAGAGATATGGTCATGGGAAGGCACAGATCCCCGTAGATTGCCCACAGTTCATTGCAATACCTTGTCTTCTACGGAGGGGCAGAGAGGGAAAGACCACTACAAATATCATTTATTATTACCTCAAATATAATTCCACTAACTTTAAATTAAGGGAATGGAATCATCACATAATTTTTTACTGTAAGTGCTTAGAATTGCTTGTCAGTTTAAAGATATGTTCATTAATTCTATGCTTTGTTTTTCTATTTTTAGAGAAACGAAGGAAAATTTTTTATGCTTTTTTTGTAATTTTTTTCATGACATTATCTTTTCATCTCACTCTTTACTGAACGTTCTCCCAAGGCAGCAGTTCTAATCTTGAAGAATATTTGGCATTGCATAAGAGACCTAAATAATTCTCAATTGTTAAATGAATAGAAATCATCTTATTTTATGTGTCGTTGCGGCTAGCTTAAGCAAAATAGAAGCGTCTCTCAAATGTCACTACCGTTATCATATCTCAAACACAAATTCATCTTTTTCATAAAATAAGACAATTCATGTATGCAGAGTAACAGACGAGATCTTAAGCTTTGAAGCCATTCTTCCTGCCTTTTGATTTCTCGTATTTTTTGAAACGCAGCGAGATCCCATTGTATTTTGTCCCAGTGACAATCTGCTGTACCTTCAGAATAAATATTTTGCAGTAAATAAAGTTTACGATGATACGTTTAAGCTCCTTGCAATAATCCCATCCTCCACGCATGCATTCTTTGAAGCTATGTTATAATAATTCTCTCTCTCTCTCTCTCTCTCTCTCTCTCTCTCTCTCTCTCTCTCTCTCTTGATCGAGTTAGGCAGGAGAAGTAGATTAAAGCAAGGAACAAGAAAAATACATTGCGACTTTAGAAACAATGTGAAAAAGTGGGAGTAGGAGAATAATGCCTTGGAGAGAAACGTAGGAATCCTGAAGGAAGAAAAAGTGAACAGATATCCTGAAGATAATTATACGGTAAAGATATTTTAGAAAATCACTAAAATTATAAAGCTGAGAGACTAATACTAATTAAGGATTAACGGCCGAAGAGATGTTGAAGGAGAATATTCTTGTGATAAGATTCTTCTTCTTCTTCTTCTTCTTCTTCTTCTTCTTCTTCTTCTTCTTCTTCTTCTTCTTCGTTTAACGTGCTTTTTCCCATTTTTTATATGGGGTAAGCACGATGCCTTCTTTTGAAGGACTTTGGCGTTGGGGTAGACCGTAGCTCGATCGGCTGCCCTGAAATGAAAATGAACAAAAATTAGAGGAAGGGACATACTGCATGCTGAGAAATAAATTCTTTGAAAGAACAAGTAGACATTGAGGATTTGTAGAAATAATAGAAATATACTCAAGGAAAGACAAAGAAGATGAAAAGGAAGATATTGAGATAAACAATGCCAGAATGGGGGACAAAAGGAAATTAGTAGGAAGACGGATCGGAAGAGAGGAATGGAGAAAGGAAAAGGATAAAAGAAAAATAATTATAAACAGGAAGACGATAAGAAATTATTAGAAGAAAAGGAAGGGGGGGAAGGTGGTGAAGGTTACGTAAGTGAACGAAAATAAGGGAAATATAGGAAGAAAAATAAACGGAAAATATAAAAAAAGACGGAGATAATAATTATATGAATAAATAAAGATGAAGAGAAAATATGCTAAAAATTAAAGTGAAATTTGGGAAAAAATAAATGTATATAAAAAAAATTCGGAAAGAGAAAAGAGATGAAACATACGCCTTAAAAAAAAGCAAAGTTAAGATTTCATTTATGTTAAAGTTTCCATGAAAGTTCTCACTCTCGGAAGAAAATTTTTTTTTTTTTTTTTTTTTTGCAGGAAGGGCAAGTTCTCGTTGAAAATACTGTCAGGCCATAACCTACTGTATATAACTGGCAATGAAAGTGAGTCATGATACACGGAATCCCTTGATCTAAGGTTTAAGTTTGACATTTTTGGGCTGGCTGCCTTCTCTTTCAGCTAAAACATCATACAATTAGCTTCTTTTTTTTAATACAATGAGATTCCTACTGTCAATGTCGTATAAGCTAAACCGGATAATTATATTCATAAACCACATGTTACGGCTCTTTTGCTGAGACCATAACTTCCAGGCTCAATACAGAAAAGACATGGGCTCTGGTGTAGACGTTTTCAGACACAGACAGAAATATCAACCAGGCAACAATGAAAAACGAAAGAAAAACTTAACAATATTTATTACACAAAGAACTGAAATTGAACACAACAAATTTTCCTTAAGGAAATTACTTCCAACAAAAGTACAAACAATTTTAGCACTTAATAAATGACTACTGTTCACGTAATACTCCTAAAGCTAAATACTAATTCCCTAACATAGACTATTACGTAGGTGATCAAAATTTATATTGAAAGAAAAGCCGGCTATTAATCATTAACCTCTACCTAAAATTATACTAAAGGAAGAAGGAAGGAGAAGATCATAAAACAAGAAATAAAACCTTAAATCTCTACCTAACTTTATAAAGCTAAACACAAAGATAGTTATAATAAGTTGGGAAAGCAATGCCTCCAAACAAACTTACAAAAAGACAAACAAACGCAACGGATATGAACACTTAAAAAAACAATACAAAATAATATAAATTACACCTGAAAATAGTTGTAATAACATTTCAGAGCTGTCACGCCCTGAAGAAAACAGTTACGACGCACGAGGAAAACACGGAGCTGTATCTAAGCTCTCACTCCGAAGATGAGGGGCCAATCAAAGGTGTCCTGCTGTAATCCTCATGAACACACGCACTAGTGTTGTAGCAATTGCCCACAAAATATCCAGGGCAAACAATAAACGGCACATTACCTGGTGATATCCACCCTACTGGCCACCTCACGGGTTTGCGAAACCCACAGTGCAGCTGCTGGAGACAAATGTGTAGATCCAGGAGACTCCCTGAGCCATGTCAGGAAGCGGAACAAAATAGCGAAGATCCACTAATCAGAGGACACCTCTGATATACCAAGGCTATGTTGGTCCTTGGAGAAATCCAAACAGAAGCCGAAGGAGTGCAAGTTTTGACACTCAAGAATACGGTCACAACGTCTCCAACCAAGCAGTCTGCAACAATATTGTGGCTCGCTCCACTAACCCGAACTCCCCAAGATACACACCCCTCCTCTGACGACACTTTGGGTCCACGTCACACGCCCAAAAATAAAAATATAAAGAGCGTCAAAAATAGCACTATCACTTAAACACCTGGCGGGGAGGAGGAGAAACAGCACTTCCAAAAACAGCTGAAGGCTAAAAACAAACCCTTCACAAAAAACTTAAATTTAACCTTAAAACTAAACTTAATTTAAGGAAACTAGTAACTTAATTTAAACTTTATTAATATAAAATGAAAGCAATTTCTTAAGAGCAAAATATCAAGAAAAAACTACGTTAAACCTGATACCTTCCTCCCGAAAAAAAAATTTATTTAAAAAAAAGAAATTTTTAATTATATAATTCCACAAACAACTTAAATAAAAAAAATGTGTTCCTAAAAAGGAAAATGACCAACATCAACACTGCTAATAACATTTTACCATAAATCCTAACCATCACCTGCATTAAATCGACCATTTCATAAAACTAAGCTAAACTCATACAAGCCATTCCAGTCAACACACTTTCATACAAAACCTGCAAGAAATATTATTAGGCTACAATCAAACTAGATACCAAAAATGACAACTTCTAAAGCTGAAAAGAAAATTAAGTATCAGACCAAAAAAAAACATTAAAGGTACAAGTTTAAGTAATGTATTGTCCAACATATGCGTTTGAAGAGAGTTGAGTTGGGGCAGGAGACATGAGCTCAGAAAAATTCAAACCAACCCTCGAGCAAGTTATATCAGTTACAAGCTCTGTGCTAGACTCGCAACACTCAGCATTTATAGCATAAAAATAATAAAAGCTGAGAAAAACTTTAATGCTCATGTGTAGACATACAAACCAAAATATACAAGAGGGGTGTCATCCAATATGGCTGAGAAGCTGTGGGCTAGTCTCGCAACCTCCAGTCTTCATAGCGTAAAAATAATGATGGCTGGACCGGACGACAATTAGTGACTTCAGCACACCCCACAACCCAGATCAACTCAACCTCGAGAAAGGGCATCAGGTATCTTATTTTCGGAACCTTTCACGTGCCTGATGTCAAATTAAACTCTTGTAATTGCAAGGCCCAGCGAAGGATTCTTTGGTTAGCCCCCTTCATACGCTCGATGAAAACCAAAGGATTATGGTCCGTCCATACCTGTATGGGAAAAGCAAAATTAGTTATATAAGGCTTAAAATGAATCAGTGTTCGGACCAAAGCCAGGGCTTCTTTCTCAATGGTCGAATATCTCTTTTCGGCCACCATCAACTTCCGACTGAAGTAAGACGTGGGATGAACTTCCCCATCTTCTCCACGCTGAAATAACACTCCTCCAATTCCCACATCACTGGCGTCAACAGCCACAATGAACGGTTTCTGAAAATTTGGGGAGGATAGAATGGGGTTAGTCATTAGTATAGATTTTAAACTGTTAAATGATTCCTCACACTGAGTCGTCCAAAGAAACTTACGACCCTTTTCTAAAAGCTGGGTCAAAGGTTGAGCAAGGTCAGCGAAATTTCTAATGAACCTTCTGTAATACCCAGTCATACCTAAAATTCTTCTGACCTCTCCGTATATTAACAGGACTCTTAAGGTTCATAATAGCCTCAAGGTTCGCTTGCTTTGGGCTACTTGACCCAAACTGACTTCATGTCCCAGATAAATTACCTTTGCTTTCCCAAATTCACATTTCCCAAGATTTACCACGAGACCTGCATTTCTCAATGCATTCAAAACTTTCTCAACCGTACCAAATGTGTATCCCAGTCATCACTATAAACTACTAAATCATCTATATAAATAGCAGTACCATCTAGACCGCAAATCACTCTATTCATTAACCTTTGAAAAGTGCATGCCGCATTTTCATACCAAATGGCATTACTTTGCACTCATATAACCCAAAAGGTGTTACAAATGCAGAAATTTCGGGCCCGATCAGACAAAGGGACCTGCCAATAACCCTTTAACAAATCTAACTTGAAATAAATTTGGCAGACCCAATTCGATCAAGGCAGTCATCAATCCTAGGAAGTGGAAAGAATCACTTTTGGTGTGAACATTCACCTTACGGTAGTCCACGCACATCCGGAAGTTTCCATCCGACTTCTTAACCAACACAATGGGTGAACTCCATGGACTGACCGAAGGCTGAATGAGGTCGTGATCTACCATATACTTTATTTCTTTTTCTACAATATCCTGCTTGGTGGGGTTCAACCTGTAAGGACTTTGCTTTACAGGAGTGGCATTTCCACATCCACATCATGAACCAACAAATTAGTTTGACCCGGTGAATCCCTAAACACATCTGAAAACGAATGAATTAGATTTAACATATCCTTTTTCTGAGTACCCTTCAAATGCTTTAACCCTTCTTTAAGACCATCAAAACTTTGCAGATTATCCAACAAAGCATCTGAAGGTACCTGACCTAATAAATCATCAAAATCATCTACTGACACAGATGTATCTACAACTACAGGTTCTTCATATACAATAGCCAGGGGGTCTACATTTTTACAGTGATAAGATTTTAATCTATTAATATGGAACACCTTACACTTACTGCCGAGTTCCTGGAGCTTCAATCTCATAATTAACATCAGATAATTTACGTAAAACCTTCCATGGACCCTTATACCTAGGCTCTAAAAATTATCAGGGTCCATGCTGAGAACCAATACCAATTCACCCGGCTCAAAGAACGGGTTTTAGTCTTCCTATCAAAATTTTGCTTCATTCTAACCTGGGAAGAACTTAAGTTTTCCTTGGCAAACTCCCAAGCCATATTCAACCTATTTCTCAAACCATCCATAAATTCACCAATTTTCATTTTTCCTTTTTGCTCGGACCTAAGAATTTCACCCAGAACCTCCAACGGACCCCGTATCTTATGCCCAAAAATTAACTCAAAGGGGCTACACCTGTAGACGCATTTGGGTGATTACGAATAGCAAAAAGGGCGAATGGGAGAGCCTTATCCCACTCGTTTCCTTTTCCATAACAATACTTCTTTATAATTGTTTTAGGGTCTGTGAAACCTCTCCACCACCCCTTGACTCTCCGGATGATATAGGTACGCTGGTAATGTGCTGAATGGCCAGTTCAGCACATTTACCCCTAAATACCTTACTCGTGAAATTCGTACCACAATCGGTCTGAATAACACGAGGGAGACCATACCTAGAAAAATATTCAACCAGTTTATCAAACACAATTTTAGACGTTATACTCCTCAATGGAAAGGCCTCTGGGAACCTAGAAGCTCGATCCATAATAGTTAAAATATACATAAACCCAGTTTTTGTTTTGGGCAAAGGCCCAACCACGTCAATGACCAGCTCCGAAAATGGTTCCCCAATAGCTGGTATTGATTTAAAGGAGCTTTAGGAATCGGTTGGTTGGGTTTTACCCATCACTTGACATATTTCACAGCTTTTCACAAATTTCTTTACCGATGATTTCATACCAGGCCACCAATAATTCTCTGCCAATTTCTTAAAAGTTTTCCCCACTCCAAAATGACCTGCAAAGGAATCACAATGAGACATATTTAAAATAAATTCATGAAATCTGGAAGGTACTACAATTTGCTCAAGTCTTGAGGTTTGATCCAAATCATCCACAGAAGGACGACTCACCCTATATAATAAACCCTAATTAAAACAAACTTAGGTCTTGTTAGATCAGACTCATCACCCAATTCAAAGTTGAACTCTTCCTTCTGGGCTTTTACAAAAACATGTCTATCCCAATCAGGTTTCATAAATGGAATATCACAACTACTACTAACATTACAACTATCTTCTATGGACCCGGGTCTCTCTACTTCTACATCCAAATTACATAACCTTAAATCACCTTCAGTGTCATTGCTAATTAAATCACCAGCCCTTGCTGCAGCACGGGTAGTCACAGCTACAGGGTAGGCATGTATCGAGAGAATTGGGAATAATTCATTACCTTTTTCATCCAACATATCATTACCCAGTATACCATCAATATTTGGTACAGGAAGTATATCCACAACCGCTAATTCAGTTACCCTGTCGTATCCAGGAAAAACTAACCTGGCCTTCACCAATGGAGCTGATAATACAGTGTTTGGGAAACCACTTAATATCACAAAATTACCAGTAGGTTTAATCAAATCCCTAAGCGACTGCTTCAAAATAAGAGAACGAGCGGACCCAGTATCTCTTAAAAATCTTACCGAAAGCAAACCTTATCATCATTTACAATTTTACCAGGCCAAATATACTTATTATACTTGAGTCAAATTTCCATCATCGGGTTTCACAACACCGTCCTTACCACTATTATTATTACCAATCCTATTCTTACAGGCATCATTCGGCTCCGAAACAAAAACAGGAGACTTTACAGGGCCATTTGCAACCAGAGACACAGGACTATACGAATTGTTATTCTGCTGAAGGTATTTCCTTCGAGCGTTACATTGAGCCTGAACGTGACCAACCTTATTGCACCAGTAACAAGTTACATCACGTAAATTCCTATTATCATTAAAATTCCTGTTATTAAAATTTACAAAATTACCCCTATTACCATTATTATTATTTTGGGAATTACTAATCACCCTGGAACCCTGAGACACCAAATTTCTTGAACCCTTATTTTGATTGAAAAATCCAACATTGTTTTGGTTCCTGTTAAAAGATAAATTGCTATTATTATTCCTAAATGATGGATTATTAGAATTCCTGGAAGAAAGTCGATTATTATTACTGTTATCAGGTGACCTGGGATCGGGATTATTATGACTTCGTGCTTGGAAATCCCTAGACTCTGATTTATGGGTTAGCACAAACTCGTCTGCAATTTGGGCTGCACGATCTAAAGTGTCAGCCTTAACCTCTTCTAAATGCACCCTCAATTCTCTCTCCCGCAGGCTTTCTTAAACTCTTCCAGGAGGATCAATTCTTTCAGAGCACCTACCGAAATTACCTGCCTACTCTTCAACCACTCGTAAAACTGTTCCCTCTTCATTCGAGCAAACTCCACAAAAGATATAGTTGGAGTTTTAACCGAATTTCTAAATTTAAGCCGGTAGGCCTTGGGCACCAAATCATACGCTTTCAAAACTATGGACTTAACCCTATGATAGTCCCTAGCCACCGAATCGTCCAAAGCATTGTATACCTTTATAGCTTTGCCCACCAACCCTACACTGGATAAGCAAGGTCCACATGTCAGCGGGCCAAGACAATCGAGACGCTACCCTCTCGAATGCCCTAAAGAATTCTGGGACATTTGCCTCGTCAAAAACCGGCACCAATTTGAGTGCCGCACTCATGTTAAACCTCTCGCTAAACATGGGATTAGGGGAGCTAACCAAGTTACCACTTCCTGTCAACCTTGCCATTTCCAACTTTATCTGAGCCATTTTTAATTCATGCTCCCTTCCCCTCTCAGCCTCTTCAAACTCTACTTTTCTTAATTCGATTCTCTTACTTATCAGTTTGAACTCAAAAGCCTCTTTAGACTCCGCCACAAGAGGTACATTTTCTTCCACAGCTTCATCAGAAACAAAAGGATTATTAGAACGATCATAAGTAGGGTTAACAGGTCCTTCGTACAAAATCCCTGTACGAGGAGGATCTTCGAACAAAGTCAAACCTGCAGCAATGCTCACTTCCTCACCTGAAACTGATGTGTTCTCAAATTCACTTTCATTCTCACTCTCATTTACATTTACCAAATTTGCAGCCTCACCAAACTCCTGATCTACCTTTTGCCTAACTAAGCTCAAAATTTGTTTAGTAGTATCTGTACTCCTGAACGTAATATTCAAGTACCTCGCACAACTAACCAAATGGGCTTTGTTTAACACCGACAAATACCTCAGGCAATCTGCCGATCCCAAAAATTCAGCAGGTGAAAACTCAAAATCATCCATATTTACTACGGGGTCAGGTATCTTACTACAGAAATAAATATTGCCAAATTAGTCTCCCGCTGCCAAAATTACCGGTCAATATACTGACTGTGTCTTTTACCAGAATCTGGCAAGGTCGCCACATATGTTACGGCTCTTTTGCTGAGACCATAACTTCCAGGCTCAATACAGAGAAAAGACATGGGCTCTGGTGTAGACGTTTTCAGACACAGACAGAAATATCAACCAGGCAACAATGAAAAAACGAAAGAAAAACTTAACAATATTTATTACACAAAGAACTGAAATTGAACACAACAAATTTTCCTTGAAATTACTTCCAACAAAGTACAAACAATTTTTAGCACTTAATAAATGACTACTGTTCACGTAATACTCCTAAAGCTAAATACTAATTCCCTAACATAGACTATTACGTAGGTGATCAAAATTTATATTGAAAAGAAAAGCCGGCTATTAATCATTAACCTCTACCTAAAATTATACTAAAGGAAGAAGGAAGGAGAAGATCATAAAACAAGAAATAAAACCTTAAATCTCCTACCTAACTTTATAAAGCTAAACACAAAGATAGTTATAATAAGTTGGGAAAGCAATGCCTCCAAACAAACTTACAAAAAGACAAACAAACGCAACGGATATGAACACTTAAAAAAAACAATACAAAATAATATAAATTACACCTGAAATAGTTGTAATAACATTTCAGAGCTGTCACCCTTGAAGAAAACAGTTCGACGCTTTGAGGGAAAACACGGAGCTGTATCTAGCTCTCACTCCGAAGATGAGGGCCAATCAAAAGGTGTCCTGCTGTAATCCTCATGAACACACGCACTAGTGTTGTAGCAATTGCCCACAAAATATCCAGGGCAAACAATAAACGGCACATTACCTGGTGATATCCACCTACTGGCCACCTCACGGGTTTGCAGAAACCCACAGTGCAGCTGCTGGAGACAAATGTGTAGATCCAGGAGACTCCTGAGCCATGTCAGGAAGCGGAACAAAATAGCGAAGATCCACTAATCAGAGGACACCTCTGATATACCAAGGCTATGTTGGTCCTTGGAGAAATCCAAACAGAAGCCGAAGGAGTGCAAGTTTTGACACTCAAGAATACGGTCACAACGTCTCCAACCAAGCAGTCTGCAACAATATTGTGGCTCGCTCCACTAACCCGAACTCCCCAAGATACCTTCCTGTCAACCTTGCCATTTCCAACTTTATCTGAGCCATTTTTAATTCATGCTCCCTTCCCTCTCAGCCTCTTCAAACTCTACTTTTCTTAATTCGATTCTCTTACTTATCAGTTTGAACTCAAAAGCCTCTTTAGACTCCCACAAAAGTGTACATTTTCTTCCACAACTTCATCAGAAACAAACTTTTATTATTAGAACGATCATTTTAGGGTTAACACCACATAATTATATTCATAAGTAATACCCATTAACGTAAGTGAATTATTGAAGTGATGTGTGGCCACGTTGTGTAATTAATAAAGAGAATTCAGGCCAACGTCCTTTAGAATGGTAGCTGATAATAAACTGTTACGTATACTTAATACACCTTTTTCGGGTAGGTGAACCATTTAAAGAAAAAATGTCTTTGCATTCAAATCCAGCCTAAGCTCGCATTCCTGATGTATTCGCAGAAAGTTTCATGAATATCTAAAAAATCCAGTAGAAAAGGAAAACAGTGAAAAAATATCATTTAAAAGATCATTCAGAGAAAATTGTTAAGGATTGCTTTTGCATTGTTGAAACTGACGCCTTAACGGCCAGTAAAGGGGGACAAATTAAATTTAGTCAGCACGAAACTAGAGCACCTCTTAAGAGACAATATATTATAGTCCTAAATACCAATGTCTGATTATTAACATTTTATCAGTGTTCTTAGACATCTTTCAGGAGTTTCAAATAAAATGAGCAAAATATAAATGACATCCTCCTTAAGATCGTACGTATTTGCATGAAATAATGACCTGACTGTTCGGAAGCCTCTGACCTCCGTCAAGGCTGGGAACCAAACCCCTCCCCTGCTTCCCACAGAAAAGGTTCCTTTTCGTCATTTCCGCGTCGAGATTCATACTGAAATTCTTAAAAATCTAGTCACTTGTCGGCAAGTTTGAGGACGAGCTTTGGCGGAGTTTTTGTAAAAATCTATGTATAAATTTTTATGTAATCTTGCTGCTTAAAAGAAAATCCTGGATCCAGACCTTATCCAGCTATCTCTCAAACTTTAGCAAATAAGTAGACAGAGCTGCAGCCAGTTAACTAGAGAATAGATAAATCTGATCCGTTGAAGTCTGCTTCTCAAATCCTATGTGAGGACTCAATCAGAATAGCTTGTACTTGTTCGCTGCAATAATGAATTAGCTTGTGTTGTGTATGTTTACCAATGATATTGCACTAATCCGTTCGTGAACGTTAAACACAATCTGTTGTCAAAGACGAGGTCTAAACCCCCCACCGTCATTTAGGTAAATTTACAAAGGGGAAAGGAAGCGATTGTTGCGATGCAAGACCAAATACTGACGCTGAGATTTCGAGACAATCGATGCACAGCCTCAATTGACAACCCACTATGGCCTCTTAACAATGCTCGCCCCCACGCTGATTCTGTTCTCACGAGACAGAGAGAGAGAGAGAGAGAGAGAGAGAGAGAGAGAGAGACGGGGATAGCTGGCTTCTCTGGCTCTGACTGGTGTGGCCCTGAGCGTTGCAGCGTTCATTTCTGCTAATTAAGATATGAAAGCCAGATGAAAAGCGTGATTATTTCTGTGAAAAGTCTCACTAATTAAAAGAGTATACATGCATAATTCGCTTCAGTAAACGTAACACAGAAAAAGAAGTGTCTTAAAAGGCTTGACGTCATTGCTTGTTATCATCGTCTCTTTCCCTGATCAAGGAGATTATTTTCGAGATAATGACGTAAATGCGAACTAGAGGGTTCGTTAAAAGATACTTATCAAAACGTAATTCTTAGTCACCGTCGTCGTTGATATTAATATTAAAATCGTTATCGTAACCGCAATTTTTACCATAATTTATATTCAGTGTTGTTAACGACTTGAATAACTAATCTATTTTCATCATTAAAACTATTTTTTGTTTTAGTGTTATTTAGGTTAACCATTAAAACACCATGTATTCATATTGTGCATCCTTTTTATGAAAGTTACATTAAGTAAATCTTTGTTTTTCGTGCGCATTCCGCAAAAGTATTCACGGGGGGAAAAAATGAAATTCTTTGCTCGGTGAAGATGTCATAGAGCTTATTATAACAAAGCACCCACCCTCCGGCAAGTTGCTTAGAAATACTGTTTAAGTAACCTATTATAAACAAAAGAACTCACAGAAGAGTTTGCAATTTTTCGTTATGTACACACACACACACACACACACACACACATACACACATACACATATATATATATATATATATATATATATATATATATATATATATATATATATATATTAGTGAAAATTCAAACCCATATAATATATATATATATATATATATATATATATATATATATATATATATATATATATATATATGAAAATTCAAACCCACATATACTGTATGTATATATATATATATATATATATATTATATATATATATATATATATATATATATATATATATATATATATATATATATATATAATATATATATATGTATATATATATATATATATATATATATATATATATATATATATGTGCGTGTGTGTGTGTGTGTGTGTATGCTTGTATGTATTATTGTAAAACCATTAGGCTACTCTATAAATTAAAATGTTATAGATGACCAAAAAAAAAAAGAGAACGCAACTTTTAGCACAGAGAAGACTGAAACAGCTAAATGTCGCCACATAAACCGTATAAATCTTTGTTGTCATGATAATCAGTCATCAGGAACATATCCCAGCTAATGAACTGATATATCTGGAACGGCTTAAATTAGGGAATCGATTCAACGACTATGTTTAGAGTCATTCACATTACTCGAGATATATTCCTCCTAATCCTTCTCTAAACAATATTGCATATGTTGATGGATTAAGCCATGAACGTCAAAGGGGATTCTCTATCTGGCTGTATTTGAGCTAGTTGTATCTTTCCAAATATTGAATAGCATTATTAATCTAAAATGAGATGGCAATATGTAGATTTAACTCATCGTAGATGCCTATCGAATTACATAATGATTGTTAAATACTATGCCATTCAAAGGACAAACGAGATATTTTGAGTCGCCTTTATTTGATAAATATTCTTCAGTTGAGTCTTCCGTCATGATACTTGGTATCTTGAATCATTTTTCAACACACTTCCTTTATACGTAGTGAATAAAGAACACCCTAGAAATCAAATGAGCAGGCATGGAAAAGCTCTTAGATTGCTTTTCCATCGAAGATGGATTGACCTGGAATTATGTAATGTTTTGCCTGTTCCTTAAGGTACAGGGCCAAAAGGACGGTAAGTTATAATATCCGTGACTTTTAACGTCTTTAGAGATTGAGTGATGTAATAAATCAGAGGAAGAACAGTAGATCTTCGTGCAAGTTGTGGTATATACTGTATATGATGTAGAATGGCTAAGTCCTGGATTAGATTACGGGCTGCTGTAGACCAAGAGCCCGTGCCAGCACAAGGCTGGCTAAATCTAAGTAGTATTCTGATTAGCGATAATGAAGGAAAACTACAGAGATTAGGGTAAAAGGGTGAAAGTACTTTCAGTAGGAGAAAGTGGAGAGTAAAGCTGATCAAGAATAAGGTTACGAGGATAAATGGGAACCAGGATTGTGAAACACTAAATATGTGTATGGACGGTGATGGAGTGGTAGCTGTGGATTCTTTATTAATATTTGCATGTAAAAATTTCGGATGTTTATAGGGTAAGAGAAGAGGTGAGACATCGATCAGGATGTTTACAAGAGACAGGGAGGAAACTTGGAGCGTCTTTGAAAGTCAACCTAGTATGTATGAAAAGATTGTTGACCCAACTCTTTCGTAAGGAAATAAAGTGTGGACATTGAATATGAATGAAAGAAAGAGTATGGGAGGTTTAGAGACTGATTATTAACAAAGTATTTGTGGTAGAAGAAGAGCTGAATGGGCGAGAGTTGTGGATATACAAAGAAGTGGTAAAAGGTTTAGTGTAGGTGAAGGGATGACTCGGTGCTTTGAGATAGTTTAGGCATATGGAAAGATTGGAAGATGTTGGGATGGTGGAAAGAGTATGAAGACCGGTAGTCTTTAGGGAATGAGAGATCCTTTAAAATGATGAATAGGTGACGTAAAAGTGGTAATGGAAAGGAGGAGCCTCAACATTCTAGAAGCAAGAGAATACATGAAAGTTAGAGGTGACTGGGAGAATCCATATATATATATATATATGTATATATATATATATATATATATCTATATATATATATATATATATATATATATATATATATATATATATATATATATACATATATATATATATATATATAACCAACAGTCAATTTGGCAAATTCACAATCAGGAGATCCATAAGACAAAAGTCTTCAAAGTTCTTTATTTAGAAACGTTTAGAAACTGATGATGTGCAAAGGATTGCACGAAACGTTTCTAAATAAAGAACTTTGAAGACTTCTTGTCTTATGGATCTCCTGATTGTATATATATATATATATATATATATATATATATATATATATGTATGTGTGTGTGTGTGTGTGTGTGTGTGCGTGTATCTGTGTCTGTGCGTGTTAACTTACCAGACCAATCATACAATATTTCGATGGCAATAAGAATGCAACAAATAAATTGAAAAACGATATATCTTCGAAGCGCTGTTGTCAAAGGAATCACTTCACCGAATGTAAAAGGATTTCGTATTTTGCATGCGGGCATTTCACCTCAAGTCGTTAGATTTTTCCGTTCGATTTTTATATTTTTACTTCATCGGTACTAGAACACATCTAGAGGAAAACTATGTAATCTTTCTCTTTATGGAAATAATTTAATATTAAGAAAGCTTTATTTGATGACAGACAAATGTTCAACTTTAGCTCGGAGTTTAATTTTTTTTCTGTATTTCCCACAGTTTTTGTTCTCTCTCTCTCTCTCTCTCTCTCTCTCTCTCTCTCTCTCTCTCTCTCTCGTTTATATTTAAATTATGAATGCAATAATCCTCCCTATAGGTTATTATTATTATTATTATTATTATTATTATTATTATTATTATTATTATTATTATTATTCCATGCTGCACTATCCCTCATATTATTTATATTCTTTCTCTTATTCTTCTTCATCATTTGACATTGACCTCACTCGAAAATTGAAGGATACGGCTTCATTGATACTGACACTATCACAATGGGAAACGACAGTCACTAAGCGACACCAATGTGGCTGAAGCTCCTATCCCTTTTCAACCGTAGCAAAAAAATATGATAAGATTTAGTGTCCAGCAAAAGCAGTGACAGGTTTTTCGGAGCTTTACAGGAGAGATAATTCTGTCTGTTCAGTAACACTGAAATACTAAAAATAATGAATAGCCAGAATAACAAAATGCTGAGACATGGGTGGGTAGATGCTTTTCTATAGTGTCGAGTTATAGAAACTGATCCAGTCTTTCTAACCTTTTCTTCTTCTTCTTTCCCTTCTTCTTTTTCTTATTATCTCACTTCTCTCCATCAAGCTCTTCTCCTTATGCATCAGATACCTGCAAAAGCTTCATCATTCTTTCTTATCTCATCTGGGCATCATCTTTTGAAGGAGCCCATTACCCTCTTCACGTCTGAATTCCTTTCCCTCTAAACCATGTTAATGGCTAGGAAGCTTTTAAGTTTTTGCTTATATTTTTTATCCATACACTTCCCTAGGGAGAGAAACTTGAAAGGATCCACTTGGAATCCTTCTCAGGACCTGCCACTTCCATTTCAACCCCTTCCTTAGCCTAAAAGGCTTCGACGGTACAAGGCAAAGGGTTTTCCGACATGATTAGTTACTGTCATGCCCACCGATTATTATTATTATTATTATTATTATTATTATTATTATTATTATTATTATTATTCAGTAGCTGAAACCTATTCACATGGAACAAGCCCACAGGGGTCATTGACTTGAAATTCAAGCTTCCAAAGAATATGGTGTTCATTAGGAAGAAGTAAGAGGAAGTAAAGGGAAATATAGAAAGAGAAAGAAAAAATACAAAATAAATGATAGCTTGTCTTGGGCCGAACTGATATAACTCTGTTGCATAAATCCCTTTACATCTACTAATTATGTTGTTATAGATGAAGGTGGCCTTCTGCCAGCAGTTGTTTTTGTGCCTGGAACAGCCCGTAACTAAATACCTAATCAATATATCGGTGCACAGAGCAAACACGAGACGTACCTTTATCCTTTATGCTACTAACATTCTTTAAAAAATATACACTTGAGTAAACTTACTAAAATCAGTATTTTTTAGTTTCTTACAGCTATGTCAGATACTTTCAGGATATTCTCTTCGATGAAATTATTTTCTCTAAAGTAAACCTTTTCCTGCATCTGATACTTTCCTTAATAACACAGCGATATACAAGAGAAAAGATTTCTTAAGTTATGTACTCCTCAGTGAACCCACTTAAGTCAATGCTTCGTAATTTCTTACACATATGTAAGATACTTTTAGGATATTCTCTGCGACTGAATCATTTTCTATAAAATGCCCTTTTGCCTTTACAGTTACTTTCTCTTGATAACACAATTACAAGAGAAAAGGTTTCCTGAGTTATGTATACCTCAGTCAACCCACTTAAGTCAATGCTTCTTAATTTCTTATACATATGTAAGATACTTTTAGGATAATCTCTGCGATTGAATTGTTTTCTATAAAATGCCCTTTTTCTGCATCTGTTAATTACCTTTGATAACACGGAAATGCATGAGAAGAGATTTCCTAGGTTATGTACTCATCAATATTTTTTTAATTTCTAACACGTGTGAGATACTTATAGGATACTCTCTGCGATGACGTTATTTTCTCCAAAATACCCTTTTTCCTTTTACAGTTACTTTTCCTTGATAACATAACGGCACTAGAAAAGATTTCCTAAGTTATGTACACCTCAGTCAACCCACTCAAGTTAGTTCTTTTTAATATCTTACACATATGTAACATACTTTTAGGAAAATCTCTGCGATGAAATTATTTTCTCCTAATTTCCATTTTCCTGCGTCTGTTATATTCCCTTGATAACACGGGCTTGCAAGAGAAGAGATTTCCAAAGTTATGTACACTACAGTCAACCCACTAAAGTCAATACTTGTTAATTTCTTACAAATATGTAAGATACTTTTAGGATATTCCCTGCGATGAAATTATATTCTCTAAAATGCCCTTTTCCTGGATCTGTTACTTTCCTTTGATAAAACGGGGATGGAAGCGAAAACTCCTGAATTATTTATTGCGAAGAAACACGTTCTGAGCAATATGCGTTTGTGATATGCTGATGAGACGATGAATCAAGGAAATCTTTGAACAGTTTTATTAGCAAACCCTCCCAGCGATGTACACCTTGTCAGATGCATGCACGTGTATAATTATGATTCCTTTCGTAGGTTTTC